>NC_051041.1:19073937-19410604 GCF_904848185.1 Acanthopagrus latus
TTAGCACATCAGTCCTCTGCGCATAGACATAAAGAGACAGAGTGTCAGAGTGCAGGATGAATTCAACAGATGGCTTGATAACTTACATGTCGATGTCCAAAGCAGCTCCCATTAATCTAACAGTCTGAGAAAGAGATGAGTGAAAATTTGTCGGAGAAGAAATGGTAACCAAGGAAGAAGAACCAAAAATATATAGCAAGGAAGCTAGAGGCAGGCAGAGACGCAGATGAAGAAGTGGGGGGAGCGCTCAAAACAGTAATTATCCGGGGAAGGCGATTTGTCCTGACATTTTCCAATGGAGCCCTCAAACCATCTGTTTAAAGATCCCTAATGCGGTAGTAGTGCAGCGCAGCGCAGATGGTGAGACAAGAGTGAGGGCCCTATAACCTTTCAAGCTAATCAGCTGATAAGAAAACCTACAGCCCACTCCGCCTCAGAGGAGAGGTGAACGTCGAGCCCCTCGTTGCCCGCCTAAGGTCACATTCACCTGACCTTCTGCCGGGCTCAGGATCCAGATCTGCTCCACGGCGAGTCCGAACAGAAGAAAAGCAGCATACCGTCGCCCCCACAGTCTCAGACAGTGGGTGTTGCTGTGTAGCAGAAGAAAACATCGGTCTCAGGGGACACAGATTTGACCTTTACGCAGACAAATTAGTTTCTTTTTTTGTACAGGTTATTTTAGAGAGAAAGTTCAAAATGGATTCCCTAAAAAAAGCCTTGTTCCCATGGTAACCTATAGATGGACTCTGAGAGAAAGAATTGTAAATGTTTGATGTTTTGTTCTTTTTTCCTGAGTCCTTCGCTCATTGCACATGAACAGTATGACAGGTTTCTGGATTCTTTTAAGTTTTCACCAACATGGAACGGTAAGTGAGATCCTGCTTGAGCTGATTGAGATTGAGCCGTTTTGACCGGTCACTTGAATGTGCCACCACAACAAAGGATCCTCTTGCAAACGTTTACACTTTTCTTTTCTGGTATGATGCAAATGCTGACGCGTGAAGATGGCGGTCAGAATATGTCAGTGTGTCATCTTGTTTTGCTTTGTGTGTTGAAAGCCTGCCAAACTCAACAGCCCATAAAGAGATATGAAACACAGGCAAGCCAATCTGCAACTTAACACCCATAACCTACTGTGGTCACCTCCACCCTCCACCTTCAGCTTTTCGATGCTTGGGTGTTAACCGACTGCTATAACCATCCAACATTCCAGTTGATTTATTACTGAAAAACCCCTCCCTTTCCTTTAGTCCCTCATTTTTGTTCTTTTTATACATAAGATTGTACAAAGTAGTCCTCTAATGTTTTCATAGTGTCTTTTTTATATGAAAATAAATTTTCAAATTGATCTCCCTGTCTCATATGTGTATACGCGCCACTTCAAGGGCATCTGTGGATGAGAAACAACTGGGCTCGGTCTTGATTTGCAGCTTACACCCAACTCTCCAATCCCATATTTTCATAACATCACTCGGAGTGTGGGGCATGACAAACTGTCACCCAGAAGCATTGAAGCTTAACTGTGACCAATCAGAGGCGCTGCTGGTCTGTCTGAAAATGTAACAGGAATAGTTCTGTGGGTTTGAAGTTGTTGCATTGGAATAACCAAAGGGGTAAATGTCAACTCAAAGTGATTATTTCATTAAAAATGTATCAACTTTGAGCGATATTTATGCTAATAATGATCCTCTTCTAAAGTGGAATTTCGCCAAAAATGGTTTTGTTATGTAACATGATGAAAATAGTCTCTGTGGACGAGCTTTAAAAGTCCAGTCAGCAGCGCTGGAATGAAGGAACGCACAGGGGATGACAGTGCGTGTGCCTCAGTTGCTCTACGCTTGCCTTCCAAGGGGCTTGTGGGTAATTAAGTGTGGATGAGTCTGTCCATGGAGCTGCCATCACTCGCCCTGGAGAAAGGCCACCAACTGGAGGCTTTCTCAAGGGAGTGAGAGGGGCCAAGAGAGGTCAGAGGGGGAGAAAATAGAGAATCCAGCCCCAAGGATGAGATGCATGGTGACACAGCGAAAGCAAGGAAGACGTTTTAACATTACCACCGGCAGTGGAGTCACAGTGGTTGGAGTGCCTCTTGGTTATTTTTCCCAGAGGTTTCTGAGTAATTAAGTTGCGGTGCTGATGTGTCATGTGTGACCTGAGGAGAGACCCTGCTGACGAATAATACAGTGAAACAAAGTGAAGAGCGGGCGGACATGAGCTGGAGGAAGAGAGAACAAATTTCATCTTGACGGAGGCTGTGTCCACCAGGAACCTCTTGTCGCTGCTGCCTTTTGTGTGATATTTACAATAAAGAGGACAAAAGGGGACATGCTATTGGGTGATCCTGACAGCACTGGGAGATGAGCGTGTTTTTAGTGCTCAGAACAGCGAGTCCTAAAAGTTTAATACAGCTGAGTTAAACAAAAGAGCAGAGCGAGGAGTTCCACCACGGCTCTTCAGCAGCACACGGCAGCAACAGGAAGCATCTGTGTTTTTCATGCACAGTCAAATCCTTAATCCAGAAGACCCTTTTTTTTGTTCTTCAGTGTGTGTTTTGGATAAACCTTTTGTCACAAGCTGTTCTTACTGTGGAGTTTTGTCTTGATATTCACAGGGATCTCTGCACAAGAAGCTTGCAAACATGTCTGTGCTGCAGAGAAAAGAGAGTTCAAAACACAAATGTGTTGATACAATATTGCCTTCACCCCAAAGTTTCAGCGACAGGTGACCAAATGAATCACGCATATTGATTGACGATTGTTGGAAACATTTGGGATGAAGTAAGTACACAACTCAACAAAGGTCCAGTCATTTTAAAAGATTTTAATACAGAAATTTAGCATATAATGCATTTGTGCATTTGCATTTATATTTGTAGTTGTGTTGCCCAATTTAGCTAATTAGCTAGCGACTAGTTTTTCATATCCCCCACAAAGCTCAAAGAGTATGGAACAACAGTAAGAAAAATTCAACTTGTTCTCCAAGTTTGTCTCTAAGACAGAGCTTCTCTGGGCATGGTGGCATTTTACCAGCGTACATATGTTGCAGGGATGAGTCACTGCTTTAAAGGCTAGAGTCAGGGATGAACGTCAGATTACATAAAAGATCGTAACATGATTGGCCTTATTCAAAATGATGCAACCTGGTGCATGTATGGGGCTATGGGGTGGTGGTGTGCAAAGGAGTGAACAATAGGTTAAATAAAACAAAGTGGGTGATGAGAACTAATAGCAACACGTCGTCATACCTAAACGACTAAAAATGTCAATTGCCAGTGTTTCTGAAAACAACATGACCTAGGAACCGTTGTATTGCGCTCCAAGGCTGGTTAGAGTTAGGCAAGAAAACGACTCCGTAACAACCACAGCCACTCGAGGTTGCCACCTGACCAGAAACGTAAGAATGACTTGTATTAAGATGCCTTCATAGTTGAATATCTGGTTGCTTTGTCGAAGAGGACGAGCTCCCTGATAGCTACCAAACATTAACGTAAAAAAAATAATGTTTAAACAAGAATTTGCGTGTGCATAATCAAACTTTACAGGGCACCTTTTAACTAATTATAAGTAAAGGTGCCCTGTAAAGTTTGATTATACACACGCACATTTTTGTTCATATTGAAGTTGTTGTGCTAACCAGACATCATGAAGAAATTAGCCAAGTTGACTGAACATCTGATTTTTTTTTTTTTACATCAATGTTTGCTAGCTATTAGCTATTAGACCTTTAACTAAATATAGCTAAGGTATAGATTTAGTAATATATGGTTTCTGCTCTGTTCTGGTACAGAACCATTAGCTACTATTTGTTCTTTATTTTAATATCGCTGTTTACATGTAAGAAATCTGGAAAAAAACAAAAAAGAGCACATATCAGGTGAGAGCTTGGGGAGACGGAGTGAGAAGTACCGAGATTGACAAGAAAAGTCAAAAAACAAGCAAAACAAATACTAGAGGGAGGATAAACAAAATCAGGAACATTGAGGAATCTTGGCAAAGTGACAGTGTGTCGCACCACAGGGAATATAAGACAACTTGTGAGTGGAATGACATGTTTCACTTTGACACCACAATAAAGTGGAAGCGTTCAGGACATGCAAGGAGGAGGGTTTTAGTCCTGAGACGGGGAAATGTAAAAAAAAAAAAAAACTATTTCTCGGTTGGAGCATGTCTAGCGGTCCCTCCCTCGGTGGTTGGCAGATGGTTCTGTCCCATAGGCTCCGGTGCCATGCTGCTCGGAGAAGACACTGAGAATGGAGCAGACTGAAGGATTTAGAAAGGAGGATGGAGAGGACGAGGCCATAGTGGATGGCAGAGCTAAGGAAAAGCAAACACTACATGCCTAGACTGGTTCTGAGAAGTTTTGCTTAAGGATGTAATGCAGGGTGGACGATCAACATTCAATCTAAGACTTCTTTTCTCTAATTAGTCTCTTGGACAGTGTCATGGACATCTCATTTTTCTGATGTTTTCACAAAGCTTCCTGTCATCTGTGCTGTTATGGATCAGATCCCTGAATGCTCTGCAATGCCAACATCCAAATTTGGCCCAGTTCTTTGGTGCTGATGGCACAGCCAGACTGCTCCTTTGAGAATGCCTTTCCACAATGGCATTAGAAGGCTGTCCATATGAAATGCCCTTGCTGTTCCTCATCCAAATTCAGTCCCTGCTTATCCATTGAGTGTCTAAGTCCCCATCATACAGACCGGGATGAAACACAAGTGGTCTTTGACACGTTGAGGGTGATTTATTCAGCGCTGAGGTAAAGGACTCATTGAAGCTTCTTTTGGCTCCACCGAGCTCTCTCCACAGAGCACTCTACACATATCATGGCAACCTACATTTAGTAAGAATGAATTGCCTCTCCACACTGCCAAGGGCTTCTTGAAACACTGGCATAATTTAGAGGTAGGCTTAGGCTAATGCAGTCTACCACAGCCTCTCTGGCGTGCAGAGAAATGCAGCGCCTGGGACTTGCTAGATGTTTAACAGCTATTTAGCCTCGTCGTATCCTACGGGAAAGCGAGAAAACCAAGAGAAGAACACAAGATGAAGCGGCGCAGGCGGCTTTCTACCTCCAGGCTGTTCGTCACAGGACAGGGTGGAGGAGATGATGCTGACAGGGACGGGGAGGTGAGGAGTCGCCATGTGCCTCCACACGTGTCTGGTTGCAGGGTAATGAGACAGCCAACTCCAAGTGTCCGATAGCAGTGTGTGTGTGTGTGTGTGTGTGTGTGTGTGTGTGAGGTCGATGCTCTGCTGGCTACATATCCTGACATCTATTTTAGCTGGATTGAGAGAGCCAAGTGGGAGTTTCTTGAAGGAGAACATTTTAGCTTAAGATTCTACCTCAGAGGAAAACAGAGGAATTGATTTACCGATTTTCATTTCAAAAACAAAGATACAGCAAGGACGCGTTAACAACATCTAAAGTTGCAAATTGTCGACTCACAACTTGAGCTGTCTCATTTAGACGGTGTGGAGTTACTTTTGCTGCTGTTTTCTTGCAGACATGCACCACATTTGAGGATCCTAGCCATGTTGTCTTTTTTTTTTTTTTTTTTCTGTAACTGGTGTCCCTGCTTGACAAAATCAGTACTGTATTACGCTCTATTTTTTCCCCCTGTTCTTCAGTGTTTTAGGTATGTTATTGTCCAAGTAAAAGATCTTGAATGTCAAAAAGATCAAAGTCCGAACCAACAGAAGCTCCTACAGAAAACCCTGCTCCTGACAGGCCGCGTCAGTAGGCCCGCTTTTAATTGCATGACTTTGTGACATCACACTGCATCACAGTGTCAAACTGTGTCATGTTGTCTCCTTTAAGTGTGTGAAACACAAAAAGTTTCTTTCTCAGAAAAGAAAGAACTTTATTGCCTGATTATTTTAACTTAACAACTAACTAACAAACACACTATTTCTTTCATAACTGAATAAAATAAATAACAAACTGATCTTAAATGACGACACAGTGTCATACTGTTTTACTCTGCTTATATGTGGCGGACCCTGCCACCTGTCTAGCTTCAAACAATGTTCTGGGGACCTTATTTTCCTCTGACAACAGCTTGTTTATTCACTTATAGAAAAAAAATGAATATTTCTATGTGTATAATCACCTCATTAATACTGTGAATATTAAAATTCTGAGTTTGAATTTTCTTTCCCAGAACTACATAGTGCCCCTTCATCATTTTAATTAGTTGAATTTGGACTACTTGATATGTGTGCTGCAATGATGACATCACTCACCGATTTTTTCAAAATGTTACTGATTTTACAAAAAAAACATAGGCACACGCACACGCACACACACACACACACACACCAACAATAACTGCACATTCCCTGTGGCTTCACAGTTTATCTTCAGGCGTCAGGTAACACAACAACGTTTCTGTTGCGCAGAAAAGTTAAACTACTTGAACTATTTCTGCTGTGTGAGCATCCATCCCCGTTTTGGGGAGATTTCATGCATAATCTGTGTACTTACTTGCATGTGTACAAACAAAATGTGGTATCACTCATTAATAATTTGCACCATACTGCTGTTAGAGGTCAAAAACAGCACGGGATATTGAGCAAGAGCACTAATGCTGGAGATTAAGCCTTTCAACAAGTTGACGTGCCGGGGGCTTTCATATGAAAGAAACTGAAAACAAAATATGTGTGTTGTTTTTTTGTTTTGTTGTTTTTTTTGGTAAGCCCTTCTTTTACAGTCCCCTAATAACCAGGTATTTACCTGGTAAATTCATGGTAACATAGAGGTGTTACTAAGTAACTACCAATGGTAATAAGACAGTAAATACAATGAAACTAAGGCCAAAATACTGGGTATTTACCTGGTAACGATATGGTAAATTATAGTGTGTTATTGGGTAATTACTGCTCTAGTAATAAGAAGGTGTCACTTGGTATTGTATTTACTTTCTTATTACCATTGGTAATTACCTAGTAACACTTCTGTGTTACCATGAATTTACCAGGTAAATACCTGGTTATTATGGGACTGTAAAAGACAGGCTTACTGTTTTTTTGGGAAGCACTCCCTCCGGGACTTGGAAAGGTGTTTCTGAGAAGGATTTGTATGCAGCAAGTGAATAGCTTCTTTTTATATTACAGTGTGTGTATGTGGTGAGGTACTGCATGTAATTTCACACCACAATCATGCACGCTCAAGATATCTACCAGCATATCCTATTAGGTTTCTCTCTCCTCTCTGTGCATTCATGTTTACATAACTGAGCACATATGGCCCTCTTCATAACCTGTGAACAAAACTGTTGGGAAGCACATTCCCCACTTTCAACAACATACAGACAACATACGTCGGCTGCTTCAATCTCACCTCACCTTCGTTTCATCCCTCCATTCTCTCAGATAAGGCGGAGAGTGGCCTGAGATAAAAGCCGGATGCGTTCAGAGACCCGGTCTCACCCCCGAGGGAGTGGAAATATTATTTGATCCCACTCAAAGAGCCTGTCTGTGCCAAGTCAAGCCTACCCACGACAACACAGGAATAGATTCCTCCATCTCTTTCCCTGCCTGCCTATCTGTCATTTCCCTCAGTGAACCATCCCAACTGGGAAAATTGGTTTTGATTAACCACAGTGTCAGTATGACATCTCTCACAGTCGACATGCCACGGACATGAACACGTCTGAATACATTGATGTGTTTGTGTATCTGTGTGGGGTATGATGTCATTATTTCTATTGAGGCCTATATGTAGCATTCTTTCAAAAACAACACCTGAGTACCTGAGAATTTCTTTGTGGTTAGATCTTAATCTTTGGCATTATGTGTAAATGTGTCTTTTTTTTTTATTCACAGGGCGGTTACAGATGCTTCGCTATGCAGCCATAACTGGACAATTGTTTTAATGAACACACATTTTTTTACATTTATTGTATTTGTATTTAGATGGACATTTGCAATCAAAACAATGAGTGAAGTAACAAAATCTGCAGCAAGCTAGCCAACGTTGCTAAGGTAGATAGATTTTCAAAGTTCTACTGAATATAAATATATTCTTCCAATAAAATTGTTTAGATTAAAAAAATAAGGAATCTTATCAGACTTCATGAAAAGAATGTTCTCTTTTTGTAGGATTTTCACAGTCCTATTGTTATGTTTACTACTGGATCTCACATACAGTATAGTTTACAGACTGAAAGAAACTTCTCTGATACATTTTTGACAAGAATGACCACTAAAACTGTTATTTTCTTATTCCAAATCAAACTTGATAATGGATTCTTGGAAAATCATGTGAAGGCACTGCACCACAAGTAGCTTGTTGAAAATGCCCAAGAAAACAATATGCATGCTTCAGTGAGATATTCATACATGATGCTCATATATACAGTATTCATATATGCATCTTCCACCTCCTGTTTTCTGTTGATAATAAGAAATCATCTCTTCGAGTAAAGAGTCAAGCTGCAGACGTGGCTAGAAAGTAAAGTTTGGTTTGTCTGTCTGTCTGAGCTAAATGGTGTCACACAGCAGGTGTAGAGTAAGATGGTGTTTTCAGTTTTCAGCTGCCCCCTGGTCAGGTTTAGGAAAGGGTGCTAACTGGGTGCTAAAAGTATTGCTGAAAAAAAGGGTCCCGTGGCCTGTTACAGCCGATCAGAATGAAGTCTATCCAGGTGTCACCGATGGACTTTGACTCCTGTTTGCTTCTTTCTTTTTTTCTCCACAGCCTTCTCCTAAGAGACTTCAGCCTCTTTCACACATTGTGGCTCCTGTACAACATAGAAGATCTCCTCCGTACCTGCTACAGTCACAAGTGAATTTACCCGATAAGTGGGATAAATAAAAGTCTATTCTATTCTATTCTGTATGTTCGGGATCATGGGCAGCACAGAGGTCCTCTCCAAAAGTTCTGGATTATGCACAGCATAGAGGAAGACCACTGCCATAGGTTCTGGTCCTGTAAGACACAGAGGAACTCCTCTTCCACAAGTTCTGGATCCTGTGAAACAGCAGAGGACACCTCCTCCTGCTGGCACACTTGGTCCTTCAGCTCTTGGATGAGTCAGACATGTGCTGCCTCTTCCTCAGCCTTGAGCTCCATGCCAAGCTCAGAATGTTTATGGTTTGCTCACGGAGTTTGATTTCAGGTCACTGTAATCATACTACAGGTTGATGTAAAGAGATTATTTCAAGAATGTGTAGTCCTCAAGTTTCTAGATGCATCTCGACCTTCTTCTGAAGGGTTGCATTCATCTGTTTTTCTGCCTTGATGTCGGTGTCATACCTTTGCTGGAGATTGCTGTGTGAAGCAGTGAGCTCCTGGAGCTCTCTCTCACTTTCCTTCAGCTTAAGTACCAACGACTCATCCAGTTTCTTCTGTGCAGCCAACTGTTGTTCCTGGATCTTGTGTGACTCACAGATCTCATTGTATGCCGTGTTAAGCTGATTGTATGATTTTTTTGTATGAAGCAGTGAGATTGTTAATCATTCTCTCTGTGTCCCACGCCTTCTTCATCTGTTCATCCAAATGACTTTGCGTTTCCTTCAGCTGTTGGCTAAGCCCAACAATCTCAGCGTACAGCGCCTGAGACTTGAGCCTTTCTTTCTGTAAAAGGTCTGTTATCAGTCTTTCTGCACTTTTAAAAAAATATTTAAAACATTTTAAATGTATATACATACTCCAAATGAAAGTATAAAACCCTATAAAAAACAAACACAGTCAAAGAAAATTTCATTACTTTTTGGTCAGTGTGAGACACATCAGATAGGTATGACAAGCAATAAAATCAGGCAGCCAAATGGTCAACTATGGCATATTTAGTGATACAGTCTTTTATTTCCATTCCATGTATTATTCCCAACATGAAGAAACTGTTCATAAAGTCAGTCAAACCTTTGTTGTTGCTTAATATATTTTGAAAATGGAAAATATATTTTGTCTCATATTTCTCATAAGGGGCAATATGTGAGAAATGGCATCTGTCAAATGCATACTGAAACAAACAGGGTGCAACACATCACCCGGGAGACTGCTAACTGTAACTAGATATATCTGCTGCACAAACGTCATAACACGAAGTCTGTTATCGATGCACATTATTTATATCATTTTACTTGACTCTCAACAAGTTTTGACTCTGTTTCAATTAAAAGTCTTACATATTGCCCTTTTCAAGGTTCGTTGTGTTGACATGTAGTTTTTTTTTTTTGGTCAGTTTATTACTAAACCCACCCATCACAAGCCACACCACCTACAACAAGTAAATTGTCAACATGTGGGAAACATTGATTTTGTGTGGTTTCTCAGGATCTGACTGCACAGGAAAACGTAACCTGCAAAGTAACTAGTAACTAAAGCTGTAAGACAAATAGTGGTGGTAGAAGTGGAATAAAAAGTGAAATATATGCCTCTGAGATATAACTAAGTAGAAGCATAAATCAGCATAAGATGGTAATATTGAAGTGAAGTGAGTGCATTTAATTAGATACATTCACTACATCTACATTATATCTACACAACAGTTACGTTTGACATTATTCTATTAAGAGCACAACATCAGGCCCAGTGCCTCCATTCTTTATTTTGCCCCAACAAATGGTTGGCTTTACATCCAAATGTGTCTTCACTGTGAATGCTGAGTGCTATATGACAATATCAGCTGATACAGGTTATTTTACCCCAGCCGCCTGAGCCATCAGCAAATTGGTTGCCAGTTTCTCCCCCAACACTTCTCTAACAGTGAGGTGACTGAGTGAGGTGTCTGCCATTTTCAGCAGCATCTCAGTATTCCCATTTGCCCTCACAGAAGAGCAGTTCCATGTTCCGCCGCGCTATTAAGATTCAAAATACACTCTTTCCTCACCCTTTGTGTAGTACAACAGATGAGTCACTGCAAGCTGCCGAAGAAAAAGATGCATTAGCGGTGTCTAAAAAGTCTCTTCTTTTAAAAGTGACCCTGAACATCATGTTAAAACAGATGCAGTCTGCCAGTTTTAGTCTAGTAGTTTCGTGACACGTTTTCATGACATGAAAAGGAAACATATCTTTTTATTCCAACTCAGAGAGATGTGGTAATTTCAGCAAATGTAAAACAGCACCTGTGCTGACATTCATTTGTACAGAAGTGATTAATGCTGTGATTAATGCACAGGATCTGTTCTTATTAGATTCTGCTCCCTCACCAAAAGAAACTTGTACCAAGGACCTCATTAATCTTTAAAGAGTTGAGAAAAGCGCAGCCTGTTGAAGTTTTAATAATTGCGCTGAAAAGAGGAGAAAGGAAGCTTTCCCTCACAGAGTCTGGTGTACCAATAATTAACAAACATCACAGCCAAATTACCTCCAACATCATTCATTTGTTCAAGCGGTTGCATTGATCAATTTTGCAGGTTTAGAATTTTCTGTAATGTGTCGAGTTCATTAATGTAACGCAGCCTTTTTCAAAACACATAAATCGAGAAGCGTTCTCCTAGTTAAGACTATAATTGAGCAATGTGAACATTTCACTACAGTCCAATAAAAGCAGATTTTGCATTGTCCTCTCAGACTGTGCTAAAATGCACTGGAAAAAAAAGAAGCTAGATTTCCTTTTAAATAGTAAACGGATGCTGCTGACAGCATCGTCTACCAGGGATTGAGGGGAAATCTTAAAGCTGTGTTAATGGATTTTTGGTCATGAGGGGGCAAAAGCCTCCAAAAACAGACAACAACAGATAGTTGATTTGGTGAACAATTAGCAAATAATTGCCCACTTACACATCAAGCAGTCACACAGCAATGTTATCATCCCATGATGCTACGGCTGATTTGTTTTTATGCACGGTTGCCACGCTTACACTGACAGAAAGGTTGGGAAGTTCCTAGTTTGTCATCAAATCATAATAAAAAAACTAAAATAGCAGGTGTTACCAGTCATTTTCACACATTTCTAACATGTCTCCTGTATTATACAGGAGCCCTTAAATTAACACACAAGACTTCTCAACTATGCATTACTCTAAATGTCAGCATTTCATGTATGTGGCACCTCATAAAGCAATTAGCTGATGCATTTAAACTGCCTTTTAATTAGTTTCCTACAATAACCTGTCAAAACCTCTTTTTCTGTTTTTTCTTCACTGACCACCAGATGCTATGGAAAGTGGAAGCAGCTTTCACTTCTTGCCCCGATGTGTTAATGAAGACAGCGATATTTTAATGGAAACGCTGTCACTGGATCAATGAGCAAGCTAAAAGATGTGAGTACATACCAGATACGCTGCTGCATCAATGCATCTCCCCAGCTGAAGTCTAAACCCTATAAGGGAATACGTAGACAGCAAAGTTTGACCCACAGACATCTACCAAATATATCAGACCCACTTTCTGTAGCTCGTAATTGATCCTCGACTTCAAGGTCCGTTAAGTAACCTGTTCTTGAGCTTTGAACCACATCACACAGTCCTCTTCCTCAGACTGGGTTTGCTCAGTTGCCATGGAACTTGTGCATACATACTCTACAGAAGGACCCCTCATGTACATTTACTTCAAGGTTAAAGTGAGACAGATGAAAGCTCCACAGCAGCTACTTAATGGATCTGAAGTGAGGATATATTATCAACCAAGCAACAAGGGGGTTTTAATATTGTGGAATACATTCATGTACTCTGCGTTCACCTTGCCATACATGTTGCAAATAACACAAAGTAAACACATTTTCATTTGAAATATTCATTAGATTTATCAGGGAGAGGCCCAGTGACAAGCCTGTAATGCTGAAGTGGTTCTGGTGTGACATTTTCATCTGACTCCATGCTCAGGATGGGAAGCTCGACTGCTGGGATAATATAAGCACTCAACCACTTCCTGGCTTTCATCCAGTGCCTCTGATTTTTGGCCTCAGATAGAGCGGCTAACCCTAAAGTTAGCACTGCCCCGGGTCTCCCGCGTAATAAAAAATTCAACAAGATTTTTTTAAATTAGATTTTTGGCTCTTTCGCACATGAGTTAATGCTACTAACTAAAGATGCTACACGACTTCAACGTCACCAACATTTAGCATCTTACTAAACCATATAATACACACTTCATTATAAACCCACCAAAGTCTGGCTGTGAATACAGAATAGTGTAAAATAGTGGTAATTGTATGTCGTACAACAAATCCTGAATAAATGTTTTAAGCTCGTATTAACTACAGAGGCTTCCTGCCACTGTACCATGAAGCTATTCAAAAAACCCACTGACTTCAAGATGAGGGAACTGGGAACATGATAACTTACGTCCAGGTTTTTGGACTCATTCACTCACTCACTCACTCATTCATTCATCATCAGAGTTTGGAGAAGGGGAGCGCTAACCTTGCACTGCAATTTCTGGACAACTTTAAAGTATTTTTTTTTTTAACATTCACAGATTTTCGAGCTCAATACATTCATCGGTCAGTCTGCCTCTTTAATGGCCACAATAGCTAAAATGTCGATCAGCCAATGTCCCACCCCTGCACTTGGCTCTGTCCTGCAGCAGCTGGTGGTGGTCCTGCTTCATCAGCACCTCTGCTGAAACAGAAATTGGTGCTTAAAATTAGTTTATTAAGGGAACACAACAGACTGCTCAACCTTCAATAAAAACATCCCTCTATTCTACAACTAGAATAGAAGATAGTAAAATAATTCTAATACAGCCTGTGCTTGCTATGGCTAAACTTATTGCTTGCAGGGTCAAGTTCCATTTAGATGAAATAGTGTGCGTTGGTGAAGTCATTCTGTAAAAGGGCGAAGGATTAATGTGAACCCCGTTGGAGACAGCAACCATATTCTTTCATGCCGTATCAGAACAGCAATACTTGTCACACTGGAATGTGCACAGCTATACGTGCAAGGCTGAAAGTCTATAATGCATTTAGGTTGTGTTGAGTATGAAAAGAATGCAGGTTTAAGAGTCAAGAGTTTGTTTTTCTTCCAATATCTTGAGTATAAAGTGGCATTAATGAAAAATTCAAAAAGAGGAGGTTTACTTACTACACTATACTAAACTTACACCTTGAAATGTAATCCAGTGCCTGTCGAACTGTGTACGCTCAGGGGCCTGCAGTCTGTTCCCCTGCTATAGCAAAGAGACAATATCAACCTTGATCAATTTCAATTAATGTGTTCTCCTCTGTAGGCTTAATGCTGCTGCTGCTGCTGCTGCTGCACCTGCCTCTGAGTCTGCCTGAGCCTCAGGGTTATCATGCGCACCACAGCCATCTATTGTCAGTATTATTTTGCTGAAGGGCTTTGGTTGGTGCTGCCAATGTGTGGTCTAGAGTTCACAGACATTACTGGTGGATGTCAACCTTACTGAAAGGGGCATTCGAATACTGTCCTCCAATGGGATGGAGTACCATACACATGTTTCACATGTTATTCTTTATTTATCTACTCAGTTGGACACCTGTGTGTAAGATATTATTCATCAGTACTTTTTATTTTATGTCAATAATTCGTGTCACATCATGTTCACAGTACATGTAGGCTACAGAGTTCCTAGGAACAGGGCCAGCCTTGTTCGTAGTAACCAAAATATGTAATAACAACCTCACATGATGCACTTGGGCCCGAAAACACTCTCCCATAAGCTTACATCATGAAAGAAGCAGTGGATGCATTATTTTATTCAAATTTCTTTTTGTGCGTCAAAATGCCCACAGGGTTAGGCCAATGAACAATACCATCATCCATCGCCGATTGCTGACACCCATGGACTTCTAATCCCTGAGCAACATCGTGATTTAAAAGGCCCACCAGAGAGCACAATTAAGTGGCCTGTCCCCTCAGAGTTGCCGTAGGGCAAGAGTTAATGCAAGATGAAGTCGCATGACTTCATCATCACCGCCACCGACTACACTATACCGTACACACCAGTCATGAATTGATCAGTCTGAAAGTTGGCATGTTGGAGTTAGAACAGTTTGGGACTAAGTCCTGCAATACAGCTAGGGGACACAGCTGTGAAGCCGGAGACCACTGTTCAAGACAGCATTTTCAGATTTGTAAGTGTGAAACCACTGGTCATATTTAACACGACACCAGGACATTTTCCAGCTGTGTTAGTGCTGACAGAACCAGGTCATCATCTTTCCCAATCTTAACAGAGTGGACTGGTGCCTAAAGCTAAATGAGACCATAAGCACAGCGTTGTCACGACATGGAATTGGAATATATGGTTTTAACATATCTGTGGATGGCTGAAACATATAATGCCAATGTTATTCTGGTGACTGAGCTGAGATTTGCCCTGATGAGTTCCTTCAAATACATTGCCATTCCCATGTGATGAGTGTTTGTGCATGGACATAGCAGTTACAACATTATGGCAACTAGCCAGTATATAACTAATTAAAGAAGAATGGCAAGCAGTAAGGAGCATGGAGTGGCCAACAAATGTGACATTAATACATTACTTTTTTTTGAGGATTGCACCATTACGATGACACATTCAGTATTCAGGCACTTAATAATATTTTATCCAGCCTAGCACTGCACACCAGCCAGCTGTTCATGCTTTCCCTGCCAAAGTCAGCAGGGACGTCATCCTTCCTCTGCAACACAAGGGTGATCATTAGGTTCTTTTGAAAGACAAAACCAGAGAGGAGTGTCCCGCTCTTCATGCACAGAAATTGCACTAGAGGTACCAATTAAGCACTTCTCTATGAGATCGAGCCCAGCGGGGTGATGTAACATTTGGGCTCCCAGCAGGTCTGTAGAGTTTTCATGTACAATAGACTGTTACAGAACTCCTGCGACTCAGATTAGCTCATTTAGCCGACCACTTATAACGCCACAGTTTGCTTTAGCTCGCCAAAACCCCTGATGTCGTGTCAGGAAATGAATTGCTACAAATGAAAAGATATATAAAAGAGAAGCCGCCCTGTTCCATATCTGATTCTGCCATTGTCCTTGAGCCATATTTGATGAAAACCATTATTTTAGTGCTCATGTTCAGCAGGAAGTTCCAAAATAACACTGTCTACTTAAATTTTTATGTGGAACTCTTAGTCAGCATAATTGGTGCCTCGTGGACTAGAAATTCAACAGCACTCAACATCCTGATCTGGTGATGTAACTCTGAGACAGGCCCATTGCTGTAACAATTTTTCAAACAACTGTTCGAATTATACCCATGTGCTGTTTTATATAAGACCAAATAGAACATCTTTTAAAACTGCTTAACATCCTTTCGCTTCCCTCCAAATACGAAGGACACTCCTACACACATTTGTTCAGGCTGAAAAAACTAAGTGGTGTGTGTTTCTTATGCTGTGCTATGTGGAGAATAACTGGATGTGTTTCTCAAGGCAGTCATTATGAGGTGTATTAAAGTTTATTCAAATGGACAGCACATTCCACTGTTTTTTTTCCTCCTCTTGAATCAACTCACTTGGGCTTGTGCATTTCCAAACCAAAAAGGCCAAAGTAATATCGCACCACCGCTTTGTCTTCAGTATTTTTATACAAATTACAATTCATCAAATTGCGTCTGCATGACATCAAAATGAACCTGCCGCAAAGCAGAAAAACATATTGGTAGGTAGGAGGAATTTCATCAAATTCACACAGCAACACCAATTGTGTGTTTATTGAACAGCTTTCTTTAAAGCTTTTTTTTTTTCAGCTGTTCATGTTCATGTTGTGAAAATCTTTACTCTCATTTGTTTTAACGAGCAGATTTGTAAGACATAATCCTCTTAAATTAAGGTGCCTATAAATATGATTATCCAGATAGCAAAGTTATATTAGATGCACTGCCTGATTAGAAAAAAAAAGGTAATTGCTTCCAAGGAGGATTCTTCAAAATGTGGTTTGCATGAAAGGGCAAATCAACACTGACGCCAAATCACACAATGCCAGAGAATAAAAATGTAATATTAAGGTGTCACAAACTATACCACAGAAAGACGCTCACTGAATCAAGTTAAGCCCCGTCACCAGTTATTTTTCTTTTACATCGTCAATAATGCCCACTAGATATCTGAAATCACCTATTTACTTTTCACAGCGTGCAGCTCCAACTGTCAGCTATTGCACCTGCTGGAGATTTGCCCCATCTCCCTGATGTCATAAGCACCCATTGTTTTTAAAATTGGCACCTTAAACAGCATGCAGAGAAAACTGCTGTCCTGACAATCCAGATCTATAATTTGAAACTACATGTCGCAAAAAATGTTATCTTTCGAGAAGTAATTCCATTTTTCTGCAACGTAATGTGAAGAGTCCAATCCGTTAGGCAGCACTTAATAAAACCTGTAGCCTGCCATTGATACAATGTGTAAAACAATGGCAAAACAGTCACTGAATACTCTAAGTAACAGTTTAATTTTAATATAAAGAGTACAATCTGTTAAGGTCAATCTACATGTGACTTTTTGCATTGAATCCTGCACTCCTCATGTTAGTATTGCTGGCCATGCTACTGTTATATGCACTGGGCCTGCATATCCTTGTCTACTCTCTGATTGGCTGATAAATTAACTAACTAATTATAGAGAATACTTCAAAGTCAAAGTCAAAGTCTACTATGATTGGTCAGCTCACACACACCCGAACCAGCAACATCTTCAGTCAGTTCTATCTGTAGATATGGGCATGAATTATCAAAAGTGTGACATGGTGACATAGTTTGATGTCACGGAATTTAAGGTGGGGCTACTGAGGCGTTTCAGGGACAGTGTTTCTGTGAGCTCCTTTTGGGATTTTTAACTTTCACAGAAATGTCAAATACTCAAGAGCCAATAAAAAACACTGAAGGAAAGGAAAAACCTGAAAAAGCATAAAGGGATCTCCTGTTGAAAACATTGTTAACAGCCAATTGAGTCTCTCGTTTCCAACACTGTATTGTTAATGTTTTAATTTTATAGTTCAAACTCAAATTTGGCTCTGCTGAGACCCAACAAGGAAGTAAATGTGGGTGAAGACTGAAAACAGCAGCTTCTGAAGAATCTTGGTCCCAGAAGGAGTTTTCCATAGATCAGATTTCAGTGACCTAAATTGCAGTTTGTGTCTGTCTGAAAGGAAGAAGAGGAAAAAACTGGACTGATAGGGAATAAAATGATAACACAACTAAAATCATTCCATTCTGCTCAGTTACAATGTATCACGTGGATTGCAAATAGAAATTCTCATTTTGCCCTTTACTGTTACGTTTACGATGGCGACAGGCACATGCGACCTGGCTGTCCTCCAGACCCTCATGATGTGTGATATATATCAGGGCTCTGTGGGGCCAGATGTAGGTCATAAGAAGTAATGAAACGCTTCAGAGACCACCGTTAAATGGTGCTTCTTTTTATAACATGTTCAATGACAGGTGAATGACACAGTGATTTGTCCGAGTGGGAAACTAGTGGACAACATAATGACGGCACATCTCTGAACCACAGACTCCACAATGCTGTGAAATTGAATATCACATTTAACTCCTCTGTCTTTCCGGCTTCTGTGTCACTGGTTGTTAATTGGTCCAGCTTTGTGTTCGTTACCTTGACAACCCATTCTCTCCTCTCCTTCCCCATTAAGCTCTCTCCTGACACTGGCATGGTGTACTAGGTGGTTTAGTGGATGGTCTTGTTGCGAGCAGAGCAGGGAATATGTTGCAGATATATCTCGCGCCTCTCCAGTGGCATATTAATGCTTAAGTTGTCCCTCAGGTCAGAGAGCTGTAAACACTCATGCATGTTATGAGGCGGTTCAGCCATAAACCCTGGAAAGGCCAATGGATTTGGATTTGATCTGTGGGGAGACTTGTTTTTTTTGGGGGGAAGTTATTCACCATCCAATCCAAATATATCTTTTTGCATCCTCTTTTCAACCCTGTTTTTCTTTTATCACCTCGTCAGCAACCTCCTCATTTCTGCATTCTATCTCACAATATGCCTCTCCTCACCACTCCCCCTGCTAGAAAACTCTCCCCCTCCTTGTCTTTGTGGTATCTGCCAATGCGCTCTGTGGTTGGGGGGCTGATGTTTTCACAAGTAGGGGAAGGGCACTTCTCGCAAATGGACATGTCATGTGGAGCAATGCCCAGCCAGTTGCACTGGAGAGAGCCCTGGGGTCTAGAGCGGAGCAAGCCAGGCAGACAGTGAGAAAAAGGAGAACTATCTTTGGCCAGGCGAGGCAGCCCCACTCCCTGGGCCAAGCTGGAGTCACGGAAGGGACGGAACCAAGACAAAGAGATGGATAGAGGGCAGAAACGGTGGCAGAGTTGATGGCAAACAAATATTAAAAAGGAAAAAAAGAAAAAAAAACGAGAGGGAGAGAAGCTGTACACAATGGACTGTAGGAAGCCAGATGGGTCCTGCACAAAAGCCCATTTCAGGCTTCAAAATTACATTTGACACTCAGGTGCTTATGTACTGGGTGTCATTCATACTGACTCTGTGCACTGTTGAGGCTTTTCAGGAACGTTACGCATTGCATAGAAATATATAATTATATGATGCACGATATGTTTATGTGATATTCAAAACCACTGGACATTTTTTAAATTATCTATTTCCGCTATGGTTCAGCTTTGATTATGTTTGAGAACAAAACTATATAGTTAAAATTGCAATCCTTGTTTTATCATAGTCACCTGACTTTAATGTTATGTATGACATTTATTTATTATTATTTATTTATTTAGTGTATGTGTTTACACTAAGTTATCTCTCTATACACTCATTTGTAGAGTCCACCATGGAGAAAAGCAGCATGCTCACAATCATTGTATGTACACATATGTTAATTTGTGCCATGTTTGCTGGAATGTGCCATCATGAATTAAATTCTTGCATTCAGCAGCAATAAACATCTTTGCTTGCAAAAGAGGTACTGCATTACAGTAATATGTTACCTGAAGCAGTAACAGAGTAATGTAACATGTTTCCTTCTAACAGGATCTGGGGTAATATTATCACAGTGACTATGTCTAGTAATCTGTTACTGCTTGAAATGAAGTATTTATACATGTTTTTTTCATCTCGCAAGCGCAACTTACTATCACGCATGTGCGACTTAAGTCACACTCGCAAATGAGTCGCACGTGCAAAATAATAACTCACGCTCACGAGACGTGCAGTGGTACTCTGGCTCAGATTATTGAATGAAGTGAACGTTGTGGTGTTCACTCAACAATGATGGGACGCTGGAATCATGAACAAGTTCCGTTTACTTCAACACTTATTGTAACATAGTTCTCAGTAGCAGCGTCGTATCGTACATAGTTGCCATCTACAGCGTGTTAAGGCCCCCACACACCGCCCAGACTCAAACCAACAGCCAATTGCCTTTTTTTCTTGTCTGATCCGTTTGGCAGAAAAGTTGCATTGAACACACCGCTTCGACATGCTGCCAGCTCCACAGTAGCGTGTACATTCTGCGCTTGCTCGAGATGCAGTAAGCGGGTGGCGCTAGTGTATAAAAAAGACACTGGACGAGAGGTTTATGTATGCAACTCTATTTACTTTCAATCAAAACAAAACTGAACTATTTCAGACAAAAACAGCTGCATACTAAACATGCAGCGAGGCATTACCAAACGAACACAGATTAATTCGTCCTGAACAGACATAACGGCTAGTCTCATGCCAGTACTCCAAAACATGAAAACAGTAAATGACGGAGTACAGAGAAAAACAAAGTGCACACAGTATTCTGCCCCTCCCACAGACCGCGTTGATTTGCTAGCACACCACCAATCAGAGTATCCAATGGCTCAGACGTCCGACAGCCAACCTCCTCAGACTTCACATGTTCAGTCGGCTCAGACAACGTCCGCGAAACGTCCAACGGTTGGGCCAGTGTGTTCCTGCCTTTAACTGCAACCTTTCTTATACAACAGTGCCCCCTTGTGGTATAAAGAGCAATAGTATATCCGTTGTATATAAGAACAGAACACAACAAAGTGTTTAGTGTCACTGTGAAAGCCGAGAGAATGTGGTCTGTGTGCGAATGTTTTGTAAAATGGTATTTTAGTAAATTTAGTTTTTCTGTCATGTGAATATGATTTTATATGCACCTGCATCTTGTCATTGTTAATCGTTTGTCCTAATTGACAATTACTGCTGCAACGTCATTTCATAAATTAATTATAACCATACTACTATTACCTTGACAACTCCTCCATCATCATGGCTAGCATAACAGCTAATAAAACCCACACTTGGACACTCATTGTGGAGCATCAAAATACCTATTACATGTACCTCTTATGTTACACAATAACAATAATAAGGCACTTAACTTTTATTAATTAATTCATCAATTAAAATTATGAGATGGTCTGGAGCCATGATAATAAGCCTGCATTTAACCGACTGCACTGTTTAATTACGTCAAAAGCCACATGAATTACTATTTCGAGAGATAGTACGATAATACCAAAAAAAAAACATTCATGTCACCTCCAGGGCTCCATACATTCTGACATATTCTAAGTAAAGATGTTTCACTTCATATACTGTATGATATAACAAAGTGGACAGAGTAGATGGAGAGAAGAAAAGGGGACAGGAGGGGGATTAAAGGAAGGATTAAGTGAGGGAGGACACATCAAGATGAGAAGCAAAGGGTAACGGAGGTGAAGGAATGGGGGAGAGGTCCGGGGAGGGGAGAGAGAAATCAGTCGAGTGTATCACTTTAATGAAGTATCATGACTCCCTCGCTGTTCGTCCGTCCTCCTCCTTCCGACTCTCCATAGATGCCACGGTGTCAACTCGACAGCAAAGGTGCTGCTGTGACTGCCGCTGAGCCCAGCCTGTCATGGCCGAAAGTCCAAACTAATTTGGAATCATGACCCCGGTTCTGTAGGGCCTGAAATGGATTATTGGGGCCGGGTAATGTGATTCTCAAGCGTTTCTCCTGAAATTAAACAGTGTCTTGATGTTATTAATACGCATGAGGTAGAATCAATATCACACACTTATTGCTTGGTGCTCATATTGTGCCATGACTGATGTAATATTTATTTTCTTTACCCAACCCCCATTCTGCCTCTCTATATGTCCAGCTATCTAAATAATAATAATGATGACAATAACCATACGGTTCCATAATCATGATTTAAAAAAGAAATAGAATGAAAGGGAATTAAATGAATGCAATTTTTCTCACATGAAAGTCCTGTCGTCCTTTTTTCAAGCAGCAACAGGCAGATGAATTCCCCCAAAACTGCCTCTATAATTAGAGTGGTCCCATATGAATAGCAGGCAGCTCACTCTTCTCCCTCGCCTATACGTTGTGAGTGTGTCTGTGTGTGTATGGCTCAGTTGTGCATGACCGTGCAAGGCCATGATTGGATGCTCTTAAGGAAACGAAGCGTTACACAGAGAGTGAAGAGAATTATACGGGGGGAAAAAAAAGAAAACTGAATGAGAACGAGCGGCAGAAAAATGCAAAATGAGGAGAGGGAGAGCCACTTTAAATCAAGCACCTTTTTAATCAGCGCTTTCACAATGGGGGACATAAAGATAACAAGGCAGAGAGAGGCTGCTGTTGGCTCTCTCCGAAGGCTGAAGTCATAGATTTATGGCCAGCTGGGGAGAGTCTTCTCAACCATGTTTAAGCCACAGCGCCAAGCTGCCGGCGATAGGGATTACACTGCCAAGGCCATCTCCAGACAAGTTATGAATTTATCTGGGATTTAGACTCCCGACCTGCTGTACAGGCAGGTGGCTGTGCAACTGTCCTTCACCAAACCCCTTCCAGGCAAGATCCACCTTCAGATGCTCTCACACTGCATGCCAAGGGTCATTGTGAGTACTGTCAGATCTCCTTTTGTACCCACTTTCTGTAATCCTGTGAAATCCAGTTGTTCTTCAAATAATGGTTTTTGAGTATTTCTCACTTTCAGCAAACTCAAGTGAACATATTGAAACTTGTTACGTCCTTGTGTGTGCATACTAACAGCATGAACACTTAAGATTCTCTCTGTCGCACTGCATTATCCATATTGTACCTTTTTCTCTCCAGATATTCTTTGATTTTCTGCAGCTGATACAAAAACCCTTGGAACTTTTTCATCATGCAACTCAGAACTCCTGTAAAACTGTGAAAATGTTTTAGTTATTCACAACACTTTCAGCAAGGAAGGAAGGAATGACTGCATAATGAGGAGCCACTGACAGAGCCAGAGGAAGCACGAAACACTGTAAGTAGAGAGCAAAAAATCTGTTTTATTAAAAAAAGTAGGCGTCTCCAGCCACGTTAGCAGCTCTGTGAGGGTGCACTGAGGCGCAGCTTTCATCAACATGCTAACATTCTCATGTAACCAACCCCTGGCAAGAGCCTTGTAGCATAACTCCAACTCTGTTCTGTAAAGAACATGTAAATGATAAAACAGGCAACAGACTACAGCACATGTGTTACACTGTCCATAAAAGAGTTCTCTTCACAGAGTCAGGTCACATAATTCACATTTAGCAGATGCTTTTGTCCAGAACAATTTACAGTAATTCATTAATTCATGCAGGCTGCCATGAAAGGTTCTGAACAGCACACCAGGAGCAACTTGGGCTTCAGTATCTTGCCCAAGGACACTTGGACATGCAGACCAGGGGAATCGAACCAGCGACTTTCCGATAATAAGATGCTGGCTCTACCCCTGAGCCACAGCCGCCCACACAGTAATGATATCTGCACCAGCAGTTGCAGATAGGTTTGCAGATAAACCAGCCTGTATGACACTAGCATCATGCTAACAACATATTAAAAAAAAAAAACCTACAACATCCACATAAGGCTAAGCTCGCAAATGCCGTGGTGGCAGTGGCATCCTGACTTTGTTACTTTACCAAAATGTTTTTGACCCTTGACGGGAGCCAGGAAATGATGAGACAGGCAACAGTTTGTCACATTCATAATAGCAATGCTAGCATGTTTACCACACTCAACATTTAAGTATAAAATGATAGCGTGCTGAATTTTTTCTGATTAGCTCAACATCAAGTACATCAAGTGGAAGGTGAGGATGCCACATAGAAACGTGATAAGACACAAGTTACAACAACACACTGCCACAAGTAAATACACCTGCTTTACTGACACAATGTTCATTCTAACCCGACCATTAAGATACAGGTGAAACCCTGATCAACCGCACTAGCCAATCAGAAGCAAGAAACAAACCAGGTGACCCAGAGCAACATAAAAACAGACTGCACAGACCAGACGGCGCTGATCTAACATGTGATGTCCAAACAGCGTGTGATCAATAACCACATTAGTAACAAACACAAACCGCAGCAACAATACAGATAATAATATAACCAGCTCTTGAGTAGAGGTGCAGTCTCCTCTTTCCTGACGAGTGGAACCTTCTTAACAGCATCTCCTTCCATTCGTCTTTAAATTTCCGACTGAGGTCTCAGGTGCCAGCTGGATGAGATGGGCTTTCTGTCTATGCAACACGCTTCGTCTGTGCTCGGTAAATAACTTCTTCAACGTGGAGAATGAGTTTTCGCACACAGCAGTTGATGCCCCGAATGTCAGTGCGTGTTTGAACGCAGCCATTACCGCTGGCATGGCAATGAACACCACTTACTCCTTTGCACCAAGTTGACTCCAAGTCACTTTCTCTTCGCCCTGGCCTGTGCACTGCTTTGAGACGAACTTGAACTGGCTTATCAACTCCGAGGTCCTCCGGTAAACCACCTGCTGCTGCGAGTGCGATTATGGGCTCTCCGCTCCCGGTGAGCCCGACTCAGAGGCTGTGGGCGCCGGCGGGCCGGCGGGCAGTTCGCTCTCCTCCCTGCTGCGCTGCTCCTTCTCCTAATGTGGCCTCGGAAGGTGCTCCTGGGCTCCTCCGGTACTCCTGTTGCTGCTGCCAGGCTGCAGGGACGCAGACGGTGTAGTTTTTGGGCTTACGGGATAACGTTAAGGTGCGTGATGGATTCAAGGACCACTGGAAACTCGGAATTTAAATTTCCAAAACTGTTCATTGTGGTTTTAACAATTCATTGGAGTTTCTTCCGAGTTTGGGCTGTTTTGAACACAGACTGAAAACAATGTGAAAAAAATGAAAACACTACATTTTGACTGAGGGAGCGGGACAGTCCGCGCCCCTCTCTCCAGCAGGTATTTCACACAGCAGGCGTACATTGGCTTCACCTATGGGAGTGCTGAGGTAGCCGCTCCTTCATGAAGGACTTCAGGCAAGCTAACATGAGCTATGCTAACTTTAACTGTAATCCTGGTGGAGCATTTTTCTCCAGGGTCCGCCTCATTTCAACTCGACAAGAGGTTAACTTCATTGAGCAGTCACAAGGAGACTCTCTGTCCCATTATCTCATGCACCGTCCTTAACCGGCTGTAGCTCCGCTCCGCCATGCTGCTCCTCGCTTGTTTCTCTCCTCCCTGCATCCGCCGACCTCTCACCTTGCTCTCTCAAGTAAGTAAAACAAACTACTGTATATTTTCACTTTTAAATATTACACTCTTACACACTTATTATAGAGAAGACAAAAACAAAAAAATAAAAATAAAATGAAATACTTTTTTAAATCCATTATTTATTCGCTTAACTTTTTAACAGGGTTACACCAGAAAACTAAACTGTGGTAAAAACCATAGGCTAAGGGTTAAAAATCTAGATGATCATCACTGATGAGTGATTTTGCTTGTTTAAAAGTAGTGTTTTGGTCCAATACTGAGTGAGGACATTCAAGCCAGGCCACACGTTGTCTTGCTAGGCATGTTTTCGGTGCTATTCATAAGCAAATTAGAGCAATTAGCACCTCCGGGAGCTCCACATACGTCATATATGGCACAGTCGAACGTGACGTTCATAGGCTGTAAATTGTCGTTAACTGCCGAAAATTAGGGAGATTTACGGGTGTTTAAGGAGATGAAAATCCCACTTTTCATGCAGCGTCTGTTCCTGTCTGGCGCAGCTCCGTGTTAGCATGTGATTGTTTACTTTCTCGGGCGGCCGGGACTACTGGGTTTGGTCAAACGGTTGTGATTGGCTTGATGGCTGTCAATCACTCTAACTTGACCAATGGGTTTTCACGTAAAGAGGAGTTACTCAGCGCTCCATTTCAGTATGCTGGCACACCGCGAGGGCGGGCAAACGGTTTAATGCCTCAGGATGGGCGCAACCAAGTGTACAATTGGGAGGGGTGGTTAAAACACTTATGTTTTCTTTAAAAACGGAAATAAATGAATGAGAAATAACAAGACAGATCTGTTGACAGAGTACATATTTAACATATTTTCTTGATATTGGGGGGGACATGACTCCTCCCCCCGAAAGAATGCGTGGTTACGCCCATGACCAAGGTCAATTGGCTTTATCATCTGGGAACCTTGTCTGAAGAAATTTTTGCAAAAAGAAGTGAAAAGCTTGACATGGTGGCCCAAGAGGAAACGAGGCAGTGTGACAGAGCTCATTAGGATTCATTTCTGGGCAGGATAGAAGAGATCTGTACCTAGTTTCAAGGCACTCCATTCACAGGTTCTCAAGACATTTCACTGTTAAACAAAAAAAGGGAAATGTCTTCAGATAACTAAAGTCATTTGGTTTCTTCTGCTGACAAGACTTCCACCATATTTAAGTACTACCTATACCGTTCTTGTCGAGGCTAATAAAAAAGTGTGATATTAAGTCCAATGAGAGTACAGATCATAATTGAAATCACACCTTGTATAGCTGCATTTCCCTGTTGTCACTTTTTTTTTCCAGCAGTTTCTTCTAATGGACACAGCGGGTCAAATTTGGTCCAAACAGGAATGCGCTACATTAAACTTGTAGTAAGATGGTTGGCAAAACTTCGACAACACAGCGATAAAATACTTTTACTCTTATGCCTGAGGAAGGACAATGTGTGCGTCACTCTGATTATGTTGGCCTGGGAAGGACACATTTTGTACTCTGAGATGTTTAATTTTGATGTTGTTTTTTTGTCAAATTGCACCACGTATTATCAGAAGAATGACAAAAAAGACAAAATGGGCACTATTTGAAAAGGTGCTGCCTCTGCACACACTCGAGCAAATGACTCGTCTACATAGTATTTCCTTGAACTGAGTCATTATACACTGCTATATACTTTCAGCAGATTCTTTGTCTTCTTTTCCTCTCCCTCTCCTCTGCACTGCTCTAGGTGGTCCGCTACACTGCAGACAAACACATCCGTGCCTATGGTTGAAGCAGCAAGCGCAACATTTCATCTGCAATATTTCTGCATTGCGTCCAAACAAGCACTTTTGTCCCTTCCAAATGGAGCGTGTGGCCTTTCAGCAACTAACCCGTACATAATGACGGCTGGGAGGGGGGGATGTGGCTCGGGGATGGGTGGTGGTGGCTGTAGGAGGAGTGCTCGCATCTTGCAGCCCCCATTTGTGACAACTGTTTGCTAGCCGTAGGGGCACCGCTGTGCTCTGGATGCTGTGTCCTGTGGTGGTACATCTTGCTGGGAAACAGCTCTCGTTCCACACCATACCGTTCCCATTTTGAGACGCTGACGGACAGTGTGATGTGTTTCTTGACATTTCTGACTAGCTAGAGGGCAAATATATGTGTTTGTGTGTGTGTGTGTGTGTGTGTGTGTGTGTGTGTGTGTGTGTGTGTGTGTGTGCGCGTGTGTCTGCCGTACTGTGAGTTTGTGTGCATCTGACTGCTATCTAGCACCCACTGCTTTTCCATCTTGTTCCACTTCTTCTTCTCCCCAGACAGCAATGTTTTTACAGAAGTACTAGGGACTCTTTAAGGGCTCTTAAATGGGTTTTATATGTTTCACAAGGGAACTCCATCCACCAAATGCACTGGCAAAGAGGGAGATAACAAAGTGCTTGCCATGACGACCCACCTTAGTAAAGCTGACTTTCATTGGTCAAATGATTCAAAAACTCAAAATGGCGTGCAAACACAGTGTATATCAATTTACGTATGTGAAGGTGTCTTAAGAGTGAGAGGAAAGGAAATGGTAGCTGTGGAGTGAGCCAGACTCAAAGGGTGATGTAATGAGGTGATAATTCTTTTACTGTCCGCTGTTAGGAAACTCTTCCTGACTTTGATAGATGTGTCTGGCCGAATAATTTGACATTTCCGAACTGTAGCATGAACTCAACTTGAAATGTCAGACTGCCAGATCTACCCCCCTCCTAAGCCTTCCCTTTCTACTGCTGGTGCACTTTCTCTTATGCCACTGAGCGAGCATGTATGTTAGCACACATCTGTGTGTCTGTGCGATCTTATGTCCTGTCTCCAAGGTAACGGCAGAGTGGAAAGTCAGGTACCACCGTTGTAGAGATCCAGTATTTTCTCTTGGCTCTGCTCTCTTTTGGTTTTGTCCCTTTTCTTGCTGTGTTTTTTTTTTTTTTTCATCACTTCATGACAGCTTGTCAAAGCCTGTGTTTGATATGTCTTTTCAACACAGTGTATAGCATCAGTTTAGGTGTTGCCAGTGTCCATCAACCCAGGTTTAATGCAAGAAAGCATTTAACAACAAAGTTTCTCATTTGAGAGTTTGCTGGAGATTTATTTTTGAGTAAAATATTTCAGCTAACCTAGAGACATTTACAGTCTCATTTGCAGTTGCTATGCTAAAAGTTAGCCTGCCTCAGTTTGGTGTTGATTTTGAATTTCTTTACAATTGTCCTTCATCAGATTTCCTTGGCTTATTTGTATCGACATGTGTTCTTTGCTGTACTGGCTGCAGTACTGATCTGTGCTCTCAGCTGTGACGTTCTCGCTCTGCATACAGTGCAGGCTTGACTTTGTTCTTTAAGACTGATTCTCCACATCATGCTTGCAGCGGGGCCGTCTTCAATTTAAAGGAAAAAAATCAATCGCTCAACCAGAACATTTGGCTCCCCAGCTAAACATGTGAAATGGAAGTACACCCATAAACATGTGAGCAACTGTGTGTGGCACGTATTCGTCTAATGCAATCAGCCACAAAATCCCATGCCAACGTCTTAGCCATGAAACTGATTTTGATTTGCTTGGACTGTTTGGTATTGTGAAGCAAACTGACCATCACAGTGGACTTTAGGTGATCTTGCATTATCACTCCCACCTGCCTCTCCCACAGAATCAAATGTTTTCATCAGTCTAATCCCAGTGAAGAGGCTAATTTTAATTAAAGGAGACATATTATGCTCATTTTCAGGTTCACATGCTGAATTGTTCAAAAGAATGCAGCAGCACTGCATTCCCATCTGTCTAAAAAGCCTACTAGGTCTCCTTCAACAGAGTTGAACATTAATTGAATTACGTTATCCAAAAGAGAAGTAAGACATTCGTCTTAGCCCTAATGTTGCCACTTCAGCTGACAAGACGTCTGGACATTCAAGCCAGGACAAGAACTCTGAATATTACAACTGGGGGAATGACGCAGACGTACGCATCACAAATCATAGATGATGACTCAAACCATCAGAGACTGCAGCCGAAGACGCAGCACAGAATGACAATCTGGCTAAAAGCTGCGTGCTATTCCTCACAAAACTGTGAACAGCAACTAAGAGAAACACAAGTCTGAAAAAAATCAAGATGTCAATATTCAGACAATCTGCCTTTACAAATGTTCAGCTGAGACTCCATACAAACTAGATGATTTGAAGAGTATGAAGCCCTTTATTCTTTATCTTTTAGTAATATGTATATGTTTTCATTAAAATTAACGATTTGCAATTCATTATTTTTCTACTAATCAAACTTTCTTTAATTGATGTCACTGACATCAGTTAAAGGCAGTGACATCTAAATGAGAATTCAGTAACATTTTTAGACTACAGATCTTTTGGAGGATTTTAGCATATCATTTTTTTTGGGGGGGTTGTTGTTGTTTTGTTTTTTTGTTTTTTTTTGTTTGTTTTTTTCATATCGTAGCATATTTTAAGGGCACACTGTCTGGCACCATAGCTCCTGACATTTTGCTAACTGTCTCCTTGTACTTTAAAGATTGTGCCATTTGTGTCGCATATGGTGGCTGCAGGGAGGAGGCAGAGTGTCTTTGCACTTCTGCAACAGAACAAGGAAGAACCGGCATCTTTCAAAGTCTGCTTTTTCTTTTCAGTTCTTCTCAGACATTTTATTTAAGAATTTCAAAAGACAGTTACAATTAAGATCAGGTACTCTAGCTCGCGATACCACCGGTATGCACTTTGTTTTATTTGCGTTTACATGCTGTGATGATTGCGTACTTTTAAACTCTGTAAACTGTTTAATTCTCTCATGAACATTATCATCTATTGTTTTTGCCAAAGCTGACAAGTGTAAAGCATCTTTCTGAGTCATAACAATGCTGGATATGTCTGCCTGTATGTCTCTACCTCCTTATATGCCGCCTACACTCTTCTATTCTTCTGTCATAAATGGAGGAGCCCTATGAGGCATTGTGTGACACAGATCCAAGCTGACAGCTTGAAATAACAGTTAACAGCTCTTCTGCCTGGTTCCCTCTGACAAATTCACAGTGCTGTAATGTTAAATGGAGTGTACCGCAGACCAGGGAGCAGCACAGGTGCTCTTTGACACCACACTGACTTCACCTCAAAGCCCCTATCCTACAGCTATGAAGGCTGCAGTACGTCGCACCAACCCTCCTCTTTTCACTCCGTCAGGTTCCACCATGTTAATTTCCAGCCGATGGCACCTGTCGCCTTCTTCACTGTCACCTCTCTGCACTGACGTGGATGACTTGTGTTTTTTTTTTTTTCTCATGTTTCCTGATTGGTATCTCTCAGAAGCCTTCTGGTGGTGGGTGAAAGGGTTTGCCAGGATGAGTTCTGTGTCCACGTTTGTGATGATGAACATCTTCAGTTAACTAATGTTAAATTACAAGTTTAGTTTTTTGTTTGTTTTGCCTTATACTTGCAAAGCTGCAAAAAAGAAGTATAATGTAATTACTGTGATCTCTTTTCAGTGTCCCTCTACCGGAACTGTATAGGCTTGTAGGAAATGAGGCATGATTCAACTTTCTTAGGGTTATGTTAAATTATTGAAAAAACTAATGTAACCTGGGAGACAAACATGATCTGTTGACATATTCATACAAACAAAGGTTTGATTTATTTTTTGTTAGAAAAAAATCTAACCACATGTGGGACTCGTGGCTTGAACCCTGGTCTGTAGTGGTCTAAGACTTCCTTATTATATCCCTTAAGATAAATGACTACTGGACTTTCATCATTCAAAATTATATTGCCTCGTCACGAATAACCATTCATATGCACACATACATCCACCAGAATTAATTTGGGGTTCAGTATTTTGTCAAATGACACTTCAATATATAGACTGCAGAACTATGAACCATGACCATCTGATTGGTGGACGACCACTCTGCCTCCTGAGCCCATCCGCCCCATGTTTACCTGTAGAATGTCTCATAACAATCATGTTTTGGACTTCTGGCCTTTGTGCGATTTGTGCGCTCATGTTGTGCATGTGTGTTCTGCAGAGGTGCTCTGGAGAGGCTGGGCGTGGCTTCAGTGTCGCCGGAGCTGCTGCCTTTAACTCACCTACAGCGTGTTCGATCATATGCGCCAGTTAAAATACTCTGGTCTTCACTCTGCTCGCTGCCAGATTCTTTTGTCTAAATGCGGTACATGGTCTCAAGATTGCACACTTCTCAACTAGAGCTTGTGTTATTGAAATAGCATTGTGTTTAACCTTGCTCCTTATCTCCTTATTCACACTATGACACAGTCTAATGCACCTCTGCCACCAGCGTTCACTGCTGTGGATCCATTGCGCCATTGCGAGTCTCCAACTCTGCCGGAGCCTGAGCCTCCTTCCGCTACCAGCTGCCTGAGCATTTATAATACATTTCCCTGACACTATCTCCCTGTCTTGGCATCAGCTTTTGGGTCCTAAAAATTAGGTGCTACAAACCATAACAGTCTGTCCCGAACTTATACAGCTACAGTTTCCAAAAGGATGTCTTTTGTACCCTTGTTTATGTATAATTTGTTTTGCTTTAACTAATGAAAATAGTAACAAAAGTTTTTCAGTAAATTATGTGAGTTTGGCTGGAGAATAAAAGATCCAGAGAAATAAACTGAATCGGTCACAATAGTCTTCTCTATTAAATAAACTGTTCTAATTTTCCTGGATTTCCTGAATACAAATGTGCTGCTCAAACAAAAAATAAACCCCTCCAACCTTTTGTGTCACGTCATGCATACATCTGTAAAAACCCAATAATACATGACCCGTGTGTACGCCACATTTCTCATCAACAGAGCCATTGTGGTGGAACCCACCTCTCTGATTGCTTCCCCTTCTTTCTGTGCACATTTCTCTCTTTTTCTCCAAAGCTCTCCCCTATTCAGCTTTGTTTCAAAGCAGCCACTTTAATTACTTTAGCCCCGTGATGTGAGCTTTGCGTGACGGCTTTCGCTCAAGCCTGCCATTGGGGAATATGGGGAGAGATGATTTGTATTAATGATGGGTGGCGACGGAGTGGAGATGACGAAAGGGAGGAAAATGATATGAGACAGAAGGAGAGGAGGAGCTGTCAGGAGAAATGTGGCTGATGAGCCCCAGATCATGGCTCAAATGAAGCTCGTCCAACCTTTTACCTCGCAGCCTATTATCAATTGTTTATCTGTCCATCAGGATGAGTTTTGCATGCTTGAGCCACATCTTCGAAGCTGCTCTGCCGTGTCTTTGTGCATATGCTGGGGGTTAACCTGAAATATTGAGTGGAGAATAATTTGTGTTTTTTCGAGAGATGGCTAAAATATGCGTGCTGTTTGACTTTGAATTTGTTGGCCTACAGCGTGTCTGTGCTGGAGCAGCTCTCACCCATCCATCCACTTGCATTTCACCACACTCGAACGCTAACATGCTTTAGCTGTGGGCATCTCAGACTGGGAGGCACCTGATCGATTGCTGCTGATGTGAATCCAGAGGGTGTTAACAGACAAGAGGTGAGCTCACTTGTTCTCTAAGGCCCTCTAAGATGGTGAGGGCCTCCACAGAGCTTTGTCCAACGGGAGGTAAGTGTTGATCAATGCAGCGAGCGAGCGAGGGAGGACAGAGGGAGGGGAGTACAAACAGAGGAGAGAAAGGCCACTGCCATCGCTCTTCCATGACGCTGAGGATCTGGATCCGCTGGGCTCCCAGGCTAAATTAAAACAACCGGCGTCCCATTGATTCCAGCGCTGACAGGGACCATACATCACCCTACAGCCAGGGAGAGAGGAGGAGAGGCTAAAGAGAGAAAGAAGCCGAGGGAGGGGAGGTAATAGAGAAGCAAAGAACACGTTCGGGAAAGAAAATGATAACCAAAATGATAGGGGGGGGGAAATAAATAAGTAGAGAGGAGCAATGAGAAAAGAACGTTCTTTCTGTGGGAAAGGAAGAAGGGTGGTAGACAGTGGAAAGACGAGAGGGAAGGAAGGGGATGGCAAACCAGACGTAAGCAATGGTCCACTGACAAGTCAATTTATTTCCTATGCATGGCCGAGGATTACTAAGAAGCAGAGAGACCTTTTTGGTAGCGAATTGGAGGTGGAGTAAAAGCAGACAGAGAGCAGTTGTGACTTAGTAAATACAGAGCTGTTGAGATGGAGAGCAGAAACGCAAGAAATAATTGGGGGTTAAAATGAATTGCACCCTCTTCAATCTATTCAGTTGAGCCTTCAAAGTTAATGGCCTCTTATATTGCCCAACAATATATTAAGAACCTCAATCTATCTTACTTGCTTATTTTAAGTCCCCTCCATCCTTAGCACTGTATTACAAGAGGTATTTCACTGATTGACTTGGAAATGGAGGGGTTATTCAGCTATTGTTCGTCAGCATCGAGCTCTTTGATGAGGTATTGGCATCCAGATAAGGTCTTGCGACAACAATGGGAGTGTGACATGCGAGGTGAGCTGTGCTGTGACTATGGTAATGGTGAATTAAATAGGGCCTCACCGAGCGCAGGTCCAGAAGAGGACCCTCAGTGTGGATGGTCTGACCTGGACTGTTGTAATTATCCTGTCATCCCTGATGTACTGCATGTACTTCACAGAGTTGCATCATGGCACGCCATAAATATGCAAATCTGCAGTGTCGGGCAGGGAGGTGTAACTTGTAACAACGGACAGTAATGTGATTACTTTTTTCAGCGACAAATATTGCAAGGGAGTGGAATTTGAAATGCAGTTATTGAATCACAGTCATTAATGCTGCTACTGCTCTGTTACTTTGATCATTTCTGAGTCAGCAGTCTTGCACTTGAGGCATGTCATGAGCAGCACATTAGCAGAGCATCAGCCTCAGCGCTCTGTCTATATCTCCATAGATGCATACATAGGTGCAATGCTGAGTTTGTAGTTTGCAGTGTTTGTTTCTGGGAAGGCTTTCTTCCATTGGCTGCACTGTTGCGTCATCACGCCAGACTCCAGATGATAATTTAGGAATACATGTCAAAGACAAAGCAAAGTTCACTGGATTAGCAAAAACCATAAACATAAGTAACATAACATACATAAGTAAAATTTAGTGCAGACACCGAGCACTAATGCTGGTGCCTCTACAGCTACTACCACATGTGCAGGCAACTTGGAGGCTACTCTCCCACCAAGTCACTCCTTTTGGGGAGATGGAGGTTATGTGTTGACAGCAGCATGAGCAACCTGCCTGTTGGTTTAACAATGAAGCACGTGGGCAAATGGAAAGATCACAATATCTGGCTTGATTTTAAGACTTTAAAGTTATGGTATTTAGTGAGTAGGAAAGCAAAGGCATTGCTGCTCTCTGAAAAGGGGCTGGGTAGACACCTGGATCGATGGTGAAGTTAGTGGTCCTGACGCAAAGAGGCTCCTAAGAAAAAGATCTACAAGCACAGCAACAGCCAAGCACACACACACACACAGTGCTAGTGGAAAAAGCAGGTGAAAGAAATATAAACACTTCCAAACAGGTTCATTGATTTACAGGCTGACTTAAGCCAGAAAACAATAATCTCATTTAGAAAGAAATACTATATGGTAAAGGAAAGGCTATCATATACAAACCTCAACTGCCTTGTGCCATAGCAGGAACTTACAGTAATGGCATTGAAGTTGCCAATAGCCACAAATCTGGCCATGCCTGCACAGAAATGGAATCAAGAGTTAGCATCACAATTGATTATATTACCTTTTGCAGGCCTCCTTATCCAATCATTTGCGAGAAGTCCTGATCAAGTGTCACAAAATGGTCAGAATATCATACATTATGGCACTTTTAGCCTTAAATCATACATTGTGGGTGCAAAATTATAACATAAATGGACAAATTATAATACATCTGGCAACACTGAGCTCCTAACTAATAAAAAACTACTGCTGCTCCTGGAATTTTCACTCGTATTATGTTGTGTGTGTTTTGTTAGCCTGTTTGCTAGCATTACCCTCCGGTAGGTCTATATTAGGAATCTCCTCCAGAGTTGGAGGGTGTGTGAAGTTTAAGAGAGTCACAGTAACTATGTTGTCCATTCACTTTAGTCCCCAAGCTAAGGAGTACCACATCCTTCAAAGGCACTTAAGTGCAAAGCAACACAGAGCGCCACCTTTCATAGCACCAGGCTGTTGAGTTGTTTCATGGTCACAGGTGACACCCTCACTTCAGTACAGAGGTACACTATAAGAGCACTGGGTGTTAGCATCTTGGCAGCCTATATGTTTAACAACAGTTACCAAACCATGACTGTTTATGTGGCTTTAGTGAAACTTGTAATGAACTTGTTGTAAGTGATGCACTGCGGCATACATTTTCCACTGCTGACGATGGCACTCTCAGTTATCACTCAGGGGAGCTCCACTACTAAAAGCTCCTGATTCCATCAGTGTTAATGATGATTTAGAGTTAGCAGCTCTTTTTCAAGGTTGTTTGATGTCACTGTCAAGTGCATGCAGCTACCAGCGCTAGTGCTAAGGTGATGGTTCAATACATCCATTCATTTCTATTCACGTTTAGTGCACATGGCCATGGGGGCACAAGCATCAGACTAAAAGAGGGATTTTCTAAGGGTTAACATTCAGTTAAAGGGTAATTCTGCCTTCCCCTCCAGAGTTGGTGAGGTCATGTTTTTTTGTGTTTTTATTCTCCAGTTTGTTTGTTTGCAAGCTGGCAAGATATCTCGACAAACTTGATTTGTTCAAAAAAACAAGTTTGATCACAGGACAGGAAAAACAAATTAAGAAGAAGAGGTAATGATCTTGTGTGTGACAGCGTGTTGTCTCTGGTGAAGTCTCGGAGCTCCATATGCATCTATTAGACATCCCCCACACAAGAATCTGCTGCCAACAGCCTACCAGTCTGAGAGCACAGAAGGCCACGACAGCTTTTTCCTGAGTTCAATGCTATTTAAATGATGTAGTGTAATACAATTATACACACTTGTTTTAAAGTTTGCCTGATTGAGCAGCATTTTAGGAATGTGCAGTACATCCCTCAAATCACAGTCTGCAGATGGAACACACACATCAGGGCTGCTGCCGTATAATGTCTACAGAGATTTAATCAGCTGAAAGGGAGCGACCTCATGTATCACTGGATGCAGTTGTGGAAGAAATACCCATTGACTGGATCCAGCAATGTAGCCATGCAGTCATCACTGCAAGCAACTTTGAATTATGCCTGTTAAAACTTGTCCAGATGAAATAGGTATATCACAGTGAGAGACAAAACTCTCTCGATAAATAGAGGTATCGTGTGAAAGTGGTCTATGTCTGTTTCCTTGCTTATAGAGCCTTTCGAGCCTAAGCTATGAATGTATGTACTGTTAATGTAAAGTTTCTTCAGATTCTATTTTCAGCCCTATGTTGTGACAAGGCTGCACTTCTGCTCTGGTTAGGTTCAGACACAAAAAAAAAACAGTTTGTAAGGAACTCATATTTTTGATACGCAGTTTTGGTCGCCACAAACAGGCTGGTGATATCTGGAGGTCTCATTAAAAGAACAAAAAAGACCTCACTCTTGGTCAGAGAAACATCCTTTTTTTTTAACCCTAAACACAGTGTGACACAAAAGCTAAAACGCTGAGGTTGAACTTTGGTCACTGGCTTGTCGTCTGTAACTCCGCCACTGTCCCCTCCATCTCCAGAAATGAAAGTCAGGTCATAAACGCAAAAAGTGAATTTCATGTGACAGGTTTTATTATCTTACACATGCAAATATGAACATATCAGTGGTTTACACAACTGTTAAGTGTCAACAATGTATCCTAGAAAAGCCTGCTGATTTGTGTATACTGACTAGATAACCAACCCGTGACCTTTGGCAGAAATGTGCACGTCTTTGTGCCACTCCTGTAACATTTCTGTTTGAATCTGTTTTCTGGGAGGTACTGGATGTATAAAAACTGGATTCCAGAAATGAACATAAATCTTCAGATTTGTATCTAAAGGTTATGAATTAGCCAGCACTGCATCACCTTTTTGTTGTCTTTCACGACAAACTGCTGCTTGTGAAGTCTGCCTTCATTTGCATAGTTTAATGTTTTTGCTGTTTTAACTTCTACCCCCTCACTTCATCATTTCCACAACTCTTGGAATCTCACAATGCCTGAATAGAAGATGAATAGGAGCAAACTTTGCTTCGTCATCGTACTGTATGCAGGAATCGCTTCATTGCCAGTACAGAGAGGAAGAGTGATTACAGCGACCTGCCACCGCACATGTGGCATGTGAGTATTGTAATAAGATAGACTGAAGAAATTGGATTTTGGAAGACAGAGGCAGTGTCTGCAAAGTGAGTTTTACAGTGAAAGGGAAAAGTGGAATCATCCCTCACTCAGAGTCAGTGTGAGTGACAGTTGCTCTCTGAGTAAGAGTGTTACAGAGAGAGAAATAAATAACATAAATCTTTTTTTTTTTTTTTTATAATCTGTTAATACTCAATTAATCCACTGCGTCTTCCCCAACTCCATTCTTTCCGCCACCAACAGAAGCTCCTCTCTCCCACAGACAACACTGCTTCTGAAACGCCTCGTCAGTCGTCCCGACGTAATTCCTGGACTTTGGAACATCGCACTATCTCACCATTTCACACATTTGCATAATTTGTGCCTAGTGGCTATAAGAATTGATTTAGCACAGCTGCTGTGTTGTCGTTAACAGTGCTGGGTCAGGCATGTGTGAGCTGACCAATCAGAGAAGACTGTGTATTTGTGAGGAGAAAGGGGGTTAAAACATACAGAGCTGCAGAAGTGGACAGTCTGGGGTAGGCCTGGAGTGGCTAATCGAGAGGACCGGGACAATTCCCAGTGGGCTGGTCTGAATAGACCTTTAGAGAACAGTGCGCTATTGTAGGCTTAACATGTAAAGTTTTAATTACATTATTCTGATATAAAAAGTTGTGATCTAAAGTGGGCCGGTCTGAGGCATGAAACTCCAGGGCTGAAAATGAGTCCCACACCGGTCCTGGTCTGAGGAAACTGAAACTGAAACCATGTACTACAAAATATTCTTGTAATAACCAAAAATGAAATAATATACCTGAAAATGAGCTCTATTAATGCATCACCATGCATCACCTTACTTTTGAGTTGTTTTACTGTATATATTTCTTGTCTTCTTTACCGTTTTTTAAAAGTTAATTCCTTTTCCTTTTCCCTTTGTTTCTCGTTTGATTTTTACTGTTCTTTTCAAACCCGGCTGAACCTTGTAGCTATGGCTGTAATTGAGGCTTTTCAAATGCTCATATTGATGCATGGGTGTGTGCGTGTGTGTCTATGAACCTTTCCCTATAAAATCTGGTCTTGATCCGGGGTTCATAAATCATTCACCAAGTCAGATGTTTTTGATGTTTGTTACACCGAAGTTGTTTCATGCCTTTTTCTCTCCATGATTTTGTTTAGTGTTCTCTCCTTCTATTTAATGTTGAAACAGACACTGAAAGGGCCATCGTTAAAGACTGAAGATAGATAAAATCCATTTTATAAAGTCTGTCATTATCAATAATTAATCACAGATATGTGCAAAACACAAGGATGCTATGCTAGGGACGTATGAGACACTAAAGCCTAGTATATGATCATTTCCCATACAGGGCAGACATTGATGGTAGAAAAAAAGAATCTGTATCTTTGCTCGCTGGTGTCTGACGAGCAAGCGGAAATCTCAGTGGATTAGGTGCTGACACCTGTCAATCAAGTAAATTACTGTATTTTTTTTTCTAATGAGACTTCTTTTTCGCGTTGGATTACATGAGGGAAGTTGGTGTTAGCTGTGCTGGTGGTGCAGTTAATCAGACAAGTGGGAGAACCAAAAAAAAACATGTGGATCCATCAGTAGAAGCCACGCAGGCCAGCACCACAGAGGTGAGTGTCAGGGCCAAGCAGCTTAGTGCTAATAATCACCAGGCTGAAGTTTCCGTAACAGAATTCTAAATGACGGGGGACTCGCACTACTACATTGTATTAAAAAAATCAGATTGAGATTGTGAAGGATGAAGTCAAGTGATAGAAAAATGGGAAAAGCTCTTATGGTAAGCTGTGTGGAGCTGTTCTGTTAAGCTAGCAGCGCAGCCACAGGTTTTCATTTTAAAATAATGCCTACCTGTAATCCCCCCAACCCCCCCAAGTGAAATCTAGTCTGTCCTCTGAATGAAAAGCCTTTCCTCTGACTGCACCTGCCTCTCCCTTTAAGGAAAAGAAGGTTAAATATATTTCACTGGGCTTCGAATTATCACTCAAATAAGCAAGATCGCATGGTTGGGAAATACTGAAGTAACAGAAAGATAGAGGAGGACTGACATTGATGGATACAAGCCGTCTAGGCACAACCGGTACACAGACTAGAATATGAAATGATCCTTGACAAATCTGTGGCTGCTTTGATGTGGAACAAAGTCTGTGTCGGTGCGGACGGGAGCACTTGAAAAACAAAGGACTTTACCCGACATGAACCTGCAGCAAACGTTACAGTCCACATGCACTTTATCAAAATTCTTGGTGTGTGGCAAAGTTTGATTGAATTCAAGAGGACCAATTAAACCCAAACAACATCCTTAACACATTACTGAATTTAATTAGGCTCCTACTGTAGAGAGTGGTGGATTTCTACATACCCAGCATGTGTCGTTCTCCTTATCCAGTTACTTGTATGAGCACAATTTTCTGCATATGAAAACTGTGTTGAGGTAATTTACTTCGTACAAGTGCAAGTATTACCTGAAGGAAAAGCCTCATTGGGTAGCTGACTGAAGTTTAATCATTTAAGTTCACGGGTTAGGGTTAGTTCATAGTTCTCTTATTCATGTGATCAAAAACATTGACCTGAAGCTCAATTCAGAGGCTTCTGGTTCTCACCCAGCCCATTCCAGGTACAGTTACAGATCATTTAGTTGGCTGAACAATGTACCTGATACCGCCGTGTTAGTGCTGCTTCTAGAACTTCATTTGAACCTAAGAAACAGTGCGGATATAACTGTCAGTTGGTTGGTTGGTTTGTTGGTTCGTCAGCCGAATTACATGAAAAACTACTGAATGAATATCTACAAAACATGGGGGGCAGTTTGGTCTCACTGTCTTTAACATTGTGGGTGTTTTTCAACATTTAGATTAATTTCTTAGGGAATAATGCATGGATCTTTTTTTGGTTGATGAAAAAAGTCTGGCATATTTTTTGGTGGCAAAATGAGAACAATATGATGCCGATCCAAACAAAAATCTGGATCTAGCAGACAAGTAGCAGATAAGTAGCAAGTTCTTCCGTGTCTTTACAGTTTTTCTCTTTTTACTAAAGCAACTCTATGTAGAAATTGGTATTTTATGCAAATTCAGACACCAGTCGCCCTATTGCAAGATGCTACCATGAAAATTAATTTGAATCTGTTGTTTTAAGATAAAAACTTTACAAAATGTTGTCACTTTTAACTATGGTCCATGAGCATTACATATGATGTTCTAACACCAGCACCCCAATATCACTTTGTGCTTGGTTGAACAGATAGAGATAGAGGTAATGGTGTAATCGGTGATGTTGGATTACCCCAAATTGTCACTTTTTTTCTCCCAGTCTGACCCACAGATTCAACAGGAGGCCGAGATGGACCCAGCTGTTGCTGCATGAAATCTCAATCTGTGTAGGCATCAGTGCCTACACAGTGTGTGAAACCCCAATGAAATGGCTCTTAAAATGCTGCCTTCCACAACATTAGCTAAAAGGTACCATTACTGCACTGCCATACCAGAACACCCACGACTGTGGAAAGGGAGGAAATGGAGCCAGAGGAGAAATACTGTAGGGTTTCAGAATCACTGGAGTCAGATTTATGATGCAATTTAGATGTAAGAAATCTTAAAATATGAAACTGTGTAAACACCACAGAGGAGCTGGAATTTCTATGTTTATCCACTGGCCTACACGCTGAAATGTATATGGCTTCGCTGAACTGCTTTCCTTTTAGCACCCCTCGACCTGACTGACATGAGATATCTTGTATGGACTGGTTATCAGCTTGCGGAAAGAAAAAAAACCGGGAGACATGTAACTGAGATGGATTTGTTTACAGAGCGCTTGTGATTGGCACTGCTTTGTTAAAATTGTCAGTTTAGGCGTCAATCCAGCAATTGTAAGTTCAGGCTTAAACCTGAAGTCCCGTGGCATTTTCTGGTTTGATGGAAATGGAAACGTGCCACTGGTCATCACAGTGAAAGCTATTCCAAGGCGCTTGGATGGCACTCCAGGGTGGAACAACAGCACATACCCCCCCCCAGCCCTCAGCCGGCACTGTTTTCTCTGAGAGACTAGCAATATGGTAATAAGCAGAATGAATAGTGAGTCTCTGGGAAGACTTTCCTCTTGTCTCTGTGTGTGTGTATGTCTGAGCATGTGTGTGTGTCCAGCTGCTCTCTTGGCCACTGCGGCCATTACTGAGCAGCACCAAGCAGCAGAGCATGACACACACCAGCTGGATGTGCACACACCTCCACTGAGAGACGAGGCCTGTGCCAATGAGACAAGGGGGGGAGAGAGAAAGTGAGACAAGGGGGGAGGAAGGCAAAAGACAATGAGAGACCAAGGTGCCACAGCCAAGGAGACACGAGGGGGTGAGGAGAGATCCATCCTCAAGGTAAGATGAAACGGATTTAACACCGTGAGAATGACACAGACAAAGTCACCAACGCCAGCGAGCCCCCCCCAACCCAACACACTTTGCAAGGGAACACACATGTAATTGCACTCACAAATATATTATCCTGACCTCAATGTCAGATGGTTTGTGTGTGTGCATGCATGTGTGACAAATTGTGTGGATTTGTGTGTATGTGTGTGTAGGTGGCCAGCGTCGAGGGAGAGAAATCTTCACCATGTGTCATATTGTCATGGTGACCATCAGAAGAGCCATAAATACAACTCTGATCTTGATCTGCCGCATTAGGGGATGTCCAGATGTATGTGTGTGTGCGTGTGTGTGTGTGTGTGCTGTATCTCCTAGACATATTGAGGCTGCCATCTACATCCGAAAGGCGTTTTCTCTCGTCCATTTCTTTGCATCTTGCACAGATTTTCACAGGCACCTTTGCAAGTCATGAAGAAAAAACATTATGCATGGTTGGATTTTTTTTGGGGGGGGGTATTGGAGGTAAAGGGATGGTAAAAAAGATTATTCATATGCCAGAAGATAAATGTATTTTCTCTACTTGCCTCATTCCCTGCCCTCACTTTCAGCCCCTCTTCCATCTCTCCCTCTTACCTCATTTCGTATTCCTCAGTCCAGCCACATTATTCCTGCTCCCTCTCTCCTCCTCGCCGCTGTCTGGCCGGCTGACACGAAACGATAGAGCATTCTGTCATGGTGTTTGGAACACACTGAACATCACTTGTCAGCTGAGGGACGACAATGGCTGGCAAGCAGCGGAGTGTACGCCGGCAATGCTAGACGTTCTCTCCTCAACCCACTTCCGTCTTTGTTTAAATCCCATTATAGGCAGACTGGAGTCTTCTTTTCTTGGCTGGAAGTCAATGAGTGCCTCACTCTGTGTTCAAAATGTTTTTGTGCAAGAGGCCAGAGATGCTAATTTCACTAAAGTCTCTGCTATTAAAAAGCATCAAATGCATCCAATATTGTTTGGCAATAAAAACTTCCAAAGCCTCTTAGAAAAGCTACTTACATCAATTACTTGTACGTGCAAGGAAAACAGCAACTTGTGAATTTTCTTTTGCAGGGAAAGAAGAAGTAGTAGCAGTTCTAAGAATAATAATGAAGCATAAACTGATCCTGAATGCCTCCCTCGTATGAACTCTTTAACATGGTGCGTAATACATTTCTCGGAATTTTGCAAGATTATTCCCAATGTTCCTAAAGATGGCCATGCATCAGTTTGACAGCTTATATGGTTCCTACATTGTCAGAAAAGAAGATTTAGATTAGCACCTTTGAGGTACATCGGCTTGTTACCAGGGCAGTACCCTCAAAGGCACATCTGTTGTACCCAGAATCTTGGGTACTTATTTTTACCCTTGTCTGACCTCTGTCAATTAAAAAGGGTTACATTTAGAAATATTGGTACATATGTGTAACTTTTGCTGCTTGAAAATAATTTGTACCTTTTTGGTACTCAAAAGGTACAGATAGTTACCCTGAGGTCCAATGTTTAGCCCTAGATAGTACAAGCATGTAGACTGTAGGTTTAGAGACAGAAATTGACCCAAGGTTTGCACTTGCACTGTGATGTGTCCATGTGTTCCTTGGATATGTCCAATCTATTCAGGCATATTCAACTTTATTTTCATCTCTGTAAGAATGGTTTCAATGAGGGTTCTGATCCTCAATTACCAGCGAGTAAATTGGTTATTAAAAGAACAATTTCAGATGTTCTGATCATTTTTTCATGACTAAAAGAAATGACGAGGCTTCTATTTTTTCAGACAAGGCTTTTTTCTCTTTTTCTCACTTGAATGTGCAGTCCACGACTGAAGGTTGCTCAATAAAAACATCATCTTTAATCATATTTGCATCATTTGCTAACTTCATAGATTTGCTGCTTTAGAAAGTGTCTTAATTATGTAACATTAACCCACTTCTAGAACAGAATGCCCTTGTTGCATGGTCCATTTTTGCCTTTCCCCCGTATTTAAAGTTGCTTAACAGACTTCTAGTAACATGGTGGTTCTATTGTGGTCAAATTTGCATGTAATCTATAACAATACGACATTATCAGGATCTTGAAACAGTAACAGCAAAATTATATATTATAACCGTTGATTGTGAGACTTACACCTGTGTTTTTCCAAAGACATTATAGACGAGACCCCCAGAAGCCAATCCGGTCCTTTATCACAGCCATAGATGGGAGCACGCAGTTTGGATTCACAGCAGTTCCCACCAATTCGGTGCGGCTGCAGACGGACTTCTAATGAGCGTGGAAGAGGAGGATATCACCGGAACACACAGGATTACCAAGAAAGGTGAGGTTATTTAAAGATTAGACACTGAACTCTCATTCATTTAAGTTCTCTGGTGGGCTAAGCTGTCACGTCGCGGCACTGTGTATCAAGCAGTTAAACAAGTTGGTGTTATAAAACCAAACGCATGTGCAGCAAAGATACACCCAGTGTCCCAAGCTGAAAATGGGACATGTGGCATGTTGTAGTCATGTGGCAACCTGACTAATGTAAGTCCAACATTCACAGTCCTTCATCTCTGCTGTTGTCTTCACTGAGCCTCACAAAAATATCCAAGTTTTCAGCTGCTAAACGTTAGCCAACTAGCCACCAACTTGCCTGTTTGGTTCTCTAGGCACGTACTCAGACTCAAACCCAAATCTCTGAAATGTTCTGTAGGACTTTAAATTTATCCCATGTGAAGAGGATTTCAGGCTGCAACTCCAGGACTGCGTGGGTACTAGCCACATTTCAACCACATCTGCCTCTCTACTCGCTGCATTCCCATTTTCAATTTATTTTCTCATCTCCCTCTTACCTATTTACCTGTCCCGATATGTTGCAGCCAGTCTAGTGGTGGCTGGTGCTGGTGCCAACATCTGTGTCAGTCAGGACTGGCCTATTTAAGGCAGCTAATTCATCATGGCCTGAGAGCTTACATACGGTACATATAATTACCCCCCAACGCAAACAAGACCCTCTCAGTCCGTGTGATTTATAGTCGTGTCAAGGGAGAGGAGACATGGAAACAAGGAAGGGATAGGCATGAGGCGGGGGATAAGAGAGTTAGAAAGGAGGGGGGGAATAGAGGTGAGCCTTGTGCAATAGGTGGAAATGAAGAAGAGGATTTTCTAAGAGGACAGGTGAAGCACAAGGGGCACAGAGAAGTATGAGACATCCAAGTCGGGACGTGGCTCAACAAATCCTCGGGTTAGACAATATTAATACTAGCTCTGCATGTCAAAGTCAAGGATTTCTCCTCACTTCCTTTTTTCATTTTTATCCCTCTCAAACTATTTGTGAAGAATCCTCAAGGCTTCACATTTCTCATTTCAGAGTCGTATCCACTTTGACTCTCGGAGACAAGTGGGGCTCCGCCATCGCCGCCAGGAAGACGAAGGTTCACCCATTGTTTTCACAGTTGCCCCCCAGGGTGCTTATTTTAAAATGCATCACTGGCCTGTTTCAACCGTGGCAGTTGTATTGTACGGCTGAGGGCCGATGAGGTGGCAATACGAGTGAAATGAAAAAAGAGGGGAGATGGAGGATACGAGCGTAACAATGAAAGATTTATGACAGGCATTGAGAGCAGGCGGTGCTTTTATCAGCCTATTATCAACCAAATCGCCCCCACTGAGATGTAGCACGCATCTACTCTGTTCTGTGCTCTCTCTGTTCTGCATCCTCACTCACTCTCTTTCCAGATCAATGCTCAGCCCTGCTGCCATCACCATACATAACCTGACTTCCCCAACCTTACCTTTTACCTCTGCTTTAGTATTTACCCGCCTCCCATCGTTCCCCTCGTCTTCCTCCTCGTCTCTTTGACTTTGTGTCTCTTGCTCAGTCGACCCCTCTTGCCTCTCTTTTTCTCCAGCTCATTCTTGTTTCTCTGCTTTATTGCTCTCACCCCCCCACCTCTCTTCTCCTCCACTCCATCCCTCCTGTCCCCCAAGCCACTGGAGTATTTTCTGTCTACTTTGCTTACGCCGTCTGTTTTCCCCCTACAGCCTGCCTGTATATCTGCCTGCTTTTCGTAATCCATGAGGGTTCTTAATAAAAAGGCAGTTCAGTCTGCCTCCCTCTCTCATCCTACCTCCTTTTCGCCATGTCCCCCTCCCATTCTAACCCCACTACCCTCCACCCCGCTCTGAGCAAAGCAAGGCACCTAAGGGTGAACAGGTTAATGTTCTGGCAGTTTGAGATACACTTGTGACATTTCAATCCGGCATCTGTTTTTATCGCAGCTGATTTAAGAAGTGCGAGGGAGTGTGAGGGGGTAATGGAGGGATGAAAGGAGGGATGGAGAGAAGGAGAAGGAGGAGGAGGAGGGAGCCCATGGGATGGTGCATCTACCCAGAGACTGAGGACTGTGTATAAGGCGCAGCAGGAGCTGTGGACCTGCAGTAGCAGATCAGTTCATAAATGGAAGCATATGGCCATGTCGCCCCCAAGTGGCAGGTAGCAGAACTCTTGGAGCAGGGACAAACTGCGGCAGTGCAACAGACAAAATAACAGCATGTAGTCTTGAGGTGCTGGAGATAGAGTGAGCAAAAATGCAAGCATGCCTGAAATAACATCCTATTATGTTGGCAGAGCACTACGGTGTAATCTGTATCCTCCCTGGCATCGATCATGACCTTTTGAAAGGAATACAAATACCTGCGAAGAGTTGATAAAAGCTGTTGCATGCAGACAGACGATTACAGAAGGAGGTAGAGAAAAGTCATGTGAGCAAAACAGCCAGTGGCAGAGCGAGAGGCCAGGTGAGGACAAAAGCAGAGCGGTGTTGGAAACGTGGACCACAGCTCTCAAGAAAGTAAAGCAGCCAGAGAATCCGATAAAGACATTGAAACAGAACTCCAGAGGTTTGACCAAGTGAAAAGAAAAGGATGAGGGGAAACTGTGTGTGTGTGTGTGTGTATGCGTGTGTGTGTGTGTGTGTGTGTGTGTATGCGTGTGTGTGTGTGTATGAGAGAGAGAGAGAGAGAGAGAGAGAGAGAGAGCAGCCAGACTTCCAATGAGCACAAAGTGAGGGTGGTAGAAAAGAGTTGGCAAGTAAGAGAAAGGGAGCAGATATGACAAAATAAGTGAATTAGCAGAAACCAGGCTGTGGACGAGGGAGGAAGGGAGGGAGGAAGGACAGACGGGTTATGGTGTGGAGGGTGGTTGGATGGAGGGATTGCCACACGCTGCCGTCAGCCAGCGCTCTCTCCGAAGTTTCATTTGATATGAATTCAATAAGCAGCAGCCCATCTCCGTGCCCCGGGTGTAATTACCGGCAGAACAGCGGAGGCATTGTGGGCTTCGCCATCGCCTAAACGCCTCCCTGCTCGCTTCCAGGTCAGCACTGATCTTGTCTGAGAATGTCAATTATCGTCTTAAACGCCATCTGAGGAGCAAGAGGAGGGGGGGTTTCGGGTGGTTGGAACGATGGAGAATGGCGAGTTAGGGTGGAAATATTTGCCCAACGTCACAGCTTAAGAAAAAGGGGAGGAAGTGTACAAAAGATAAGGCTGCAGGCTAGAATACTAATGGGTTCCTCTTCATTGTTTGATATGAGATAGAAGGCCAGAGAGGAAGGCTTGCTGTATTCCCTGTGCCACTTCACTTAATGTCCCATCATCTTGTTCCCTTTGCACAATTCATGGCACAGTGGAGGTGAAATGAGGCCGAGGTGGAGGGGTGTAACATGTGGTCTGCTCGCAACCCAGTAGGAATTATATCCAATCTGGACGATTCGCCACAATGCGAGTCTAATCCTATGCCTGCATTAAGTGCCGATGCTGGAAGTGTTGTACTGGTACTTTATGTAGCAGGAGTGAAGCTAAGAGTGTGAAGGTCAGGGTGGTCAGTAGACATGCTGTGCATCAGATTCCACATGGAGTATGGGTCTCATCACAGTCATGCATTTAAACGCACAGTGTTCACAGTGTTTCAAACTTCAGTCTGGGACTTGATTGGTTCAATATAGACTGGATGATCAGGAAATAGCATTAATGTATGTTTTACTTTGGTTTTAGCAACTAACCATGTCAATATGCTACCAGACTCTTTGTCCAGTGGTTGGACAATGTCTCAAACTCGCTTGCAGCACATCTGTTTAACAGTGGAAATGAGGATTGAGACTGATAATTCGAGTTCACAGCCACCTTTCACAGCAAGGTTAGGTTAAGAATATTACAGTGTAGGTTACATTCTTCATCGAACTTTCAAAATAAAACTAACTCTCAAAGAGTTAACATATTATGACACAGTATTATGACCTTTGTACTGCTACTAACATTGTCAGACAGTAACAGTTGGTTTTGTTAAGACAAAAACTACATGGTTAAAATCTACTTCCCCATATAGTCAGATTTATTTAGCTCTTGGGTAGGTTTACCCTCCTTAGCAGTAGGCAGATGTTGTATGTACTCCTGAATCCTACCAACCATCCATTCATCTTTCATCTATAAACTATCCATCAGGGATTACTATTCATGGCCTCTGACAGAGCACTTTCACCAGCAGTGCCTGTCAGCCGTGATGTCTGATGCACTGTTTGAATTCACCGCTGTGCAGTCTGATAATTCTTAGCGTATGCACCGATAATGCATGCACATCCTCAATATTGTTTGGCCCTGTATGAAGCCACCTGTCAGTGATGTTTTTCATAGTCTAAAACATGCGATCGATAACCAAATCTAATGAATGCTATTTCATTTTGCTCAAGCCACAAGATCTCAGAGTAGCTTTCCTGCCATACTCTAAAAGGCAGCAAACACATATGCATTACAGATTAGGTGTGATCCTGGGGTAATGCATGTCTGTATCCATCCCTCTGAGCATCCATCACTGAATCCATCCATCTATTCCAACATCAGGCCAGCTTTATAGAAACTCATTCATCCACCTCGGTTTCCTTCCCTTGCCTCCTTTGCCCCCGCCACCCCCCAACCCCCGCCCCTCACCCTTCCCTCCCCTTTGGTGGGTGCCAGTGGGAGTGGTCCGTCCTTGATCTGCTCTCAGAACAAACAGCCTGGTAAACATCATGAAACATTTAAAGGAGGCAGAGCAGCCTTCTCTCTAATTCACACAGGCAACCCGGAGATGCACAAAAACAGCTGCTCCCATAGCTCGCCCCTGCGGAAAGGTTTCACTCCATGTGTGCACGCATGTACTGTATATGCCTTGACGTATGTGGGACTTTACATGTGTGCACGAGGATTAGGCATGTATGTTTGTGCATGCATGACAGTGATATGTATCTATGTTTGTATAGGAAGGTGCTTTTCTTTTCATACCACAAGTATCTAGGACTAAGTTGGGGGTCTTAACGAGAGAAAATCACACCCAAGCTCTGTAGAATAAGTTGGCATATGTGGGCAGATTAACATATTTGGCAAGTGCCTCGTTGGGCGGGTGAGAAAACAAATGAACAGATTACAATCACAACTCACTCAGCTGGAGGTCTGTGTCAGGGCCTTGTACAAGACAAAACCCTCTTTACTGATTCCTTCTAACTCTGGCACAGGAGACTGTCTTGTGTACAACATTTATAGTTATTTGTAAAGCTGGATTGCCTCGGTGGCTGGGCAAAAACGGGGCGAAGCTGCTATGAGATATCACCTGTAAACATCTCACAATTTTGCGCCTCCCTGAAGCCCACAGACGTTTACATCTTGTCAAAGTGTGATGTCCCGATAACACCTTCCCTCGCCTTTTGCTGTACAGTATAGTTCCAAATGTGCATCAGATTTTGTTGTTGTTTTTCCTGAAAATCAATAAGTTGATTACCGGGAAGTACAGGTTTTCGGAAGGCCACATTTTTGAGCCAGTGGACAGGTTCCCCGCTCTCTCCTCTCCTGTCTTTTCACTGTGAAATATCCATTAAAATCAATGAATAATGAATTAAGGCGTGCAGCCTCTTACTCCCTTTAATAAAATGTAGCAAGCGGAACAGCTTATTCAGTAATGTCACGCATAATTAGCCGTGCTGCCTAGACCACCTTCATGCAGTAATCTTTCGAGGCCTGACCTGCATTCTGTTTCCCCTCTTTTTTTCCCTGCGCTCATTCTTCGCTCATCTCCATCTCCTCTGTCACAGATCTCCCTATGTGTTTCTCCATCTCCCTTTCTCTCTCCCTCTCTCTCTCTCTCTCCCTCTCTCTCTCAGTCTTTCTCTCTGTTTAGCTCGTTTGGATTTTGTGCTGAGATCATAAACCAAGAAAATCCCTTCAAGTGTGCGGCTCAGACGACATTCACGCGAGCACACTGCTCAGATGAAAACAACAAACAAGTGTGAGTGGGTGAGCACTTGCGATGATAATAGGCCCCCCGTGTTGAGCAGACTCCCATGTGGTGTGGCAAACTGTTTACTCAGAAAATTTGTGAAAGAGTACATATGACGGCATACGTTCCATATCACGGCTTGTAAAATCTCTTTTCAGACTAAACATTTGAACATTTCACAAAGCCAGAATGAAACAGTCGGTATTAAAACACCATCTCTATTGTGTATCAGTAGACCATTGCAGCAGTGCTGTGTGGGCTTCGGTGTAAGCCACAGCGCGGCAGCTACTTACACTACGATCAATACTACTAGGCCCTGTTAGGAGGGGATCGATCAGCTTAGGACTTGATGTGGAACAGTCTCTTTCTCTCTGTATCTCTCTGTTTCTCTCTCTGTCTTTCTCCATTTTCCCTGACTCTGTTCTCTGCCTCACACCATCATTGATCTTGGGCCGATGATAGGGAGCATATCTTCTCTGTAGGGGTGAAGAGGTCAATACTAAGCCTGGCTGAGACTCCTAATGATCAGGACAACGTGAGGAAAGAAGGATGGAAGCGAGGAAACCGCTATCCTGTGCGAATCTGCATGAGCAAGAAAGCACGCCATCCCTTTGTCAAGACGAGCTCCTGTTCACCGCTGACACTGCAGAGACTTCAAGTTGAGAATATCACCTGCTGCAAAGGGCTGGGCTGAGGCTGGCTTCCCTCTCAGCGGGGTCTGGTTAGTCTAAACTAATTGCAAGGACCACTGATGCATATGAAAGAGAGAGAGAGGGTACACACAGACAGATGCCAAATGAAAGGCACCATCTCCTGCTGCTGCTGCTGCTGCCGGCCAGCACCTGGATAAGAGAATTTAGATCATATTCCCTCACATTCATTGGTTTGGAGGAACGATGTGGAGGGTTTACAACCGAACAAAAGCCGAAAGTACAACATGGCATCAGGTGTGTATTTAACTGAAAACCCTTCTCAAAACTGACAAACTTTACATGTGTTTGAAAGGGTCTGACAGGCAAAACTCAAGCCTCAGGAGTGGTGCAGCGTGAATAGCATTCACTCAAGAAAGCAATAACATTTTGCTCAATGTTATTTTGATGTTTAAAGCCAGACAGCCAACATCACCACCACTACTGAAATAAAGTGGTCAATTTTCTTTTCTTTCTTTCCTCTCGGCTTCTACTTTCTGACATACATTCAAAAATCACAGGAAAAAAAAAATCAAAGAGAACTACAGGTGGAGCTGGTCTTTGTCTGTCTGTCTCTATGAAAGACTGTAGCTCCAGTATCAACATCCAGCCTGACCCTGGTTCACAGGTTAGGCCCGGCACTGCACACACGGCTCTATGGGCAAATAAACATATACATTAATGGGACAAACAGATTCAAGTATAATGTTTGCAGAGTTAACGAGAAGGCCTGACAGCTGATCATTTATTGCAGATGGTGTTGAACAATTTGAACAATTTCTCAAGGAAGTCTGGGGACTTTCTCTACTGGTTTTAAGTAGTTGCCTATATTTTGGTCACTGTGTACTGTATTTGCTAACTTTGACATGTTTACTTCATGTTTACCATCAGTAAAATGTTGTCCCTCTTCATAAATTTTGTCTAAATGATGCATTTAGTTTAGACAGTTTGCTCGGCAGCTAAATGTTGGCAGGCAAGACGCACTTTAGACACAGACAGGCTTTTCTAGCCGCGCTGCAACAAGCTGATACTTTGGAGAAGGAAGGAAACAACTTAATGTCTTGCATTTAATGCTGAATTTACAAGAAGGCATGGATAGATTTGAAATTGTCATAGTCGTTTCGCAAAGTTAATCAGTTTTCTCCTCATTAAACAACTCTCAAAATAACATAATTTGTAAAGGGGTCTGGGGATATTAAGTTCAATGCTTAGTTGAAGCAGTGTGGAATTGATTCTGCCTGTTGTTGCGGTTTCTTCCACTTGTTCCACAGCGGCCTTCAGGTGAGGAAGTGGTCATTCAGCTTTGAATAACCATAAACCATCTCTGAATGTGGTCTGAGTGATTGCATCCTCAATGAAATCGGGTGTATTGTTAAGCATATTACAAGGTCAGGCAAGAGTCGAGTAAAAACAGAAACTCCACCATGACCTTCTGGATTTGTGTCTTCTCACTACATAGAATCATTGAATACTCTATATATAGTGGACACATACAGCGAGATTTCCTTCACTGCTTTCATAGTGGCTCACATCTCACTGCTTTACTAGCATATCTACAACCCAAGGTGTCATTATGGCTTCTGGTCTGTTTTGTCCTGACTTGTACGTGGGTGTAACTTTATATTTCTACCAGGCTGTGAGCTCAGTCAGACTCCTGCTGAGCACACAGAGGTACTATGAATTAACTCATCGAGTGTAGACACTGCTGGAGGGCCAGCTGCTCCCGTTGTTCTGCTTAAGTGTGTGCAGATGTACTGTGTCACAGTTTCTATTTCATTTTCTTCACCTTCGTGGTTCTTGAGACACACCAATAAATACCATGCTGACAAAGTTATGAATTTTTTTGAGTTCATTGCATCCCATGGATGGAGGAAAGCTAAGGTAATGCAGGAGGGACGGATTGAGGAGGGAGGGTGGTGCGATAAAAGGATGAAGGTCATTTGTTGAGGGATGGGAGAAGAGAAAGTTGAGTCGTGGGAGGATGAATGATGGACAGGTGTCAGCTAGAGATTGGAGGATGGAAGGGAAACAGTCAGGTAGAGTCTCAGAAAGCAGGAAACTATCGCTTCTCTCACACCTGATTTTGCTTTGGTGGTGCCCCCATGGTTTCTGTAGTCGGACCAGAGAGAGTGAGCGGAGAAACAAAAAAGGAAAATCGGTTTCCGAAAACACATTCTAAGGTCATGAAATAACAATACTTTGGGTTAGAATTCTGGGCTGAATCACAACACAAGTAAAACCACCTCAACGGGGGATCGGATGAAGTATCGGCCTGTCACGTCTGTCACTGTCTAACTGCAAACCTTCAGCTCAACGAACCATAAGACATAGCCGAAGCTACAACTCCATCCACAAAAACCTACAGTGCTGTTCTCTGCTCTTCTTTCAGAAAGAGCAAATACACTCTGGCTCTGATATAACTGATGCTATAGTAGCATCTGTGTTCACCTCTTTTGGAGCTGCCATTGTTGTTTTCAAATGAGCAGTCGCTTCTATTGCCGTCGCTCACCTAAACCCCAGCCTGTAGCTTCCAGTAGTTCCTCATACGATGCTGGTTGGTCAGACTGTGTTACAGACACAAATGCACAACTTGAAGCCCTGCAAGAGTGTTTCTTAAAGGGATCTCTTGACCTTGCAGGATCTTGTGCATTCAGTTGCCTTGAAATGTTGCCATTGTTTAGGATGGTTTAGATTGTTTATTTAGAAGGACCAGTATGGTCACTAAGAAACACTACACCACTAAGTAGACAGTGGCTATAGGATGATGGGCTCAAAAATGGTGAGGTCACCAGATCCAAGGGGAGGTACCTCAGTGTGGCACTCTCTCCAAAACTGTAGCTGCAGTGAGTGTATCCACAGTCTGTTGAAGGACTAATTTACATTGAAAAGAATGCTTATGTAACTAATCCTGACAGTTGAATCATTACTGCCATGTCTTCTTAGCAGCAAGTGCAACTGTCCAATATTCAGAGGCGAAGAAATATGAATTAGAAGATCAGAGAGAGACGGTGGCTTACCAGATGTATAAATGAACTCTCTCCACACAGGCATGATATTTTGGGGGTTATGTAAAGGGGCTAATCATGGGTATGTCTGTGTTTTCGCTGACCACTTTGAAACAAATCTAAAATCCTCAGGCTGAGGCAGAATGATACCTCAGCTTCCTTGGTCTGCAGGCTCCCCTGGACTGCTGGTGCAGATTTAGTTAACAATTTGTCGGTTAGAAAAATAGGAGCTGCAGTTCTTTCTCTTGTTTTTGTTTTGGCTATTATTTACTTGTAAAATGAAAGGAAAGGAGAGGAAATATAGTGTGCTCCTCTGTCTAACCCATTTTCAAATCCTGTCTGTTATGCTCTGACACTCACAGCAGTCTAACAGAAATGAAAAGACACGGCAACATGAGTTTTGCTTTTCTGACAACAGCGAGCAGCTAAATAAATGTCTGACAAGTAGCTTACTTTGATACAATTTCAGTCTACTTCTGAACACATTTATTTGCTAAGACATATGTTTCCTGAACATGAAATAGTGTTTAAATTATATTATCTTATCTTATCTAATTTTGAGTTGACTTACAGAATGGTAGGATTTTTTTATTTTTTTTTTCCTTTTCACATTTGCAGGTATTAATACAGATGCAGAAAGGTGCCTGTGAGAGCCGAGGCAACATGGTGACAAGAGAGATGCTGCTGTAGTGTGACCTCAGCACAGTGCATTGTGTTTAGCTCTCTTGATACTGCAGTCGAATAATTTTGTGGACATAATGTACAGTTTCTCTGAAAGGAGGACAGCCTCCTGTTTGTGTTCCCATCACTTTCCAACTCAAACTCTCGCCCTTGTGCGAGCTTCATCATTAGGGTGGAGAAATTAGGTGAACCTGCGGCCATGTGATGCTTTGTATCAGCAGACCTGCTGATAACATGCTAGCAAGCTCCAAAAACAACCCCGCTCTAATGATCTCTCAAAATGTTAGAAGTGTTATTGCGCACTGAAGCCAATTAACCATGGATGTGGCGGATTGCTGTTGAGATAACGAGCCTGGAAGGGACAGCACCGGGCCACCGTCTGAGCCCTATGTTAATGAGCCAACGCTTTCATTAAACCTGCCACCATCAGCTGTCAGAAGTATCCTGAACTCCTGGTGTGCTTCGTTTACCTGGCAGACAGTTCGATTAGCCTAAAAGCCTCCGACTCAGGGCTGATTTACATTTCCACTGTCTGGTTTTTAGAAATGCAGCCCAAGATTAAACCTCTCAGAGATGTACAGTTGCTGAGTGTGGTCGTAAATCTACCCACCTTGACTAACACTGACAGTGTTAGTGCAGCAGCCCGTTCTATGCATACACGCTTCTCTACCAAACTTTTTTTGTAGCCATTCAAGAGGAGTTTTGGGTCCCTATGCGGTTAAAAGAGTCAATATAACAGCCAAACGTAAGGCAGACAGAGCACTGCGTTTACAGCTGAGATACACAGTGCTGATATTGCTCGTATTGATTTGATTATAAACACCCTGTGAGTGTGTGGGTGCAAGCATGTGTGTGTGAGCATGCTCATATTGATTAAGTCAAACACTTGCTGTGGTGTGTGTGTCGTATGTGCTTTATGACCCGCTGTAATTAGCTACAGAGCCACTGGAGGACATGCAGACGCCTCTATTTCCTCTTTATATTGGCCTGTAAAACTCCTCTTCATGGTAATGTAGTTTTGGCTCTGCTGGTGCATTCCGAGGTGTTTACCTGCCTCTGTTATTACAGTGTGTGTGTGTGTGTGTGTGTATGTGTGCGCATTTGTGTGTATGTGTGTTTGGGACATGTGTGCACACACATTTCCCAGGATGAGCTATCTGAGCTGATAAACGGAGGGAAAAGTCACAGGCGATGCTAACTGGTAATATGTATTCCAGGTGTGTCTCCGTAATCTCTTAAAGTGCAGTTTTGCATTTGAAAGCAGATTGCATGCCTGTGCAGCCCCTGGGCAATTACGAGGCAAGTGTCAACAGTCGACCTTGGCCAAGTCTTAATGCTGCTTTGGCCGACTCCAGCCCTTGAACTAACGACATCCCTTCCTGAGTCTTAAGAGACAGCCAAGTGAAGAGCTTTTTGTCCATTTTTTTTTTCCTTGAGCTGCTCCCAGTAATAAATCGATTAACTAACTTAAGCAATACTCCTCACAGAAAAGTTTGTTTGCTCCTGTGACAATGAGCCAACAGAAGTATTAATGATAATGAACCTGGAACAAACTGGTGTTTCTGTTGAAGCAGCACAGGCCCTCACATGCTGTCCAACTGAAGCTGGATGCAGAAACAGACACATAACAAAGGAGCAGTTCCAACAGGCATATTAACAAATTCTGACAAAAAAGCAATTTCATATGAGCTCCTTTTTATAAGAGTTAAGTTGTAGCAGCTGAAAGCTATAATTATTCACATTCTCTGATTCCCCTCTCCCAGAATGATTTAAAATTCTCTTACAGGACGACAAAGAAGTAGAAAGAAAAATAGAGAAAAGACACTATTAATTCTAAGTGCTACATGGGAATGCCAATGTCAGTCTGCTGGATTGAAGGTGTTCTACTTTAGCTCCCGGACAATAGATCCTACTGACTCTGTAGATGCCCTGCCTTTTCATCAAGCCAATACATTTTGCATAAGGAAAGCAAAATTTTACGTGTGGCAAAGACGATTTCTGACCCACTTGTCTGACGTGGCAAATGAAAGGAATCATGCATCTTTAAACCTGATTTTCATTTTCACTGTGAGTATTTTGCCATGATGGCATTAGCATTTAGCTCACAGCACTGTTGTGACCACGTTCACCCTCAGTGAGCTGCTAGCATATAAGATTTGTCTTGTTCTAGGTTGACTGCCATGAAGAAGAGAAAACAGTGTGATTCCTAGTGAATGTAGCTGTAGCTAAATAGAAAATGATTGCTACCAGCATGGAAATATTGAATATATTCAACACTAAATAATTTTAAAATGCTGTTGTGTCAGGGAGAGTAATGCTGTGTATTCTTTCAACTGTGGTGGTTACCTCCGGAATATGAATGAGCCGATAAGCCGCCTCACTCTTCCATAATTGTGTGTTCTGGACAGCACAATGTTGACACAGTCTTGTAGAGGCTCAGGTAGAGGCTTGTTGGCTTCACGGCTGCACAGGTGTGATCAAATACAAATTTGGACAGGATGCCATAATCAAGAATGTAACATTACACAGACAGACGCCCACTCACATCCTGTACATGTAAAGACGGGTCGTCAGAAATTACACAGCTAATTATAAAGCAGAGGAATCTCTGTCTGTCTGTATGAAGAACTGTTCAATCCACATCACACTTGGCAGGTCTGTTGCTGAGCACTCAAGGAAGCACAGTGTCAAATTGGATGCAATTGAATAAATCTTGAATAATCAACTAGCACCGTTCTGTGCAGTGGTGGGGGGCGTGGCTTCAGCGCTGTGGCTTCCTGGTTCTTCATACTGAAGCTGGTCTCACACATGGTCCCCCTCCCACAATCTCACGGGGAAGCAGACATAAACAAAATTGAGGTTGTTGGTGCAACTTGCTGTAGTAACGCGTTGCAGTGAGATGATAAAAAAAACTTTTGTCCAAAGAGACTTCATATTGTAAATATCATATGATTGATATTATCAGGGCATCATTTATGAGTCTGTGGTGCAGTTGGATGTATAAGACTAGATATGTAAACCACTCCCATTACAGTACTGGTATTTCAATCGAGCAGCATACAGAAACAGCACTGGTGCTCTATAAGTTTGCCTATAATTATATAAGTTAGCCAAACTATTTTATAACCGATGACGTTACTGAAAAAAACACCTCCGATGATTAAATCCACGATATAGTCGACTTAACAGCTTGTAAAGGGATATATAAATAAATTTAATCCATAATCCACCATTCGTTTCAGACTCGATCGGAATCAGACATTACATCCCAATCAGGGATCATATATATATATATATATATATATATATATATATATATATATATATATATATATATATATATATGTATATATATATGTATATATATATATATATATATATATATATATATATATATATATATATATATATATATGTACATTTATTCTCATTATTTTTTTTTTATAAGATCTATAACATTTCAAAACAACTGGGAAAAATAACAGCTTGGTATTTACTACCATTATGTGGTGGTTAGTCAGACCGTCTCAACTCCACACAGAAATAACACATACGGCATGACATCACTTTGCTGCAGTGACACTGTTGGTTGAATTGTGAACCTGGACCCAAGCCCAAATTTATTTTCCAAGCACAACTTTTGGCTGAATGCAGACACGTGTGTAACGTTACTCTGGCAAACGTGGATAAAATGTCTGCAGTGTGGAAATAACTTAAATTAGAAAGCGAAAGCAGTCCAACAATGACATGTAACATCAGCAATACAACCGTTTCACAGACAAAAGAGTTGCATTTACTACTACACTTGAATCCACTTCAGAGTTACAGCGTGCCGGTATGCACACTAGTTTGGTGGGTCTCATACAGCAGAACATGTAAAACAGACAGTCGAGGAGATGCTGAGCGCGTCATTTTACGTGACAATGTAAGGAATATGAAAAAAGCAGTGGATGATATGGAGGTACCAAGCATGGGCTGCGTCTCACACACACTTCTGCTGGCTGTACACGAGGGTCTGCTGTCACAGTGCTGCATTACAGACTCACCCGCTAACACAAGGAAGGTGGTCGGTCAATGTTGGAATAGCCTATGCAGAATAATAAAGAGCCATATGAAAGTATATACTTTGTTTCAGCAAAATAAAAATAAAAAATTAATGAATGCAGGTACTTTTTTTCTTAATGCAGCTGTACTATCCAGGAAAATATTAGTTAAGGCTGCGTATCGGATCAATACTTGGTATCGGGAGATACTAAATATTTAAGGACTCGGATCGAGATCGGACTATAAAAAGACCTGATCAGGACATCCCTTGTTAGAAAAGCTCAATTCCGTTCTTTTCCCTGTCAGCGCTCGATAATAACTGTTATAAACTGATCGTAGGTCCATGGAATAATAATCACACATTTTCATCCTTGAGCTGCGGAACTCTACTGCACTCGGTAATCGACTCATCAGGCTTCCCCAAAGCGAGCTGCTCTGCTGCGGGTGAGTTGTGTTCTCTTTTCAGTCGAAATCCAGCAAAGCTAGCAGATGTTTGATGCCTCGTACTATGTGCTGGGACCCTATTTGTACTGTTGCTGTAGTTTGGTTCTGTTCTGAGCATTATTTGTGGCTACAAGTGGCTTGTTGATGGTGGTTTCTTGTTGGAGTCATAGACTGCAGTGTATTGTTATTGTGCAGTCTTTTCTGAGATTGCTAAAACTACATAAGCCGGAATATCCCTTTAATCAATGAAAGTGACTAATAATCTAAATTACTGAATTACTAACATCGCCAACTGTATGCAATTACAGGTGTTCTAAAGGTTAACGGTCATGTTGATAATATTTGTATGCCTGAGTTCTACAGAATGAAGTGTCCAGCCAGTGTTAGCGACATTAACGTTTGCAATGTTAGGTAGTGAAACACACTGGCAGCCACTTCAGGGGGCAGGTGATTGGAACAACAGCTGTGTCCGAACAGCTGTGGATGCAATGGAAGGGGAGAGATGGAGTGCACACAAGACCTTTTAAAATACAACATTCACCCCCGCTAGCTCAAAGGATAAAGCATCTGAACACACACTGCTCAACAGGCTCAGATACTGTCAAATTAAAGATTTTGATTAAATATGAATCAAGACTTTGTTACTACAAAGCCTCATTATGCTGCACTCGTTGCTTCATATGTTATTCAATCATATTTCATATATCAAATGTTTATATGACGAGTCGATCGCTTTTGGTTCTTTGTACATCTTGGGTGAGGTGTTCAGGGACGGATTATTGAAGTCAAATGTGTGTTCAAGGTGGACTTTTAGTCTTTATGTAATGCTGAACAGCTTTAATGAAAAATAATGCATCGTGTTTTATTTTATTTCTGACGGGCCCTGCACTAATGTAAAATAGATAGAGGAAATGTTCGAGGGCAAGCGGACCACCGCTTTGTCTGATTCAGGAAATAAGCTGAACAAGACAGTCATCTGTGTTACATTTGATGTGGAAAACACACTTGGCGTGCTGCGAGACTCGTGTTAACTTTATGCAGCATGTTTGGAAAAAAAGGACTTTCTTCTCTTCCCTCCAATTTTTCCAAAGTCCTGGAAGCAGCGAGCTCCCATAAACTTCTGCATAACGTGGCCTGCTGATCATGTGACTGCGCAGGCTCCAAGTGAGAGGAGTACGCCGACTCTTTCCAGACTCCAATGGAAAACTACTGCCGCATGCAGCTACTGTATTACCTCCACAACTTTTCTTGGACTCTCCCCTGCTTTTTGTCTCTTTGTATGTCTCCCCCCTCTTTCCCTCTTTGTAATTAGCCTGTGTCAGCATATTCCACAGAAACCATCCCCCATGTCTGCCTTTTGAACCTTTCTTCTGGATGGAAAGACTGAAAAGAGAGAGAGAGAAAAAAAGGGCTGTTGTTGGAATATGTGTCAGTTGGCCAACCAAATAGGCTCCACATGCTTGTAGTCATGGTGGAGGATGTGGCAGATGTAATCTGCTCCCTCATTTTTTCATCTCATCCCCCCCCCCCCCCTTCTCAAACTTCCTCTCCCGTTTCCCTCAGTAACTATCCTTCGCTCTTTTCTTTATGGATCCCATTTCTCCTCTTTATTGTGCTCTATTTCGTCCCCCCCCCATGACACAGCAGGCAAATTAGACTTTCATGACGTATTGCGGCATCTCGCTCGGGCTTTAAATCCAACGTAGGCTTGCCGTGTGGTGATGTTGTAACTTAAGTTGCCGGTTTGCTGCAGCGGAGGGAGCGTTTCAGCTCAATGCCTGGCAGTTTGACTTTATTCCATGGCTTATTGAAGCAATAACGCAGACCAGCAAACTGAGAAGCACACACACACAAATGCACAAACTGTGTTATTCATGCTGAGGCTGAAGCCTTGGTTGCATTATCAGTCAACAAGAGTCAGTGTTGGATATTATGCCAATTTACTTGTACACACCAGTGTACCAAGTCCTTTAATGACTATCAAAACAGGAGGCTCTCACACTAATTTGCTGCTGTGTGCTGGAATCTGCTGTTTTGTGCGACTGCCCCTCTATAAGCATTCGTGGCTACCTCTTTCCTCATTGATTGACTGATTTATATCGGCACTCATGCCTGAAATAGAATCCACTCCTCTGTCTGCAGCAGGGACACGGGGACTCACTGAGTGCACTGACTGTATCCTCTCCACTGCCATGTGTGTGTGTGCCACATTTTCACCATGTGTGTGCAAAGGTTCACCGATCGCAACTCTAAGGTGAATGCAAAAAAAAAACAACAAAAAAAAAACTAACAAAAAACCCAAAGATGAAATACGCTTCTTGTTTCCCATCCTCTCCCCTTCTTCCCTCGTCTGCTCCCCTCTTTCAGCGATCCCTCGCTCCCCCATCCTTCATCCTCTTAGGGGAGCACGGGAGCATGCAGTGGAAAAAACTGAGCCAATAAAGACACTGCCAGAATCCATCCACTCCCCGCGCCTCACATAGTTACTGAGGGAGAGAAAGAGTGGCGGTGGGGCTGTTGGAGAGTAAGGCGAGGAGAGAGAAGTCCACCTCTAACGTGACTACAGTTAGGGATTGGTGGTGGAGGACAGGACGAGGAGGCGTTGGCTTGGGAGAAGATGGATGAGGGAGGGTGGAGCAGAAGGGCAGCATAGAATGAAGATGGAGAGACCTGGAGTGTGGAGAGGATGGTTCTGGGAAGGAACATGTGGACACACATATGGACGCCCCTTTCCCTCGATGCCTCTCTCTTACAGAGGGGTACCTGTGATGGAGAGTCTGGCCGGTCCTGGAGTACCCCCTAGAGGGCTTTGCAACAGGTGCAATCCTTTCAGCAAACACGTGAGACTTTTATGTTTTGCGAGCAACAGAAAGCTCAAGAGTCCTCTGATGCAATCAGACTGAATTACCTTCCTGCTCGTTTTTCATTAGAGGAACTTGAGAGAGCTTAAATTGCAGAGACCTACTTAATTTTAAAAGTGGCGTCCTGTGAGCAAATATGGAACAGGTGCATTAAAAAAAAAGAAAAAAAAGAAGAAGTGAGGAGCTTAGTTATAGTTGAACAGAAGGTGAGAGAAACTTCCACTGCCGACAGAATAAAGCTGGTTAGAGCGAGCCCTCGCATCTCGTAAATCATGGAACGTTTTTGGACCACCATACGATGCCGGTTGACTAGCTCATTGATCCTCCTTTTCAGAGACGCTCCCCTGCTGAGAGCTGGAAATGAGCCAAACCCACCCACCACGCACAGTATGTGTGATTGTAATGGTTCACACCATCATGTACAGCAAGCCTGGAATACTTGGACCAGTCTAACCAGGCCACATTCAGAAGCCTTGTGTTCCCTGTCAATTTGTTTAACAACAGCACAGACTGATTCGCAAACAGGCCAATTTCGCTGCAACCCGTACCTCCCCCAAGGCTCTGAATTTGATGAAAATGATATTTCAGCCGTCGATCCTTTCACGGCAATCTTTTATTTTGTTTTACTGTTTTTTGTTTCCCTTCTTTTTTATGATGAAGCATTTATGATCCTGTCTCTTAGGGTTGTCATCACAATTTAGTCCCACCAGGCGAGCGTATGAATGGCTCATATGCATGTGAACTGGAGCATTTACATCAATTCTCATTGAAACTGTAGTCGCATGCTACTGCGTGGCCTGATTTCCTTGTATGCGTAGAGGAGCTGTGAAGAATCGGAAGAGAAGACAAATCTGTTACCCGTATGTAGCTCTCACGAGGCCTCTGAAGCAGCAGCCTTTCATGTATAATACAGAGACCTTCAAAATAATTGCATCTTTCTTGTCAATCCTGTCTCTCTTTCTCCCACTCACGCACACAATCACTCACGGAAGCTTTGAAAGAAAGGTCGAGTAATTATCATGTGCTATTTTCCTCTGCATTGCACTGCTTTGAACTGAGCACTATGTGGAGGAGAACCTTGGCGGAGAAGTTTATTTCTGCTTCTTAATCAATGACATTTATCGATGATGACAGAGTGGATCAGGCAAATAGCTTCAAGTCAATTATGATGAAAGAGTGTTTTCCACAGCGGCAAAGAGGAAGTTTACCTGAGAAAAAGTGTTTGTGTGTGAGATGGGTGACACATTATTGTACAATAGGTGCTTGTAATAACTGTACCCATGGCAGCTATGAAGTGTCTCTTACAGTAGCATGTCGTCTTGGAGATGCATTCGAGGAGATGGAAAGATGAAGCGCCTGATTCTTTCATTCTATTTGATCAGTGTTGTGCAAGTTCACATTTCAGAGGAGCTCAAAGTTCAGTTCACACAGATTAAAATTAAGTACTTTTCACAGTAACAAGTGGATATAAAGCGTTACAAATAATATTTGTTCTTTTTTTCAGGTTTATTACATTAACATGTCAACAAATGCGTTATCGGCCAACCTCATTCATCCATGATGACGTGTAGCCTTCTATGCCAAAATCTGTTGTATTCAATATGTTATGTGGAAAGCTACATTTTACTGACTTACCCCTAAATCTCACCAGATCCATGTTTGGTCCATCTCCGATCCTCCACGGCAGCAGAGCTCTGTGAGTGTACTTCTACTGGCTCCACTGCGTTGAGTATCCACTCCAATGCAGCAATCCAGACCTTTCCGTAGCAGGTGCGCCAGGGTTCTATTTCTGCCGGATGCCGAAGCACTCCATGTTGGCACCGGTAACTGCTGTCGTGCATGATTCCAAAATCAAGTGCAACAAGTGGAATTTCCGGATTGCTTTTCCTGGTTGAGTCTGTCCACCGATCAGAGGCAGAGTAGGGTGGGTGTCTTCAAGAAAAGCAGTGGGATCCATAATAACACCTCTATGGATGACACATTACCCTCTACCATTAACATCCTGGTTTCCTTAAACAGTGGTTGAGCATCATTAACTCTTGTGAGTAGTTAGTAACACTCATGATCACGTTCATTAGTTGCAAATGTTCAGTTCACCGTTCACTAAAAATATTTACAAATTGGTCGATGTCCCATCATCTTCCCAATTAGCAAATGCTCCCTATACTACATTCATTTCAACGTAACTTCTATTTGTCCGGAGCACTTCTAAAATAAAAATGGATGCCTCATTTAGGTATGATTAATTTCTGCACATAATTCCAAGCCATCCAATACCCAGACATTGAATTATTTCACTGGATAAAGTAAAAGTTTTATACTTGAGGATCATTAGGTCACATCCTCTGAGGACCATGAATCTAGGAAATCTAGGAGATCCAAGAGTTCAGCTCAATTTAAAGTGGAGAGATGACTTTTTTACTGTATTATTTAACTATATCATACTTAAATTGTTTTATTTTCATTGTATTTTGTATGTTTTGTTGCATAGTGAGGCACCTTTTATTGCAATTTCACATGTGAGGTGCAAAAAACAAATAAAGCTGAATGTTGGTACAGTAAAATTGCCAGAAGTTCATTTGGAGCAGTATCATACTTTGAGTATTGCTTTGCACAAACGAGTAATGAAAGCGAGGTTGGTGGTGCAGGGTGGGATGAAGGGTATGTGACACATCAGGTGGAAAAAGGGAAGTTTATACGTTAATTTGGCTCATAGAAACATGAAAGCAACTAAGGTTAGCATAGCATAAATCAAGCATTTGTTTTATATTCAAAGAGATTTCGTGCCCAGTGGCAGATGGGATTGCACAGGGAAAGTAAGGTTTTTAGCAAGTCTTAACACAGATGGTTTCATAATTACACAGTCAGTGCACTGTGCAATCAACATTTAATTAATAATAATTAGTTAAACCAAAAAAAAAAGTAGAAGAAGAAGCCTTTTGTCAGTTTAAACGAAATAAATAATGAATCAAGGTTGTCAGACTGGTTTGCTGAAATTCAGAATTAAGAATTAGAAATTCATTTTTTCTCACCCCGGCTGCCAAGGATAAGCAACGACCTCTGAATTCTCAATCAAGAATTGGTGAACGTAAAAGTCCAATTTTTGAATTTGCATTTGACGTGACCTGCTGCACTGGAACTTTCAGAGAGGAGATTACAAAATTCATGAATGTTTTTACGTTTTTAAAGCAAAGAATTCTGCTGCTATTAATTCAGAGGGGATTCAATTTCAACTCTAAGTATTTAGTAGTGGGAATGTTTCAAGGCGACCAGGTGCTCAAAAAATCTAATGATCTTTCTTTGCCTCCGTATTTGTGCAACAGGCGCAGCACACTCTTTTCCAGATGTCCCGCAGACGCTGATCAAATCTCTGGGTTTCCACCAATGTTGTTAGGTCAAAAAGTTCACATCCAGGTCGACGTGTGGTTCAGAGGTTGCAGCTGTAAAAGCCATTGATGGGGCATGTCAAGAGACGCTTGGCTGAGATTCACCAAGTTGTTGTCATGGCTTCTCTCTTATTATAGTGTTAGCACTAAGCTAGAGGTTAAAGCTAATGAGAAAGGGAAAGATAATGACGTGGCAGAGGCGCTGACCTCTGAGCAGAGGACAGAAATAAATATCTTGGTGATGGGAGCACTCCCCAGTACCTATCCGGCCGCAGCACTGGGGGAGGAACACATAAATCAAAGGCCAAACAGATATTTATTCGCCTCCTGAACTATTTGCTTACTGACAATAAAGGTGGAATTTATGTGGCTATTACGACGAGTGTTTCTGAATGGTCAGGGGCTGCAACCAAGGGCCACTTTATGGATTGGATGCAATAAAACCCTAGTGATAAAACAATATGGAAGCTGTGCGCCAGGGCCGTCAATCAAAGGTAAGTATGATGAGTAAGTTCATTAATTTTAATGGAGTAAATTCCTCTCAATAACGCACCAGCCTTCGCTGCCATTATACCCGTTTCTTGTCTTAATACAGCACTTTAACTCAGACGGAGTGGAGGAGAAACTCACCTCACCCTCCAGTTGGTCATGAATCAAACAGTGAGGGGGAAGGGAAGATGGAGGGAGGACGAGGAGGTGATGGTGATGGTGATGGTGGGGGGTAGAGGGCAAACGGAGAGTGTGGAGGCCCTGGAAGACAGATTGGAGATGCCCTCGGCCCCGGGGCTGCCTCTCCAGCACTGCGTGGACATGGTGATGTCACTACAGGTTTCACTGGGGAGGGGGGGATCTCCCAAAGAGAGAGAGAGAGAGAGAGAGAGGAGCTGAAAAAAGGAGACAGGAAGAGAGGTAGACACTGTGGGAGAGAGCTGGAGAGAAAGGGGGGAGGGAGAGAAAGAGGTGAAAAGGGGGGAGAGAGAGAAGGAGGGGAAAAGGGGAGAGAGAGATAAAGGTAAACGGGGAAAGAGAAAAGAGGGGGAAGGGAGAGACAGAAAGATAGAGAGAGAGAGAGAAAGAGAGAGAGAGAGAGAGAAGGGGGAGAGAAAGACTGGGGATTTAAATTGTGCAGCTGCGGGAGAGAGAGAGAGAGAGAGAGAGAGAGAGAGAGAGAGAGAGAGGAGGGGAGGGGAAAAGTTGGACTCGAACAATCCTGCAGTAACTTTTTTCCTTCTTCTTCTTTCCTTTCTCTCCGTGGAAGAAGAAGTCAAGGGGGGACCAAAGCAGACAGACAGACTCACACTGGATTACATTTGCATCGCAGCTCCAGACTCCCCTGGATACAAACGCGCATTTACTGACGGACTAATGTGGACGCATATCTGTGGATTCACCAGTAGTTGAAGGTATGTCTTCTCGGGGCTTTGTCAGCGGTGGCTGAAGCGTCGCAGTGAATGCACGTCGCGCGGAGGGAGTGAAACTTTTGTTGGGTGAAACTTTTTGCAGTGGGTTTGTCCTGCAACAGGCTCAGACTGCGTGGAGGTTATCACAGGCGTTTTGCACAGAAGATGGTGAAGTAAATACCGCAAAGTCCCTGCACACTGAGCATCATACAGCAGATCAGTGCAGCTCCCCGAGGGATGATCATAGTGATGCTAAAGAAAAGTGTAATGATTTTAAGTGAGCATGACCAACTTACTTTATCCCCCTGGAGAGCGTTAAAGCTGAATCTGCTGCGTTGCTCTAATATTTAGCAGTGCTGCATGACTTTATTGGGTTTTGTGAGTAACTTTAAAAACCACAAATACCCTATTTGGTATAGCTGCTGGCTGAAGTGATGCTCATTTTCCCCTCACATCCAAGCCAGGCCTCCATGCAACACACTCTGAGTTGTCACTGTAAACCTCCAACATCCAGCCCCTGTGGCATGGAAACCCCCCCAGCAGCCATGTGTTTGGATCTCCCACATGTCACTCTGGTGGAGTAATGTCTTGAGCGTGGGACTGCACAGATTCCATCAGTGTGTCCGAAAAAAAAAAAAAAAAAAGAAGTATCAACTTTGATCCTGTATCTGGGAATAAGAGGGAAAATCCTGGGGAAGGAAGCTCGAGTGCCACGGTCACATCTGTTTTCCTCATGAGTCAGCCATCCCATGTTTGAGAAAGCTACAAGGGGTTCTTGAAAGTTTTCTGTGAGCCACCCCCACCCGCCCTCTTTTGGAAATGTGAAACAGCTAGGTGATGCATGTGTTTAAAGGGGCCACTATGTAGTTTTTCACAGATGAAGCTCAAAGTCAGAACTTTAATATTAAAAAGGTATTTTTACAAACTCGAGATATTTGTCTTTTCCATAACTGAATAAACCAGCTGTTCTCAGAGGAGAATAAAATCTCCACACTTCACCACACACTTTTTGAAGCTAGAGAAGTGGCAGGGCCCGCCACATATAAACAAAGTAAGACAATATATTATTGTGCTGGCTAGTTTGTTTATTCTGTTTATTCAGCAGTTTGTTTTATTCAGTTTGTTAATGCGTGATAAAAATCAGTAAGTGAAGATCTTTCTCTTGTGGTGTCATTCTCTCTTCAGTACACAACGTATTTTCTAATGGGGTTGTATTAAGACAAACGCAACGTAAGGACCCTGGTCATTAATAAGTGTGGAGACCCTTCTATGGTGCAGAATCTCCAGGGATGCTTCGCTCCCCTGCAGTAACAGTTTCCACTCCCTCTTCCGACCTTGGGGAATAACCCTGTAAATGTTACAGATCGGTCTGCTTGAATTTTAACTGCACATTAAAGCAACACTCAACCTGTTGCAGATAACACATGCAGTGTTTAGCCGTGGGCTTAGTAGTATCTGTTTCACCGGCTGATTCCAAGCCTGCGCTGTGGGCCTGCAGCAAAGTGCATCACCCACTTGTCTCTTTGCCATATTCGGGTCAGCAGTGACGTGAACGTGCAACTCATCAGAAATCTGAAGTTAAGAGAGGAAGCAGGTCATCTCCCCTGCTGAAGGATGAGTCAGCCATGCACAGCAGGGGGTTGAGGCTCAGAGTCGGCGTCACTTCACATCGTAAATGACCAAAAGCTCCCATCTCAGTGAAGCTGACCCTGAGCAGAGAGAAGTTTGGATCTCCTCAACACTCTCTTCTGTTGCTCACAGTCTGCAACTGTTTTGACCTGCTTCTCATTCACAAATGTTTGAGTCAAACACTCCACAGAATGTAAGACTAGTAAAAACTTGCCTCAGTCTGGCATTGAGTGTTGTGCAGTTTCCAGGTTTCCATTACTCTCGGTCAGTGGATATCTGGAGTGTCTATCAAAGCCTGAAGGCATCTTTAGATACTTTTATCCTCTCCTAGTTCCCCGCTGCAACAGGCCTACAGTGCACTCATAAGGTTTGGCCTGAAGCGCACCCCAAGTTCCAGGAGCCAACAGTGTATATGAATACATTTTTGTGTTCAAGATGACATAACAGAAGAACAGTGAAGGGAAGTGCCTGACTGTCAGAAACATGCAACAGAGAGGTTTGATTCTTCCCAATCTATCTGGCAGAAAGAAGTCCATCTTTTTATTCCATATTGGCAGCACTGTTGTATGTCTGTCTGTGCACTGTGTGACTGTCAGAGCTCTCACAGAACAAATCCTAATAACTTGAGTGATTGCGTAACTTTTTCCAGTGCCGCTAGCAGGCCAAAATGCTTGTTATCTGTAATATCTACTGAACTTTTAGATGGATTGGCAGAGGATTTGGCACCACCATTCGTGGTTCCCAGAGGATGAATCACGCTGACTTAATCCTCTGACTTTGCCTCTAGCACCACCATGACGGTTCCTGTTTGTGGAATTCAACAACTATTGGATGGCTTGCTAATAAATCTGAAACCAAAACTCACGTTCGCCCCTGGATTCATTTGCAGTTATACATTTTATGATCTCCTGACATTTCTTCCAATGCCACCATCATGTCACCAAAATTGTTAACTTGTTATAGTTAACTACTATCAATCAAACATGACATCATACTCTATATCAGATGTACCACGGTACTGGGATAAGGGCTTACATACTGTAAATGCTGACATGCTAAACTATATTATACCTGCTAAACATCATTATATTCAGATCATTTTGACCACATTAGCATGTTAGTGTGAGCAATTCGCTCCCATTGGGGATCCGTCCAGATGCTCATTTAGTTGGGCAGATGACAGCATGTACGCCATAGACACATCGTGACCAATGCCGATGCTAAAGATGTTACCCCTTTCACAGTGGACATACAACCCACTAACACCCACTTAGGTCTGGCTTTGTCTTTAACGCGAATGGGTGTAATCGGCTTTCACTCCGGCGTCAGATGATCTGCTCAAGCTCCAATCGGCTGTGATGAAACCACAGCACCAGGGTGGACATGCCATTTCTCGCCCATGGCAAGGCGCGATGCTGTGACATGAGTTAGATCTATGGGCTCTGCCTTGTTAATACTTTTCCATCTGACTCTGTTCAGGCAGCACTTAGTCATAGCTCGCAGAGTTCGAGTTCCCTACAGAAGAAAAACTCTAAAATGTAGACCTTTAATCATCTTGTAAACTACAAGAATTGACTCTGTGATTCTAATTCAATAGTGCATGTTGTAAAGAAGGCTTGTGTCACTGTGTATGTATGTATGTTTGTCTGGCAGCCTTAATGTTGAGTCTTTTTTATCTCTGCCCCTTTCCTTCTGTGGCACACAGTAAATTAACAGTGAATGTCAGTCAGTGAATGCATGCCTGCATGTCCATTTACTTATGATGCAGGACTTTTGTCTTACTGCTGCATCTCAGTCAACTTCTCTGCTAGAAAGTACTTTCTCTGGAGGCTTCAGTCGGGGTCACAACTTCGCTGACAGATCAGGAGATTGTTTTTACTGCCCAGCACCAGAACTTGACTGTGTGTGTTTGTATGTGTGAGATAGAATGGGGTAGATTGGAAGCGGGATAGCCTGCGAGTGAGCTGTCCATCAATCTTCTTGCTGCAGTGTGTTGAGAGCGACAGCTGGAAGGGCATGACTGACACATTTACGCCGGGTACTCCCATTTAAACAGATGCAAAGTAGACTAAACAGTGGGCTTCTGGTTCACTGTTATTTAATCATCCGTGTCCGGGTGGCTAATAAGCAATTCTGTTGTCAGGCCATAGAGAGGACATGTTTCATTTAACTCTGTCAGAGTGTGTTCCTCTAAACATGCCTGTGTTGGGGCTGCTGTTCCATCTGTAAGAGGCAGCAATGATGATGAAATGCGTGACAACAGAAATTGCTAAGCACTGAACACAAATTACTTTCATTGTTGTGTGCCACAGTGTCAGTGCCGCTTTTGTTTGTCTATTCAAGTCAGAGAAAGGACTGGAACTGATAGCTGTACTACACATAGAAAGAAGGCACTGGGTCTGGACCCAGAACCGAAGCATCTTCAAGGGAGACAAATAAACATAGATGTCGGTCAACACTTTTGTCCTGCTCTGGTCCTCAGACTTGTTGTGCTGGAAGACATTCAAATATGTCATTGTCTTCCTTCCTGTATTGACTTCATACTCAGTGACCCGGTGAATCGCAGGCCTGTTTACCGGGCTCATGGCCAGCCCAACAACCAAACCCAATGGCCTAACCCCGTATTTCCTTTATCTGCTATAGCCAGCCGGCTGGCCGCGAAGCTGCAGATGGAGTGCAAAAAGAGAAGGAGGAAGAGAGACATCCATGGCAACACATATTAGGAAGCCTATTAAATTGTTTTGGATTATGGCCAGACAATAATAGCAATGAGCTGTAACTTTTCCCTCAGCCTGTGTTTTCTGGACTGTGATGCATTATGTATTATGTACTGTGTGAACTTTCTTATTATTGTGATCGTGTGGCATGAAGCCTATAATAATGGCTGCAGCTTCAGAGTGCTCAGACACAGCCGTCGAAGGCTTTGATTAACCTTCCACCCATCCAACTGCAGGGGGAAACTTTTCTTCTTGATGTTTAGCTCGCAGCTGCTTTTAAATGAGAAGTGTCCATGTTGTCAAGATTTCTGAACACAGATAAATTGGACCCCTGCATGACTATACACCATCTTACAAAGCCCTTTTTCCTAGAATGACCCAGTCTTTTCAAAATGTAAGAAAACAAGGGACGCGACCAAGCCCCTAAAATTGAATGCATAATTCACTACGTGGGGCATGTCAAGCTGTCGTGGTTATTTCAGAACATAATGTGAAACATTGTCCTCCACCACATTGCCTGTTAGCAACCCAGTCAGGTCAAGCTAGATGGTATTCACGCCATGTCCTCGGCCGGGCAGGAGCACCACATTGTGTACCCCTCTGGGGAGCATGGGGGTCATTTCTCCTGGCAGACGGGACAGGTGTGTGCATGGAGACACAGTCTGCTCGCTGCCTGCCTTCAGGGCCCTGCTGTACCTGTAAACACTGCAGAGTTATCGGGTCCTCACACATGCTGAGGGCAGGTCCAGGTCAGCTGGGATGTGTTTATGCAAGTCAGAGTGGGAGGGTGTGTTTATGTGCGCGCATTCTTGCGTGTGTGCATGAATAGGAGCTGTAGTAAGAGAGAGGAACCGAACGTAATGATTATTTAGACGTGGCACACATTTTGATCTCTGCATGATTCTGAGTGTGTGTGTGTGTGTCTGTGCTTGTTGTTGGGCCACGTAGAAGCATCTGGTGCAGCACAACTATGGCTCCAGCAGAATAGTCTCCAGATGTGTTTGTGTGTTTTGGCCCCTCAGTCTGTTTGACTCTGGACCAACCAGCCTGCATGTAAATCATCTGCAATGTGCATTTTGCCTTTTTCTGTGTTGCATGTGTGCATTCGATATTTGTTTGTTCGCAGCCGTATGTGTACTTTCTTTTTGACTCCAAGAATGGTTTCCTGAATACGGACGTCATGAGTGTGTGTGTGTGTGTGTGCGCGTGTGTGTGTGTGCACACTTAAGTGTACTTTCTCAGACATATTTACATGCATGCGTGTGTGTGTGTGTGTATGTGTGTGTGTGTGTGTGTGTGAAGCAGCTGCCCAGTCAAAGGCCAACCAGATGGACAGGATAATGACTATGATCAGACTTTATAGAGTTACACTCCTTAATGAGGGACATTCTGGTTAATTCATATGCCACTAACAAAGCCTGCATCATACCACATAATTAACACATCAACTGTGACTGACTCATAAATATACATCAACGTCTATTTAGGAGTCAAGCATAATGTGCAGCTGTCGTCCGAGTGAGCAGACTGGGTGGCACGCTGACAGAATGCGGGGAGGATTTGACTTTTTTGACTTTCTCTTTTTCTGTTCATCCATCAGTTGGTGGCTGTGGTGAGGTGAGGTGAGGTGAGGTGAGGTGTTTTTCGGAGGAGTGACACCATGTGGCTTCTCTGCTCCACTCTGACTCTGTTGGCCCTCAGCTTTGGATCATGTGATGAGCTGACATCGGAGCAAGGTGAGTTTCCAGATCAATGTGTTATTTAGACGTACTCAGCCTCGTTTCCAGGTTTGCCAGAAATGCACCATCGTAAAAGAAACATCTGTAAAGGACACCATGTGCTGCAAACAAAGTCAATTATGACTTTTTCTATGATGAACCTTTGAGCCAGGTGGATTTTATAGTTGATGAACGAACTATGATGTCATCACAATGTTAAGTCCATGGGTTATTGGAGTCATGTGCCAGTGGGAGAAACATTACTGCGTGTATTTGGTGAGCCACATTTCCAGATAAGACAAATAAATGTTCAGAACAAACAAGATGTTTTTTGCAAAGAGGAAGATGAGATGATGCCCTCTCATAGCTCTCCTTTCAGTGTAAACCTACAGACAGCTGCTGGTTAGCTTAGACTAGCATGAAACTTGTCATAGAGGGAATCTGCCACCAGGGCCTATCTTGCAAAGTTAGCAACTCAGTTGGCTTCAGAAATTAGATGAGTGATTGTTCAAAGAAGTAAAGCGTGCTCTTTCTGTCCAAATTTAAGGGTTATTTGTAGATTTATAGAACACCAGCAATGTTATCCATTAACAACATTTTTACCCTGAGGTTTTACAGCTCTATCAGTAACGTTAACCTGCAACTCAACTCAAACAAATGTGCTAAATATGTCTGATAAGACAACGACTGCTGATCTGATGTCAGAAAACAGAATTGCTTCTTTGATTTGTATCCAAGCGGATTCTGTTATTCTGTTAATTCACCCGTCTGTCCACAATTGCCTTATTTAGCTAGGAATGCAATTTCACCTGTTCAGGAGGCACTGACTGCTTCTTGGCGTTCTGCTGCTCCACTTCTCAAACAGAGTCCCTGCAGTGACTGGTGTTCGGAATGACTGAATGGAAAAGCACTCTGAGTTTATGAAAGGTCCAGTTTGAACAAGAGTCCCTCTTTACGTATCTAGCTATCAAAGGACACTAGAATCACATCAATCCTCTCACTTAACTCTCTCCAAGGATAAACATAATTGCAATGATGTCAAATTGAATGTCAAAGCTTTATCATCAAAGATGTGTAAAATAAATCAAGTTGAACATTTATTCCAAAGTGGATTCAAGAAAATAAAATCACTTTCTGACAACCAAAGCGGCTCTAGAGCTCTGTTAAACTCCTTTATTTGTCCAATATCACTTCTGCCCACCACTAAGGCTGTGGATACAAAATGTTAATGGTAAAGGCCACAAATGACTAATTGCTTCTCAAAACAGAACACCTTCATTTAAATGCGAACACAGTCACAGAGCCATTAAAACTGGTGAGAGACTTCGGTTCAGTCGGTTCAGGAGTTGTGTGCTTGACCAACTCGTTGAGCTTTGGAGCCAGTCTGACTTTGATGAAACTGTGTCCATTTGCATCTCTTTGTGTGTGTGTGTGTGTGTGTGTGTGTGTGTGTGTGTGTGTGTGTGTGTGTGCCCTGTATGTGCGATGCGGCCAAAGCCTGGAATGAAAATGAACTGTAATTACAGCCTCTGTCTGTTTGATGCTGGTGGCTGTTGGTGGAATTGTGGTTAAGCTGTGGCAAGGAGGCGTGTGTGTTAACCGTGTGTGTGGTTGTGTTGCTCTTCTCGAGCCATCAATCATTCATTTCTGTCTTTTTTTTTTGAGTTTCTTTGTGTTCATATACAGGCACCTTGAGTTTTATGTCAACGTCTGTATGCACTTATGTGAGATTGTGATCTTGTTCAAATGCCACTCTACTTATCTGCTGGTAGAGAATGTGCATATGTTGATATTTTCACCCAGGTGTGTGTGTGTGTGTGTGTGTGTGTGTGTGTGTGTGTGTGTGTGTGTGTGTGTGTGTGAGTGCAACAGAGACAGAAACAGACAACCAAGAAATCAAGAGGCAGAGAGGTGAAGAGAAATCTCTCTTTTGTTGTCTTGTCTTATTTATTTATTTCACTCTGAACTGTCATACTCCCTCATCGCGCTGTCAGTATGTTCTCGGGGGCCAGCTCTGTGATATTACTCGGGGGGCCGAGCAAACCTCCATAGCTCTTGGAGCTCTAAAGGGAGCTTTGTGGAAGGAGGGGGGTCCCTCTTTGGAGACCCTAGTCAGAGCTTTTCAGATGAGCCTGAGTCAGCTCGCAGCTCCCCTGAGTCCTTTCCCCCAGTGTTTGGAAGAGAGTGCTTTTTCAAGTGCAGCTACAACACTTTGTCACAGCGAGCACCACACACACACACTCACACAGGCTCACACAGGCTCACACAGGCTCACACACACACACACACACACACACACACACACACACACACACACACACACACACACACACACACATGATCACCATTCTTCTGACTCATCCAAATCTCCACTCACTGGTAATTTGCTGACATTACAGCAGGGAAGCAAGTTTAAGTAAAACTGGTGTTGAGGAGTCGAGCTGGATGATTGCACTGCAGTTCTGCACTGTATCAGCCAGAGACACTTAGTCCCCATAGTTAAAATAAATTGCTAACATCCCCTCTTACTCGTAAAATGCTGCTGATATGTTTTTTTTTGAGCACCACAGACCCTATGCTATGTCAAGTAATGGATTTATGTATTGATTTTGTTTTACTCTGTTTCCTTCTGTCTGGGTTTGAGCTGAGTTGTATGTTTTGTGGTGGTAATGAAGTGAAGTAGTAATAAACATATTTGCACAGAAACAGAAGTTCTAGAAAACAAGCAGCTGGGAGCAAAGACAAAAGTACATTACGCTGCAGGAATAGGAAGATATAAGCTTGTGTTCAGATTATGATACTGATTACACTCTCTAGCTGCTCACTTACTCTCATAACAAATACATAGATTTGACTTTCTATGGAAGTGGAATGAAAAGTCATCCTAAAACAACACTAACGGGCTGCTTTGCCTTCTTAATGCAGTGCCTGCAAACAGGATGTCAGGATATCAGTCAACAGAGTTTGTTTTATAGAAAGAATTGTAGAATTCCAGTTTGCCAGGAAAGTTCAGTCAGCATTGGGTTATTTTTCTGACCAGACTTGGTTGCCAGGACTAGCTGTCAGAACAACGGCCACCATGTTAACAAACATCTGCCTACATACCAACCTCGGAACCCACGGGCTATTGTCTGATGATTCAGGCGCTTCCAGTGTAGACAGAGGAAAACTGGATAGCAGAGATCCGGGCCAAGACTTCCTCTTCCCAAAAGACCACCAGGCAAATTTAGATGAGTGAAAGAACATTTTGGTGCAACCTTGGCAGAAAGGCCTAGTGTTAGAACAGGTTGAACAGTCTGGAAAGTGTAGAAAATTATCATTTTGCAGTAATGCAGCTTTTAAAACCAAGAAAAGATAACACTTATGCCATATCACAGTCCAAAGTCTTAGATGATGTTTAGTCCCATATCACATATTGCCTGGCCCTAATTTCAGTTCATCTCTTTACATAAGCATATAAATGCAGGTACACATACCATTTACCTGCATGCAACAAAAGCCAGATGCCAGTCATATGCACATTTATAGAGATTATTTATTTACTAATCCAACATACATGGTCCAACAACATTGGTATTCATTTAAAATCATGTGTCCTGCCGCCCGACAAAGGCAAGTCCAATATTTACGCTCCTTTTAGTCCTGTTTTGGTCTCCACCGACTCATCCTGTGAAAAATCTTGTCTTCTTCTACTGCCAAATGCTGCACTTTCTTTCCCTGTCTGCAGTTTGATGCCGGGCTGTAGTGTGCAGTGGGTTCATCAGAGCTTTATCACTTAAAGCAGCATTCCGCTGCTGGAAATGAGGTCGACGAGAGGAGTGAAACTGAAACAAAACATTGAAGGTGCAGGTCAGAAAACAAAACAGTGAGCTAAAAGCCCACATATTAGAGCCGACAGGCACTGCAGAGTCAGTTGCTAGTTATGTTATCACCATTAATAACCTCCTTAAAGAAGGAGCACTGGCTATTTCAGTTTGGAATTAGCTTCTTGAGCCAGGGAGTCTGCTGCCAAACAAAACTTTCTCTTGCTTGTAAACTAGCTTCATTTCTTACAGCAAAAACGGCATCCCGAGTGCAAAGGATACACAGTCGTGCATCCTGGTATATGTCATGACAACGCAGCTTTTTCAGCCAATGTTGCACACAAGGAAGAAGTAATTGCTCAGTTGGCAACATTTTCCATCAACACTGATTGGACATGGACATAAAAACGTCCCTGTAAGTGTTCATTTCATGGTGTCTTTAAAGCGATGTCATTAACCATTAGTTCTGTCAAGACCGTGAGTTTGCCGTTTTTATTTCAGGGAATTTGAGAGAGACCCTTCGCCATAAAAGTTAAGAAGCCTTAATTACCCTATTTCCACTGCTGATGGGCAATGTTTAGGGCTGATAAGTAACCTTCAGGGTGTGACTCGGCTGGTTTGTAGGCTACAGCAGGCTGTGTCCTGAACATTACTGGCAAATAAGCTCGAGCAAAACACTTTAACTTGTAGCAGCTTTAGTGTTGCTGCCTCATGAATGAACCTGTCCCGTGTTGACTCTGCTCACCACAGGGAAAAATGTGCATCTGGAACTTCATCAGAACTGCTTACAAAATGCATAATGAGCAACCTTGGCAGACGGTTATCAAGTTCAGTGCTGCTCAGTGCTAAAGAGTGTCAGACAAGTGATCACTGTGGTCAGGATAATATTTCAAACATGTTTTTAAACTGACCAACCGGCTTCTTTTCTCTTATGGTCCAATCCAGCCTCAACCCCCACTATGTATACATTCAGGATGCCAGAAATGTCACATAGCACAATCTCATTTGAGACGTGTACGGACCTCTGCATGTCATGTCTAAGTTTACTGCTGTGAAAAGCTTGTAAATGTGTGTGTCATCAGTCCAGTCTGTGTGTGTGAGCTTGGGAGAGCGTTGAATGTGGGCCAGAGGCCTACGAGGGGAAAATGAGTGAGCTCATCCCCCTGAAGTGCAGCGCTTTAAGTCTTTCCACTCCTCTGTGCTGCAATTTTATCTCTGGAAAACCACCAGGAATGTTCTCTCTTGTCTGCCTCATTTGGCCGAGAGGGCAAGCGAGGCAGACACTCTGCCTCGGTCCTGGTCGCCTCCTTTTGTCTTTATCTCTCTCTCAGTTCATCATCCCCCCCTCATATTCGCCACACATCGGCCGTATTGAGTCTCCACTTGCTCAGTGCATGTACATCCTCTTTACAGACTGCAGGTTCTTTTGCTTCAAGTGCCAACTCTACATTTACCCCTCTGTTCATTTTTGTGGCTAAGGTTTTTTCACGTTTTTGATCATTTTGTTGGTGTTTCCAGCTTGCGAGGTTAGCCTGTCAGCTAGCCTAGCTGGCTTCCCAGAAAGCTCTGCATAGACACATGATAGTAGAACCGTCGGTGCTTCACTGCTCGCGTTCACTTTCTTTTTTGGCAGCTCTCCCAAGCATCTAAAAGTGAGCCATGGCAACCTAACGGTAGCATGTGGCTAGCTACAGTCGCTAACAGTTGCCTATAAACAGTATGGTTATCACTGTGCTTTTTACATTTACATTTAGGGCATTTAGCAGATGCTTTTGTCCAAAGCGACTTTCAATAATTCACAAATACATTCATACGCTGACGGTGGTGACTGCCATGCAAGGTGCCGACCAGCACATCAGGAGCAGTTTGGGGTTCAGTATCTTGCCCAAGGAATTGAACCAGCGTTGTTCTGATAACAAGACGCTGGCTCTACCCCTGAGCAACAGCTGCCTTTTTTATCCGTAACTTAGTGAAAATCCTTTTTGTTTTTTCACAGTTTTCACAGCTTTGTATATGTTCGTTTTTGTACAGTGTTTTAAGAACAAGCCATGGCGACCCGACATTAGCATGTGGCTAGCCAACATCGCTAAAATATGTCAAAAATGTTACAGTTTACTACTACAGTTATCTCGGTGCTCCATGAATCATCAATGACGTTACCCAGCATGCCCCTCTCCTCCCTATATGTTGCATGGGTTTAATAGCTCTGGGAGATGGAGGACTCCTCCTCTGAGTCTGACTTTTCTGCTGATCAGCAGCCCGGTCCAATTATCTTGGAATGCCACATTGTAAAGCACATTCAATAAGCACCATACCCTCTTATTGCTATCCGAACACCACACACTCTGACACTGTGAGCACACTTCTGACCTCTCCTCCCTAATGAAAGCGCGCTGCCAAGTGTTTGCTCTGTTTTCGAAAACAGAATTAAAACTCAGTTGGTTTCAGCAGACCCTGGCCACGACGAGGCGCTGGTAGATAAGGCCAGTGATTCCATAACATCTCGAGGGCTGTTGAATAACAGGCAGGATGGAAGAAAGGTCACATATTACTTATTTTAGCTGGGATATTGCAGAGGGTCAGCTGGAGTCAGCTAGTTTCTTATAATATAACTGCCTGTGTGGTAGATCTTTGTCGAGTCATTATTACATTCCAGTTCCCTAACTTTCTGTTCAGCTCGCTGCATTTCATAATCAGATCACCCAGGTTTGTCCTTGTCGAACACTTTTTACTTGTGCACCCTGCAATTTAAGTGTAATAACTGTCTGTATACATCAAAAAGTACTGCCTCACTTCTCTAAAGACCTAAAAATGTACTGAATTTTTATCTCTGGCAAGGTGGAAACTTGGGGGAATACTCACAGCGGTGTGCTGCATGAGTGCCAGTATGGTATCATTACCTGCTTTGGCAAGACTCAAACGCAACCCATCAAAGAGGAAGTGGACTCAGCCAAGACCATCCAATCTCTTTAAGGCTACATGCAGCTACTAGCGGGATCCTGGAGTGGCACTCGTACTATGTGCTAATTAGCTTGTCAACAAGCAAATGCTTTCCTTTGATCACAGCTTGAGACGAAACGGGGTTCAAGTTCCGCAGTGTGTCCTCCGCCTTACTGCCAGAGTGCCTGAGTATGCAACAGTCCACTCAAATATCATCCACCCTCTCTGATCTGTGTGCAAAGGGCCAGTTTCTCCCACGAGTGTGAGTAAAAGTCTGATGACAGCATTTAGCGCGTTTCACAGACTTCAGGGTTATAATAAATGTTTGAAAATTGTTTACCGAAGTGATTTACTCATGAGTAAATGCAAATCATACAGTATAAAACCTGTTCTTCACTGTCAGTCAGCTTGTTGGAGACAGAGCCTGAACTTGCCGGCAATCTTTATGCAGGACATCTTGGCCTTTTCAAGCTGACCTTTACATTATCAGGCTTCATACTTAACATTTGTCACTAGTCGCCCCTTGTCAGCAGCTGAAGTGAATCAAGATTAAAGTTGATTGTATTTATTGTGTTCTCTTCGGTTTTGTTTCATGTTCCTTCACAAAGTGGAGTGGTGGAGAGGTTATACAATAGTTTGTCAGTCTTGCACATCATCATTTGCATGAAATCAAAGTCATCTCATCTCCCCCATGTTGTGCTGCTTAATGTTCCCCTCTCAGCGACTGACGTCAGCGTGTAATTTAACCCACCATGGCCTACATCCCTCTGCAGGGCTCAGGACTGCATGTGTTTGTGTTTGTTAGATTTTGATATACTAAATTCCAGTTACGGTACTGAAGGATGCTGAGCGTTCCAAGCCGGCTAAAATACAGCTCAGACTGATCAAAGTCAAGCCAAGCTGTGCACCGTAGATCATCAGCTTGACAGGATGTCCTACAATGACTCATTCTCTAGGTTTAAAAACACCAAATATAACAGAAGTATGAAGTCAGCCAGTATTAGCATCACCACAGTAAAGAGGAGAGAAAAAAACAGCCTTTAGAGTGCTTTTCCAGGTGTTAAAGGGCACGTTGCTTTTCGTCAAGCACCACCTCTCTCACCTCCCATCTCCATCTCGTCGCTTCCCCCCCAGTTTCCAGTTTCCTTCTGACTCGTCTCCCCTGTTCTTCTCCTAACTATTAATTCTGTTTCCCTCCAGCCACGATAACTCCTGACAAAGCCTTTATCTCCATTGTATCTGATGGAAATGGGGCAGTGGTGAACAACAAGGATAAAAAAAGAAAGGCAGAGTAAATGGTGTCGACAAAAAAGGTAGATCTCACCATCTCCTGACTTCAAGAACCCTGCGATTGGGAGATGTGAAGATAAGCTCTCGGCGTCTGTGAATATGTATGTGTCTTTAAAAGGCAGCGGTGTGTCTTTGTGGGGCTGCAGAGAGTGTACTTTGTGCTGAGTTAGCAGATAAAGGTTGCAGGATGGACCAGTCAAGTTATAAGTACAGTGTGTGTGTGTGTGTGTGTGTGTGTGTGTGTGTGTGTGCGTGTGTATGTGTGTGTGTGTGTGTGTGTGTGAGAGAGAGGAATAGTTTTAGATGTCTCAGAAGACTCTAACTCGTGTATGATACATGTTACTTTGTTCAGTAGCCGCATTCAATCCACACAATTTTCTGACGTCTCATCTCCAGTTTTTCTCTCAGCTTCCCACAACACCACTGTTTGACAGCTCTTTCCCCGCACCTTGATTTGTACATGTCGACAACAATCAAGAGAACAACACACTGTGCAGGCAGACGGACTGAAACGTGCAGCTGTGTTTTTCAAACGGGCTCCGTGTTTTAACACCGATGCGTTCAGAAGCTGCGGGGTGTCGAGTGATGAACTTGATTATAGGTGATGAAGCGCTAAATGTGATTTAATTCTTTCTTGAGCCGCATTGCGTGAAATTAAATTTCTTACTCTTAATTAAAGTCAGTTGGATGTTATTATTTGAGTAATTACATTATGCTCTTTCCCCTCGTTTTGATGTGACTTCCAGCCTGGATGAAGCTAAACTGTGGCTGGGAAGACTGTGCTGCTGTTGCACGCTCCGAGGCACCACGCACCACGCTCACTGTTTCATCCAAAAGACAACTTTATCACTCTGAATCCACAAAACTAGGAGACACAGAAACATTTCTCTTCTTTTGTTGAAAGTGCATTCAGTGTCTAAGAAAGAACTTTCTTCCTTCAAGCCTTTTGTCTCCTCTTCAAGAACAACAGTCAATAGTGGCCTTCAAATCAGTCCCACACCTGAATTACGCCTCAGTTTTCTCACTGCACACACAATTGACCGTCAGCTGAGCCGCATCCTTCTCAGTCGTGGTTGCCGTCACTGTCAGTCTTTCTGTCCTTAAGCACTTCATATGCAATTTTGGGTTATGACATTACAATTCATAAGTCTGGCAGATTTACCCCCTCAAAAATTGGCATGAATGGAACAGGAAGTACGCTTCTCATTTCTAGCCGATGAGCAAAGATAATGTTGGCTGAAATGAACTGAAATGAACAGATTTGACCACCTGTAGCTAACTAGCACAAGAAAATTCTAACTCTAACTAAACCATATTTTCAGCTGACTTTTTAATGTTTCTTGATAATTCGTTTTAACACAAGATGAATCCTTGATTCCTGTTAGCATCACCATCGGCTGATGATCCATTTGGTTAGACGACATGGAAAAAGAAAGGAGCATTGTCCCTGAATTACATAGAATAAAAGGCTGATAAGGAGCAAGGAATCAGAGCTGCTGTTGTTGCTCTACACATTGATGTTTTAGTGCACTGGATCCCAATTTGGTTTTTCCGGTCCTAAAAATGTATGATAATAATGACATTAGCTAATCATGACTCTTGCCTCTGGAAATAACGCTACATGCTGCATGTTGCTGGTTTGCCAGGAATGCTAATGTCTGCAGCTTGTGCTGGAGCAGATAAACATGAAGTTTACACCAAGTGTTGTGGGCCATATCCAGATGAAACCTCGGTGGAGCTGGGGAAGATATCCTGATTGGATCTGACTGAGAACCCGATGACACGACGTGGTGGCAGAGGAACCTAAAGTAACAAAGTGAACATCAGGCTGTATTAAGGAAGACTCAGAACTATAAACTCATAATGAAACTGTTAATTATGGTAATAGAAACAACATGAGCTTACATGCAATCCAACTTCTTTTTGAAACCAGTGGAGAGGAATGCAGGTTTAAGGCACTGGCTTCTCCTGGACCTCCATCTGTTTTTTGTACAGTCAGTGAGTTCAGCCTCCTTTTCTTTGAGGTGTTTGATTTTGGTTTTGGAGAGAGATTAAATTAGACATCAACCGTCAAAGTCTTTGGATACAGAGATTCGTTCTTATCCGGTCCTCGTGGACAGCTCGTCAGCATGAGGTATGAAAGAGGGGCACTGAATGTGGTTAAATTAAAATATCTGACCTTCTGCTCACACATTAATGATTTAGAATATTACTGACAGCAATGCTGCTCGGAGGAAAATTATTAGGTTTTATTTTTGGTTAACGTGGAGCCCCTCCTGCCTCCAGATTCTCTGCAGTTATTGTAAAAAAAAAAAAGTATTTTTTGAGAAACCATGCCCCGTAGAACGTCTGGCCCGGGGCCTCGGTCCTTGGCCCCAAAGAGATCAATTAACTGTGGATCACAGTGATTCACAGGGTCCATGTCTACCTGTACTAGCCCGTTTCTCTTCTACACTTCTCACATCTCCCCCCTCGCTCTGACAGGCAACACTTTTCTCTGTAACCTCCCCTGACAGGGTGAGAACATATCCATCAAACAGAGGCTACCCCGACAGACAAGCTTGGTGCTAGACAACCTGTCAGACCGGGCTGTGTGCCTCTCTGCACAGCTTTGCCCTCATGTTATCTTGCTCTCTGTGTTTTACACTCTTTTTGACTCTCTTTCACCTCCGCCAACTTTCTCTGTCTGTCTTCCAGATCGATATATCTGTTACTCTCAAATGCATGTATGTTTTAAAGTTGCTTGTTCTCTCTCACGCTGACTCTGTCCACTCCGCCCAGCAGCAAGTGTGGATTTCTCCAGAGACTGTTGTGTGCTACTTCTACCTCATGAATGCTCGAATCATACTACATTTAACTTTTTTTGCTCACTTCCTGATCTTTTTTGTATCTGCCTCTTTTTTTTTTTTTTGTTTCCACAGATGTGCAGTGCCCATCCTTGCAAGTGGACGAGTGGAAGTTTCCTCAGACCGCCAGGCACAACATTGGTGAAAAGGAAAACCTTGACTAAACACACACATATGCCTCTCTGAGTTTTATTCATGTGGGTGCTGATGGATGCCATTTGTTTGTCAGGTTTTAATCTGGTGAGGCGATTCTCTCTGCTCAAGAGTGCAGATGTCAAGAAGATCCGCAACCCTCGAGGACCCGTCATCCTCCGACTGGGCAAGACCGCACTCCTGCGCCCCACCGAGTGAGTTTACAGCACACTGTCCCTCACTTGCTCTTATTTTCCAGCACCTACAGACAAAACACGTCCTGCACAAAGACATTTATGTACAGCTTTAGGTGGCTGAGAATGCATTACAGGAAGTGAAATAAAAGTGTGTTTTCTGCTGGATTTTCCGCTGGATTCTGCAGGTCTGTGTTGGCAGACTCTTGCTTTTCATGCCGTGTCTGAGCAAAGAGAAAGGCAGAGAGACTGAGCGCCCTACGGCTACTCAGCCTCTGAACCCTCACTCAGCATGTCAGTGCCGTCCAATAGCTGTTGTGTAAAAAAAAGCAGACGCTTGGCAAACGATGCACCACGGGTCATTCTCTGATTGCATTTCCAGATACACCACTTCATTTCTCTCACCACGGACACTGGCTTGTAAAGCTTAGCTGTGACAGCCTTTTTGGTTTTCCGGTTGCGACCGCATGTACTTATTGTAAGTGTTTTTTTCAAATGAGCTGCCTCTCTCATTTGCTTGAGCGCAAGCTATGTGAGTGATGCCTTAATTAGTTGACATGATGCTGCCGCCAGTAAAAAAAGATTTTTTTTTTTTTTTTTTTAAAGTTACAAGCATATGAATTTAATAGCAGTGTTTGGGAGCCTGAGCTTGTTCTCAACTTGTTTCTGGGCGAAGAGACCTGCAGCCATAAAATCCAACCGAGCAAAGCTTCCTTGCACAACATGGTTTTGCGGCCTGACATGTTTTAATTATGCTTTACTGGGTATTCATGCCGTTATTACACAGTCGGCGGGTGTAGATTGTGTTTGGAATTGCGTGACAAGTGCTTATTAGGCTTGAGCGCTGGCTGTTTTTCACTCCTCTGTTGTTGTTTTTTTCAGTTCATGTGAATTATAGACGTTTTTTCAGGCAGCTGAGCTTCTTTCTACCCAGCGATAAAGCAGTTTTTTCAGAACTTGCCAATTGGGTCAGCCTAGAGTATTTTATCACCCTGTCCAGCACTGTGAGCTCCACTTGCTTGAAGGCCCGATAAATCTGTCTACAAAACAGTCTTTTTCGGCAGAGACATTTTGTTCTAAAAGTGTCACATATATTGTTTGTCACAGGCTTAGAGAGTAGTCGTCCTTATGAAAAGGGAGGGGGGGGGCAAAAAAAAAAACTGTCACTTCTCAGGAAATCAGAATCTTTGGAGCCAAAGTGGAAAATCCAAGATGTTTTTGTTTTGCCTCTAACCATAACCCTCTGTTCTCTGCTGCTGGTTTGGGAGTTTGTTATGGCGCAGCGTTTATTGAAATTTTGATGCCATCGAGAGCTCTGCTGTCGGTTTTGTCAGAGAAGAATGCTACCTGGGTGACTTCTTTTCAACTCAGACAGAGAATAATCAATGTTTGCACATCAGCCTTGCCCGGCGGCTGCCTTTCATTCTGCTTCCCTCTATACATAGAACACACTGTCTTCTTGTGCGTGTTTCCAAAAATGACTAAACAGAATCAGAGGAGAAGTTTGCTTGTTTTCCCTCTCTCGCTCTCTCTCACTGTCGCCTTCCTGCCTCGCCGAAAAAAGCACATGGAATCAGAGACTGCTGCCTATCTTTTAGTCATAACGTTCCCTTTCGTTAATTGTTTGCTTTTATATTTGTGGGTTTTTCTTTTTCCTTCCTAAATTTAGGTTGTAGTGGAGGGTTTCAGGCATTTGGAAAGGCAGAGTGGAGGTGGAGAACAGATGGACGATTAAGGGATGTAGCGACGAGGGAACAAGAGAGTTAAAGGTTCAAATCCAGGCAATAAGTGAATGCTTCAGAACAAACCCTCAGGCTTGTTCTATGGCTCCTTCTCTCAGTGTGCTCAGCATTTACACACGTGTGTGTTTACAGGTCTGTATTTGCAATTGCAGCATCTTTTTCAGTCACAGAGCACAAACTGTTGTTTTCTGAGACTATATAATACAAGGCGTCCACCCAGCTCAGGCTTCCTGTCACTCAAGCAGCTTTTTATTTCATCGCCAGCGAGGTTGACTGAAGTGTGAGACGTGTGTACAGTGATTGGAAAGCAGTGTTTCGCTTTGTATCAGAGGCTAATCCATTCCGTTAATCCGAGCTAACGCAGATGAGTGGCAGCCAGATGAAGCTACTTGTCTCTCGCCTCTCTCGGTTGTTTGCCGACAGTGAAATGGGCACCAGTCACAGCTGGTCACATGCATTTTAATTTCCAGCAGAATGTGATTTGATTGCTTTGGGCCTGTTTTCTCTAACGCAGCTCCACCGTGCAGGAGAGACAGGAAGCAATTCTGTGATACCATGACACAAGGCCAAGATCACAACAACTGCTTGTGACAGAAGTGAGAAGCGTTTAATATATTAGGCACTCGTTATCACGCAGCAAAAGAGGCTTGTAGATTTAATTTCTATTAAGAGATCAGAAAAGACGGGGAGTGCAGAGGTGAAGACACTGATGCAAGCGTGTAGGAGGTGAAAAAGACGAAAGCTTGAGAGAAGAAAAGCGATTTCATTTTTAGAGGGTAAATACAGAAGGCAGATGAGGGATATGAGTCAACAGGGAGGTTGATTTTTAGAGTAAGATGTTTCATCTTACATCTGTGGGAGGGTCTGTGTGACTAATGCTGACATGACTGGAGGGATGGCGATCACAGTTGGTTGATTGGGCTGTTACTCCAGCCACTGTGGTCCAAACCAAACCATCTTAACCACCGTTTGACAGATCGCCATGACGTTTTGTACCCACATAGATGGTCTGCAGAGGATACATCCTGAATACTTAAGTGATCTCCTGAATTTTCTTCTAGTGCTACCAGCAGATAGACCTCAACTACCACATGGACTGAATTGAAACTTGTTTGCAGAGATTCATGGTTCCCAGAGGATAAATCCTCATGGCATTAGCAATCCCCTTTTCACTTTTCCCCAACATAGCATGTGGTTTTAGAGGGAAAATATTTCTATAACTTCCCAATCAACTGGCATTAAATTTGGGGCAAACATTCATATTCCCCTCAGGATGGCTTGGTATTGCTTTATGAAAATGTTAACAGACGTACACTTAAGCTAAGATGACAAGCGTGGTTTTGTGTTTTTGCCGGCCAAACATCTGCATGCTCGTGTTTCCATCATGAACATGTTAGCATGCTGATGTTAGCATTTAGGGTCACACTGTGTGATGTACAAGGCTTGCATAGTCAGCCGAGAGAGACGACGAAGGACTCGTATTTCGTGTGACGTTAAAATCCGCTCATATATGGCTAACAAAAAAGTGATAATACATGAAAGTCGCTACAAATTGTTAATTAGAGCTCCTTTAACAAACACCAGAATGCTTAATAAACCATGCATCAAACAAATGGTTATTGTGAAGCTGCAACTGGTGTTCATGATATACTGTGTAGTTCATCCAAGAAACTATTCACTAGTTGCATTAAGTAAAAATGCTACCCTTTATCTATGATGGTTATTATAAAGCCTCTCCGCACTTTTGACAAGTGAATAAAATTCTGCTCAGAGCCCACAAAGGCTTGGGCCACTGCTGACAATGGTGATCTGAGCCAAAGCAGGATGGCATCAAAGGCACATTAATCCCCGTATCCAAAGTGTGATTTAAAAAACAGAGTTCCAGGTTTGTGTTGTTGTCCGAACTCTTCAGTTTCTTCCTAAAGCTGTATACATACTGTTTAGAACAGATAATAACCACTGGATAAACAGTTGCAATGTGCAAAAACATTTGACCACTTCAGCATTTCTTTCTTTCAAGTCTCAGCTTCGAGCTGTTTAACATTCCTATCAGTCAGGTGTGTATAAGACATTCAGGGATAGAAACCCTCTCCGCTGAAAGCAGTTGATTTCCAGCGTAGCCAGAGCCTGGCGTAAGGGTGCCTATATACGTCTCCAGGTGATATTCCCATCTTAAACCAGAGATCTGTTTTTTCAGCATTAGATTTCCTCTTCCTCTTCATCCCCCTGTGTCTCTCTGGCTTGCACTGACTTTCTTAAAAAAAAAAAAAAAAAAAAAGAAAAAGGAGAGAGAAACAGAAGTAACTTTCAGAGTTTGGAGAGGCTAGATCTGAATCTGTCTGGCCCATACTGAGTGATTTATCTCCCCACTGCCTGTGTGTGTGTGTGAGGTTTATGTGTTTTTTTTTTTTTTGTCCCCGGACTCCAAATGTTATCGGCCAAGGTGAGGTACCTCCCACTTAAAACTCAATAGTTTGTGAGTGGTTTTGTGCCCGGCAGCTCGTGTCACTAATCGACAGCAAAACATCTCTATTTTCAACATTGCTTCCTCTCCGTCTGTTTCTGTCCTCATATTGTCTACCTACTTATATATATATATATATATATATATATATACACATATATATATATATATATATATATATATATATATATATACATATATATATATATATATATATATATATACACATATATATACTTTATTTGTGGATTACTTTCAAACTTTAATTGATTTTCATAGTATGTCCAGAGTGTTTTGATCCTTCACCATAGTTTTCTCTCTCTCTTAGTCACCACGTTCAACCTTTTCCCTTCCTCACCTTTTCTCCTACTCATCCTCCCTTTGTTTTGACGTCCTGTAGTTGGCTGTTTTCCCTTGGATCTTCCCTCAGTCATAAATCACTGTCACCCCACTTCTAGGAGTGGGAAACCAGCTGCCAGCATCAACATTTCTGTGTGTGTGTGTGTGTGTGTGTGTGTCCAAAGTGAGGGAGAACGAAAAAAGAGAGCGAGGGAGAATATTTCAAAGTGTTCGCCATCTCAGTGAGCATGCATTTCGCCGGGCTTGTTTGTGAACCCTTCATCTCTCAATACATCTACACACAGCCAAGCGCTGAATATTTGTGAGTGTGTCTGTGTGTATGTATTTGCGCGCTTAGATGCCCTTGACCAAAACTGAAGGATGAGGCTTACCGGACTGTATCTGCTATGAAAATTAATGCCAGGGGGTTACACACAGTGGGGCTTTGCATTGTACTGCTCGCACAATGTGGGGAGACAGGCAAGGAGGGAAGAATAGGGTGAAGAAAAAAAAAACATGTGCAGAATATAAACAAGCTCACACAGGCAACACGCATAAGATTATTTTGTCACTGCGCCCATGCGGACATCAAAGGAAGATTGTGAAAAAAAAAGAGTTGTTTTCATTTGTCAAAGGCTTAATTGGGTTGATGTAAGCTGTCTGGCTGGCAACCAAATTTATGTTAAGATAGTTAGCCTTTATTGTCCCACTGTGGAATTAATCTTCACAGCTCGCACATGATGAAAAAACACTTAAAAGTAGAAATGCACGCAATAATACCTGTGCATGCTTACAGCGCGGACGTATATTGTACAAATAGTGTAAGATAGTGTTGCAATACTTAAGGAAGAGGCTAACCACTCTTCCACACCTCCAGCTGTGAAGCACAACACATCCCAGACCAGTCTGTCCCTGCAAGAGCAAAGCAAGACAGTTGAACATGTCTAAGAGATCAAGCGTTACTGGGATTAGTAACCAAATTGGAAATTAAATCCCTCACAGCTTGTGTTACTAAATAAAGCAAATCAGGCTGAGACAAGAAATGTGCCTCCTGGGCTAGGTCACCTCCTTTAAGCTTAAATTTGTCCGGCAAGCCTATAAATGGTATTTGTTCAGAATTGGAAGGTGTGTGAACGCCGCAACTTGACAGTAAGTCACTTTGAAGTACGTCAGGGAGCAGTTTCACACTGTCTGTAGTCTGTAAACAAGGAGATGGTGGATGAAGAGGCGCGGGCAACAGGCTGCACACCTCCAGCTTCTCAGCGAGGTGATAACATTATCAGGTTCCCTATTAGCGTTGTTTTTTAATCACAAATGTTGCCAAATGGTTGCTTTTGTTGTACGCTTAGACAACAGATCCTCTGCTATCATCTTGCCAGTAAGCTGCTCTTAGTCTCATCAGGCTAGATGCAAAATAAAACCCATGTTACTGTTTTTTTTATGAAAAGCAAATCAACAGTTAAGGCAGTGGGCAAGTAATGAAATAGGTGAATGCCCAACCATATATATACAAAACATCTGTAGCACCAACTACCGCAGCAAGCCTGCTTTCCATTCCTGCTCCAAAGTCCCAAGAATCACCTGCAGGCGGTGAGCAGCTCCAGCAGTCACTTGAACAGCGTTCAACCACACGGTCTGTCAGCGCAAGTGATTTTAAGACTGATAAACAAAGTGGACGAGGTCAGTTTCTAGCTCTCCATTAGTCTCATTCCTGTTCAAAAAAAGATCCCCAAAAAACAACTTTACACTCGAATGCTGATTTGGACATCGATTGGTGTAGTTGAAGCTTTGAAGCTTGGAAGCATTCAGCTCAGCTCTAGTAAAAACTTCCAGACTGCAGGCACACGGCATTTCAAACCAAAATCTCCACACTTTAAACATGGAGTTGTTTAAAGGCACCTTTGGTAGAACTTTGCTGCTAATTGATAGCTTTTTTCAGTTGACTTGCCCGACATCATTCACCCCTACTAACAATGATCAATAAGGTGTTATAGTAAGGGCGGCTGCATCAAAAGCAATCTCCCTTTCACACGTCCTGTATCTGTAAGCAGAAGAAAGAGATTTTGTGGAGTGAAGAGTTGTTATTTGCAGCATCCACTTAAAATAAAACTCTATGCTCAAGTTTCTAACAAAGGGCTTGTTGTTATAATTTGCAATCCACAAAGCCAAGAGAACATTATTTTCTCAAACATCCTCCATTGCAGAATAGGATATCAAACTGTTTTCACAGTGACTGGGTGACATTTCTTTTCACAAAGTTCCACTGTAAACTTCCCTGTACATAGTTTCTCCGTCTCTCATCTGCCACATATCAAGGAGTGCCTTCTCCCTGACCCCTTCCAAACTTCTGATTTCCAGTCAGGTGTTTCCTCACGGCTTACCTGAAGAGTTCACCCTGATCTTCACCCTGGCACTGAAGAAAGCCGCCCTGAGAGACACCATCTACCTTTTCCAGATTTCTGACCAGCAGGGATACCCACAGGTGCCGCTCACACTCCTTCCCTGTCACCATCCCTCCTTCTTTCTCAATCTCTATCCCTTTTGTTCATCACGCCTTTTGTCTACTCATTCATCCTGTCTCCCATCACTCTTTTGCATAGTCATCCACTTTCCCCTTCGATTTATTTCCCTCCCGTGACACCTTTTCAATTCTCTCTCCCGCTTTCATTCCACGCGCCTTTTGTCCGCTCTCTTTCTCCGACGCTCTTCCCTCGATCATCTCCCGCTCTGCTCTTTCATTCACCTTCATTGTTATTCATGTGTGTTCCATGATGAAGCGCTAGAGTCCCTCAGAGTCCCCATAATCACTAAGAGTCTGAGGCCAGATTTAAATACTCAATGTGTATGATGGATGGAGGCCAAGGCGCCTCATTAGGAGTGATTGATTGGCTGTACTGCTGGCGTGTGTAATTAATATGTCTTCTCCTTTACCTCATCTCTGCTTCTGTGTTCTACAGCTTTGTTAGGTGGAGATATTGCTCAGACAGCCACATTTTTCTGAGGCGTTTGGCATGTCGAACACATTGTTTGGTGTTTAATTGGCACTTGTGCACCTTCATATATCACTTTTCTCTCATCCTCGTACCCTCTGCTCCAAAAAAACCCAGCTCTCTGTAGACTTCAGCGGCCCTGATGGCACCTTATCCCTGCGTGCCAGGGCGGAAGACCCCGCAGCTGACCTGGTGAGCTGCGTTTTCACCGGCGAAGGCGTGGAGGCTCTGATGGACTTGCGCTGGCACAAGGTGGCCCTCAGCGTGCAACACGGCGCCGCCTCCCTCCACGTGGACTGCAGCTCCATTGAGACCAAACCCCTGGAGCCCAGAGGAGCGCTGCCCAGTGATGGACACACTCTGCTGGGCATCCGGGCTGCAGATGCCGGGCCTGTGCAGGTATGGATACAAAGAAATAAGAGAATTGCAGTGTGTTGTTGCCCTTCGTAATGGCTATAGAAGAGCTTTTGATCGAGGCTAAGCTTTGCAATGTAAATGTCATCTAAGCTCAGTTTTTGAAAGTGTGGTGACCTTCAATGTCTCTGTGTGAAGACAGAATGAAACATTTCGAGTGGACAAACCTTTGATAAAAGCATTTGTACTGAAGTCCTTTATTCTCTCCAATGTGTGCAGGTGCATATTCATACTTGTGTGAATGCATGTGCATTGTAGACCATAGGCTGTGCCCCCGAGTGCTGTTTTTCTTTGAGGCAATCACATTCAGTCCTGATTAAAAAAGCGAGAGCACTACCTGGGAGAATGGGCCTGTAGTGAGCCGGGACTATTAACGCTGAATAGATCCAGTAATCCGGGCACTTAGTTTGACGATCAATTAACTGGCCTACTTAGAAAGCAGGCAGGGTCTTTTGTTAGCGCAGGGAGGAAATGTCCATACATGCGCACCCACACAAACACACACTGCACACACGCGCAAACCTCCTGACAAAGCGCTTTCCTAATAATTTGTATAAACGAGAAATGAATTGGCTCTCAACCTTGTTTACTGCCTCATTCAAACTCTATTTACATTATTAAACAAACAACCCAGAGGACTTACGTAGACCTGCATGTTAAATCACGATCTCTCTCTGTCCCTCGCTTTCTTAGATGGACATTCAGCAGGTGATGCTGTACTGCGACCCCTCTCTCGCCATTCAGGAGGCCTGCTGTGAGATACCCGGGGCACGGGTAAGGCTAACTGCTAACAATGACCGACAGTAGAGATAATAACAAATGTGTCTGGTGCACGAATGATTCACAGCCGCACTGCAGGAAATTCTGTCCTGCAACATCATATACAATGCTCAGAACAGTAAAGCTGGAATTTAAAGGGGCTATACGTAACAATTTGTAGCATTTTGCATGCATTAATGATTTGATATTTGGCAATAACTAATGTGAGCGGATGTGAAAAATTAGGCTCTCACCAGCTTTTTGGTTTCCTTTACCAGCCAGTGGATGATTTTTTTTTCTTTTAAGTTGTTTGCCGCTGGACTGTGGATTAATGTGTGAAGGACTCAGGCTGGATTTTTCCACCCGATGCACATTCTTGAGTACAACAGAAGCTTTAAAGGATATGTTCACTGTGTAGGGAAGATACTCTAATTTGCTTTCTGGCAGGGATGTGAATGACAAGATGCATACGCTGCTTCTTTTTGAACGGTATATATGAAGCTACAGCTGGCAGCTGGTTAGTGTAGCACAGCATGAAGACTGCAATCAGGGGAGGCAACTAACCTGACTATGTATGAAGGTAACAAATCCACTGAAACAGTTCTGTTTAACACTTTACATCTTGTTTCTTTAATGTAAGTCAAACAACTGTTTCCTGTTTATGTGTTGGATTATATTTTATATATATATATATATATATATATATATAAAATATTATATATAAAATATATATATATATATATATATATATATATATATATATATATATATATATATTATATTTTGGTATACGTTATACATTTGTAATCATGTGTTATTTGTTGAACTTTAGATGTGACAGTCTAATTTCTTTACCTCTGAGCACGGTTTTGTTGCTACCCCAAGCTGAATGTCTGCTGGCTGTAGCTGTATTCTTTAACAGATATGAGAGTGGTATCAATCTTATCCAACACTCCCCTACAGAGCGAATATCTCCCAAAAGGTCAAACTATTGCTTCAACAAGATCAGCGTGGATTTTCAACTGCAACTGTCCCGGAGCTGGTGCGGATTCGGCAACTTTCTCAAGGATTCTTCAGTGGCGCTGATGTTTGCGCTGATTTTTCTCAGCAAGGTGCATGAACTTCTTATGCCAGCTGAAAAGGCACCCACCAGTCGGCCCCCTTGCAATCTAAAGTTATTGGTCCAACCACACTCCTGACATGGGGCTAAGGCGGGGGTATGAGTGTGGAGCATCATCACAGGAGAAGGCTTTCCTCTGGATATCTATGTCACAAATCAAATCAAAATCAAGACAAAGATTTGATTTGAGGCTCACACAAATTCCTTATGTTTTCATCAATCGAGGCCTGCCACACTTCAGCTGATGCACGCAAAACATTTCCAGAGTAATTTGAAGCAGCTTCTTACCTCAGTTCAACCTTATCTAAACAGTCCCCTGGGAATATAACTCAACACTTGTTGCAGCTGCTTCACAATAAAACATGCAGTTATTTGCTGGAAGGTTACTGTGCAACAGCTGCAAGAAGAGCTGAGTTTGCTTTGTCAGAATTAAACAGCCTAAACAGTCTCCGCATTCGCTGTGGAGGCTGAATTCTTTCTTATAACTTATTTTTGGTGGTCAGACTAAACTTACCTGCCCACCTTAGATGTTGATACACAAGGAAACTCCTCACCACAAAGCACTTTGTCTATTACTTGACTTGTGCTTCCACAAATAGGAAAAAGCTTGTCTTATGTAGGTTAACAAAATATTCTTCAAAGACTCCTCACCGGAGCCTCGGGTAATTCCATTGTGTGCAATTATGTCACATCAGCTGTGGTTTGCTCATATTGTTTGTCCTCCAAAAGTGTGACTAAAAGCCTAATTAAAGGTATCACTTGTTCTCTCCTGCAACTTCAGAAATAGAATTTTCAACACCATCTCTTCTGCTTCATCTTCCTCTGTCTTTCTCTTGTCTGTCTACCTTCTTCTCCTCAGCAGGGTTTTTGTGCATGCCTCTGACAGATGCCTGATCAAAATAGAAAACAGATTCATTGGAACTAAATGCAACAATGTGTTTCTGTCAGACAGGGAAAAACAGAGCAGGTGATTGTTCAGCAAACAGCCAGTTCTCGGGCTTATTTTTTGTGCTGAAGGTATTTTTGTGCTCAGCCAACTTTTATCAGAATTCTCCAAGCGTGTCCATGCATACATCTGCGTGTGCACGCATATCTTTCTGTCTCATTACCAAATTAATCTATTAGAGAGATACAAATAATTTGACAGGTTCTCTCGTACTTTTGAATCTGTTAAGGCCTCTGGAAGAATAACCGGATGTTCTTATAGTGATCAGAAAGGTCAAAGAAGGACAGCTCTTCTTCCTTTGCTCAGGAATTGTGTTGCATTGCTCCCTCCAAGCTGCGTATTCAGTTTGAATTAAGAAGTGGGGAAGCATGCATGATCGTATTTAAACACTCCCCTGCTGCACCTTTTTGAAACACAAAAGGAAAAATAGACCCGATCACTGTTAGTAGCTCTGACATGTGACTGTTGTGTTACATATCACATTAAACAGTACAGGAACGTGTGTTGCCTCGTTTGAGATGTGACATTTTAGCTAAATTCCACAGTGCTTCATATTTCCTGCTTCTCTTTAACATGCCATTAATGTAGATGTAATTATAATGAATTTTACATGTGCCTAAATTAGAAAAGATAATTTCAAATAAGCTCAGGTCTGAACGTGCACCATCATTAGCTGTGCTGGCAGCACAGCTCCAGGGGAGGCAGTTTTAATCGGTTGGTCCACAAGTTTTGTTCCGTCAGCCTCAGATGTACTTTGTCTTTAATGCTAATTGACGAATGTTAGCTTGCTGACATGCTAAAGCAAAATCATGCTGTGCTTTGTACAGCCACGATCCTCCACTGTTGACCAGGATGTGTTGCAAAGTTACAAATACCTACATCTACATACATATTCTACATAATATAGTATTTATCATTTTATTAATCCCGCTTGAGGAGCGTCAATATTTAAACTGTCTTCAAATGTGCAAATAAACACGAGCAGGGGTCCCCAACACCTGGTCACCCACAGTGAGCATATGCATCAACACAGAGGACACCGTAAACCTGGACTGTTCTCCTGCTACATGTAACCTATTAAATGTAAAACAGCATTTGCCACACATACACTTAACTTGGGCATGCCGAGAATATTTGGCAACCCATGTAAGCATTTTATACTTTTGTTTTTGTTTTTTTTAATTCTGTCTGAGAGAAGAAAGCCATCCAAGACTGATTTATATGTGGATCATCTTCCCTTTGAAACAAGTTGCCACCCACATCATTCTTTCTCTCCTTGAAGTAGCTCTAAAATGTTAGTGGCGCCTGGTCTATAGCCATGCATTAGTGGAGAGCATGCATGTATTAATGATAATGTGGATACAGCATCAGAATCACTGGCTCATATAAAAAACTCATAAAATTGCCTAGATCGTCTGCATAGCTTTTTTTTCTCCACCAAAGACCCCGGCCTGCCGACCCAGCTGACTGCCAGTGAATCCCTCCGCTAGCTTGAATAAGGTTAATCCTGCAGCTCTTCCAAAAGTTGTAGTACCAAATGGGTCGAATTCTGAAGTCATTTCACAGGAGGCGTGACACTAAAAAAATGTATCTGCCTCTTGCAGCCTCATCCTTCATAATGTAAGATTATGGGGTTAAGTCTTTTTGGCCCAGTGTGCATCATCTGATGTTGTAATTACATCATAGCCATGATGTCAGGTCGGCTTCAAAGCTCAGCACACACATCCTGGGGGATTAGTGGAGAGATGTCTGACATAGAAACAGGGCTGCCACATTTGGTGTTAGCAGTTCAGAGTATTGCTCAAGGGCACCTAGGCAGTGCCCAGCCCACACTCTGTGGCACGGTCCGAACCAGCCATCCACTTGGGTCCGAGGCCAAGACAGAGCTCCTTCAGCACAAAAAAATGCACACTACCTACAGTAGATATGCACAAGACAAAATGAGGAAATATTTAAGTTCTGTATTTAAGACAGATCTCTGCTGTCTGTCCGATGACGAGTCCAGTCAGGCTCAACCAGCAGTAAGAGGTGCAACATTCAGGGGATTTTCTTTTGGCTCCCGTCTAGGTTAGAATTATAGGATTCCGGCTGGGAATCATCAAAGTGTTCTCTCACGTTGTCTTAAATGATGTCTTTTCTGTATGTTTGCAGTGCCCACCAGACGCTCCCAAGAGCCGGCGCGCTGCTGAAAACGACCTGTTGGAAAACACTTTTAATGAGGTAAATCAAAGCCAGCATTCACCCACCAGCACGCAAACGCACACAAAGGGAGACGTTTCAGCAAAAAGCCATGCCGCCACATGTCATCACACAACACCACATACACCAGACACTGAAACTACGCTTACAATAGTCGTTTTAAAATCAATGACAAGCACATAACCACCATTAATGAATTGAAGGGCAGTGTTACTGTGTGTTCCTCAAACACTGACACTTTCATCTTGAATTATCGCTGCACATGGTTGCTGTTAGACACAGACTCAACATGTACCGACACAGACAAGCACTTGGCCTACACAGCTTTTGTTCTTCAGACAGTTTGAGTTGCTTTAGATGCTCCTGCTGGCAAGCAAACGCAGGCCTGTAGGACTTAGACCAAATGCCGTGGTTGTTTTCCCTTGAAACTCTGCCGTGGAAAACACGTCTTCTACCCTGCTGCAGCCTGAGTTTTATACGACTTCAGTTCAGTTAAGTCTGCCGGTAGCAATCGTTCAAAGTGTTGGCGGGCAGCGCTGAACGCATGACAAATAGAGCCTTATGCAACACATGGGAGCAATTTTTCCACAAATTTCCATGGTGTGTTTTTTATGGTTGCTTCAACGCTGCCTGATACATGAAGTTTGCCCGGTATAACGTAAAGGCAATTTATTTTTGTTTCCACACCCGCGTGTTTCATCATTCATATTAATGGGATCTATATCCAATTATCTATTCATTAGGGCCTGGTGTTTGTCTTGAGGAGTGCTGGTGTTAACTTAGAGCTCTGGCAGACTTCAGGGCACAGTAATCAATCCCAGAGATGGCTTCAGCCAGACACAGTAACAATAACTCAGCCATCTCGCTCTGCGTCTCCTTCTCTCTCTCACCTGTCATCCTGTCTCCCCTTCTCCTTTGCTATCAGGTGCTGCAGACCGCCTGTTAGCTGACTGTTATATATGTATTATGATGTTTAGCCTTCCATTTTCCTCTGCCGTGAATGCAGCCCAGACACATTTCTGTCCTCATTTGCCTTTTTTTATATCTCTTCTGGCTCCTTTTTCGTTCGCTCTTTCACAGCCATGTAGAGACATGCACCCACATGCAAAGACCAATTTAAAAGGCTTTTTATCTGTATTTTTAGCTTTATGCACTGTAAATGAACAATGTAATCCAAGATTCCAGTGTGCAGGCCAGATGTTAGTGAGCCATTGCGAAGCTTCCATTAAACTAAGCCTCACTGAGTGACAGCGTGTTCAACTCTGCATACGTGGAATGTCATGTGTTCTGTATGTGGAGCTGTGCAGTATGGCTCTGAGGTTAGGACAGAATAAACTGGGGTCAACTACTGTTGAATCACCATCACTGTGGATCTTTGCTCATTTACAGTTTCATCTTTTTTTTTTTCTCCTGAATTTAAATTCTGGGTTTACACAAGAAAGTGTGTTTACATGTCAGGACAACAACTGAATGTGTGCAAAAAAACATTCTATTAAGCCTTTTGTGGCTGCAGAGGGCACTGCACAAGGTCTGATACATAGCCTCAAGTGATGTCACTTGGGTCAGAGCATGGTGGGGCTAAATATTTAAAGGTGCAGTATGTAAGAATCAGGTCCCTGTTAAGTTCACACCCATTACAAACAGGGGGCAGGAAGCTGCCTTTAGCTACTTAGCTCAGTTACTCGTGCAGCTAGCAGTCCAGGATAGGAATTTGAAGTGCTAGGGCAGTGATGGTGTTCACACCGCTCGCACAGGAGCTTAGGATCGGTACGAGCCACGGCTGGCTTGTGAGCACACTAACTTCAGTGTATATCTCTGCACCAAATACAAAAACATCACAATGTCGAAACTGTTATTTCTTTACTTCTTTTGACTTTTTGAAATATTTTTTTTATCTTTTCAACAAAATTCCTTAGATATTACACCTCTTCATAGAGACCTCTCAAGTCTGCCCTTCATCTCAGCTACTAGCTTATCACATCTAAATCCCTGACCAACAATCAGTGGTTGAGTGGCATTGTGGGTAATGTAGGAACCAGGTTTTGACAAATGAGTCTGGCTAGGCAAGACAACTCTGAATGTCACACAACCCACCAGCACCTTTAAATCTAATTTTCTCTGAACACCTTATATTTATTGATCCTCTAATGTAACACATGGCAAGAAGGCAAATAAGCATCTTGCAAAGGGATGAACTTCTATTTAAAGGCTGGAAAAGCCGTCTCGTTCTATCAGATATTACTGGGCTACATATAAATTCTGTCACAACTTGTTCCAACTCTTCATCAAAGCTAAGTGATGCTTATAAAATATTCAACTCAAGACTCAACCAATACATATGTTTGATGTTTATTCCATCAAGCTGAAATATTCTGGCTAACGTGTTCATCATTTTGAACACGTCCTCAAGATAAAGGCTGACATATATATGTTGTTCTTTTAAAATAATTCCTCTAGAATTTATATCTAAGTTCTGTTTTTTGTTTAGCTGTTCAGCACTAGTTTGTAATGACTGCCCCCTCACGCTGATGGTAAGGTTGAACTTAAACAGTCTTTAGAATAACTAACCCACTCCAGTTTGGTACAGAGGTGTGTGTGTGGATCATTGCGTGGATCTGTCTGTGGATCACGGCGGTCACTGCCCTCCTGAGGTATTACGAGTCTCAACCACTGTTTTGTAACTTACCAACATTGTAAACACATTTTTTTCTTGCTTTCAACCCAACTCCCCACTGAAAGGTCATCTAGTTCTCAGAGGGCCCAAAGGCTTACTTGTGTCTTGTTTTCCTGGTCTCAGAGTGTTTCTACGTTTAGTATGCTGTCCAAGTCCAAAACCAGCTGTTAAATGTCTTCTCCCTTTCTCCTTTTGCCGAAACTCATCCTTGTTTCTCTCCTTGCCACCTTAAACAAAATGCTTCCGTTTAGTTTTCCAGTCCTTCCCCTGTGTTTCATGTTGTTGACTTTCTTTGTCTGATTGTGACTTGGCACAGCGGGGTCCATCTCTGCTTCTCCCTCTGGGCTCAGGAGGTTCAGTACTTCTCTTCCCCCCCTCTCATCTTCCTCTTTCATCTCTTTTTTTTAACTCAGAATACAGAATGGCTGTTAATGACCCTTGTGTGAAACCAAGATGCCCCTTATTCTTCCATTCTTTGTTATGTATCTGATGCAACGAATTGTAATGGCAGCAAGGTTTAGAGGGATGCACTGCACATGCAACATGAAAACAGCAACTTTCCTATGCCAGAGATGTCACACGATGTTGATATTATAAAGACTTTCAAATGTAATTGTTGCCATTCCAGGGAATATCTTCAAGAGACTCAGTCACTGTGAAGTGCAGCAGAGCTGCCGGTGACTGGGGAATATAAACGATGTGCTCAAAGGTTTGAGAAGAATGTTGAAAATGTGTTGATACGATATGAGCAAGAAGTAGGGCTGAGACAAGAAGTAGGTTACAGTGCTGCCACAATGGAGAAAAAACAGCCTAAGTAGTATTTCTGCATGGGGCCTTCAAAGCTATTGGATTCAGCATGCTTGAATGTTATTGAAGCCAGTTTTGGCCGTGAAATTGTCGGCAGTAATGTCCAACATAGACAGAAACCAATTCAGAGGCCAGAAATGCTGGTAATATTGAGTTCCTCTTCAAATGTGATGTGAAATATATGTCCTGACATTTTGTTTTTCTTTCTTTCTTTCGTTCTTTCTTTCTTTCTTTCTTTCTTTCTTTCTTTCTTTCTTTAATTCCTTCAGGACATTTTCGCGTCCAAGGATCTGGCACAGAAAGTAAGACTCTTAAACCCCCCCCCCCCGGCACACACACACACACACACACACACACACACACACACTCACAGTACAGTATTGAAATTCAAGGACACTTGTGGGGCATCACAGTGGCTCGGACCAAGATGGTCGTCGTCAAAGCGAGCCTCAAGCTCCCGCTCTCCAAAGACATGCAGGTTGGCCTGGCTGGCCACTGGTCCGGTGCGTCCCCCCCCTCTCAGTTATCCCAGTACATTCGATATTGTTCAGCATTAGCAGGCACGTGGGTGGATGAAGATATTTCCAACCTGTGCTGCTGAAATTAAAATAGGAAAACAATATGCAGGCCACATGTGCGTGTGTGGATGTTAGAGAAAGAAACCGTATATGTCTCCTTCCTCCTCCCTCCCTCCCTCCCTCCCTCCCTCCCTCCCTCCTCTGAGCTTGCTGACTGACCGAGGACTGATTTACACCTCATTATGCACCGAGTCTCAGTCGGGAGTTGCTGCTGCCTATTAATTTTGTCATTCACCTACAATAGGAATGTTCTGTTCACAAATAGAAAACGGAGCTCCAGACGCTTCATTATGTTGCTCCTGTGTGTGCTTACTAATGCAGCTGGTTGCCTCCCTTGACTTCCTCAATGTAGGTTATTACCTGGGTTGGAAGCACACAGCTCGCCCGGCCGCTGGGAGCACACGCTTGTGAAGAAAACAAAAGTGACTTTTCGTCTGTTGTGTGGATTTAATTTTGCTTAGATTACACAGGCAACAGTTCATTCAAGGTTAAGAATTGGCATAGAGGGAATCAATTGATGGTATTACCTGACATTATGCACCGCAACACGAATACCAGCAAGCCAGGCTTATGTATTAATGTGATTATGGTTATAAATTGTCTGAATAAGGGGTATATCCGGCTTCTGCTGCACAATCTTACAGCTCAGTCGGGATCCAATTTTCATCGCAGTGTTCGTGTCATGCTGCTTCAGCTATTTCTCTAGAGCTTGTTCCCGCAGCATCAGTGGCATCGTGGTTATGTGAGTCTAAAGGCTCAGCTCCACCAATCAGCAGGAATATATTAACATAAAGGGCTATTTCTGAGCTGAAATCCCAGCATTAGCTCTTATAAGTTATCATGAACTTGAGACACTTCAACTTAAGCCCCACATATAATTGGCTTTGCATACTTGGAAACATTGTGTGTACACTGATATTAGATTTTCATTAGTGTGTGCTGGGTCCTGCCCTTGTTCTGTCAGTGCCTAGCAGCTAGACAGACAATGCCAAGAACTGATCCCATTGGGATGTTTAATACCAAAGAACAAGGTTTGCTGACAGGATGTTGGTGCCAAAAATCCAGCCTTTTCAGATGTTTAAGCTAATAAATGAGCATAGGTGTTGGCATGCATAATGCTGAATGAGGGATGCTGGGTGTCAAAAAGGGAACCTATTTGTGTGGATGTACTTTGAAATGACAGTGCTAATTAAGAAACGTCTGCCAAAACTTTACAAAGTTCCAGTGGGAGGCCAAAAGAAAGGGACCCACTAATCAATATTTATATATCACCAACCTATAAAATGACTGATGTTACACAGTCATTTTATAGGTTGGTGATATGTATTGTACTGACAAACACAGACACAGAAAGGCATCAGTGGCAAGTTGCCCTCAGTGCTAGATGTGTAATGGGTAGACAGTTAGCGACCAGCTGGTGACGGCTAAAGAACTAGGAGTCAGTGGAGACCAAAACAAAGCTTAAACGATGGTGCTGGACTTAAATTTGAGTCCAAATGCATTCCAGTGCAGCTTTGTGTCTGCTGACAAGTGCTTCTAACATGCTGTAGGTGTCAGATGTTTAAGGGGGTGATATAATTGCTGGGGGCGGCAGAGCAAACTGCAAAGTGGCCCCAAAAATTCACACAAATCACACATCTGATTTAAAAATGAAATCGAAATTAATACAGGACTGTATGTTCTCAAGCTCGTGAGGATATTTATGATTATCCCGATAATGGAAGTTCACCAAAATGAACTTGTGCTGAGAGTTTATCAGACTGCCCACACCTTACAATCAGTCTTTGAATTGGGACGTTTCTTTCATAGCGTCCACACTATCATTTGCAGATCAGATCAGATTTTTGGGTCCAGACATCCCCAATGTCTCCGTGTGTTGCTATGGTAACGACAAATGCATCAGTAACTTTCAAACGTGGAAGCGTCAGTCATCTCCAAATGATCACGTGACTCCACAGGCAGTCGTTCTCTGTGATGTCTTCGTGCCGTGTATTCTGCTCAGCCTCTTGGATTTTTTTCTGTCTCTCTGGATTTGACGTCGCCGCTGTGTGTGTCATTTCAAACCACCTCCAAATGTGGTTTGGATCTGATTTGCAGGAATTGAATTTCATGTGTTTTGTTTTGTCTTCTTAAAATGAATCTGTATATGCTGAAGACCAGATGTGGGCTGGTAGTCTGAACATAGCCTTACGTGTTTCCATTCCCCAACACACCTAATTCAGATGAATGTTGGCCATCATCAGGCTTCAGCAGAGCTTGATGACGATCTGATCATTTGACTTTTATGTTGGAGCAGGGAAACATCTGAAACGTGAATGACAGGGGGCCCTAAAGACCAGAATTTAAGAACACTGCTCTAGGGTCTATGACTTGGACTCCCAAATCACACTCTGATGTTTCTTTTATTTATTCATAATTTTGTTTTTTTACAACCCCAATCACAAAAAAACAACCTCGCTATAAGGGCTTTATAACACGTACAGCATACACTCTGTATTTGGAGCCATTTAGATAAGGAAAAACTACCCCTAAAAATACATTTCAGGGGAACAAAATGGAAGGAACAATAGCAGAATGAATATGCATCAAGCTACTTCCAGGTGCCGCCAAACAAATAGGACCTGAGCCACACAACCTGCCATCCACCACGCAGACCTGGAAAGACGACAGGCTACACAATCACACGAGCACAGGCACAACGTTCACAGTGATAGGAGAAAGGAAACAAACACACTCGCAGGGAGAGAGGGAGGGGGAGAGGGAGAGACAAAGAAGAGGCCGAAGCTACTCGAGGATGAAGATCTATATCCAAAACATCTGGAACGAGGCACTGACAGCCAGGAGACAGGGGGAGAAAGGTCCCAGGATGGTCAATGGTCAAGCAACAGAGACGACAAAGAGAGAGAGTGGGATCGACACTCATCACAGCTGAATCTCACACAGTACAGACATAGACACAGACATAACTAGGTGTTATAATGTACAGTGAACACAGTGTTTTGACTTTCAGAGATCTTCAGTTCTGCCCCCAGGTAATGAATCTTACTTCATTTAGAAAAGTAATGACCGCAGAGTGGGCTCAATTACAAGGTGAGATTGACTCCAGCAATCTGCCTCGTTCCATTTCAAAGTTAAATCTAGAGAATAAACAGAAACGTCAAAGCCACCGAGGTATTAAGTGTAGCTGCACAAAGACTCGACTAAGCCCACGGTCAGACGGGAGCTCGGAAAGAGTGACTCGTCACTGCAGCTGGATGAGCCAGCCATTGATAGATTTGTAGCTCGTATGAGGGAAGGGGGAGCGTGTGTGGGGAGAGAGGAGGGGAGGATCACACATTGTCTCTGTGCTCTCTGTTACTCGACCGCTTTCCTTAGTTCTCAGCAAACTCATAGGCGCTGCTGCAATATATGCAAACTTCCTGGTGTGACTCCCAGAAACACCGGGTGAGCGATTTGGCTTTAATTACTCACTTCCGCTAAAAATACTTCACTTATTTATAATGGTTATCCCTATTTGGTATGTGTGTGAGTGCGTGTGCCCTCCTGTGAGGAGCAGCTGGTCTGCTCACTCCTGTGCTGTGGGAATCAGACATTCCTATTGATCTCTGTCTCCCACGGGAGGTGTGTGTGTGTGAGTGTGTGTGTGTGTGTGTGTGTATGCATGTATGTGTAAGTATGTGTGTGTGTATGTGTGTGTGTGCGCGCCCACTTGCCCACCTCCCATCCGTTTTAACTGCATTATGTAGCAGCTCAGGGGCTCAGCCCTCAGTTTAGTTCTATGTGCCACAGTGCCACCACATGGCGACGACAGGGACTACATGTCATTTACACAAGCGCCTCCACGATCTCCTCCAGTGAATATTAAATACAGTCTGATAATGATTCTCTCTCTCTGTGTCTGTCTGTCTGTAGTGTGCTGGTTGTTTACTGCTGAATAGGGAAGAAAATGTAAGGATCGCTGATCTTTACTTTCACCTCTTTCCATCAGAACATGTTAATAGTAGAACAACACTGCAGAGTGTGTGACTCTGTGTTTGTGTGTTGCAGGTCGTAAATCCCGGTGGAGTTTCTGGGATGAAGGGAGAAAAAGGTGACCGGGTGAGTGTGAGAAGACAAAAACATATACAGACACACACATCTGTGTGTGTATATGTGTGTGTAGTCAAGACTAATAACAGTGGAATGTGTGATGCCATCACATTGTCCAGGCATGCCTAGCACTGAACAATCATTAGACCCTCACACACACACATACACACACTTTGATGTCGCTATGGTCTGATATGGAGCTGGCTGTGGACCAATCAACACACTCAAGTCCTCCCAACACAAGCAATCAGTCATCTTTTCTTCTTCTCTCCATCTTAGGGTGACGGCTGCTCTGGCTCCCATTCAGGTCCAGTAAGTAACTTTTCCATTGCGGCTCTTTGCCTCTCTCCCAGCGTGCCTCGTTTTGCCAAAAAGCATTGTGTCGTTATTTGGCACGATGCGCAGTATGAACCTGAAATTTGGCCAAAAACTGGTCTGTGATAACACATGCCAACCAAGTGTCTCTGACCTCAGTGCACAGAGGGACCCAAAGGCCAGAAGGGAGACAAAGGCGACTCGGTGAGTGCCAATCTCCTACTCCAGGTTACAGTATTGCATCCCACTGCCTCTCAACCCTCTAAACCCTTCAGCTATTTAGTTTGATCCAAATCCAAATCCTCATTTGCAAGCATGCAGTCCCAGTATTAATTATGCAGAGGGAATGAGTGTGTGCTTACTGGTGAGTCATAGTGTGTGTGCATGGATTTTTGTGCGCAGGTGGCTAAGTCTGATGTATCTGATTCATATATACACATCTGTAGATACCTCAGATTATTGCATCCCTAATATTGATTGTTCCGAGGTTGTGTGTGTGTGTGTGTGTGTGTGTGAGACGGAGTGGAGCATATGGGTCCAGCTGGTAGTCCACACGGGTTGCTGACTGGTCACTGTGTTGTTTGCTATGCTCCAGTGGTGTGTGTGTGATGTCTCTTTAGAGCCAGGTCATTGATCTGGGACTTGTCTCCATCCCCTCTCTCCACAGGCGCTGCCCGCCAACTGGGACAAAGCAGCTGGGTACAAGGTGAAAGGTTTACGAAACTTTCTTTGATGAATAATGAAGATATGACCTTTTAATGGTCCTCAAATTAATTTCTAACGGCGTGTTAATTTTCACCTGTCTCACTCTCTGCATGTTTCTCACCTTTTTTATTTTTCCGGCTCTGTCTTCAGGGAGACAAAGGTCAGAAGGGAGAGCTCGGTCCACAGGGTCTCACAGGCACTCCAGGGAAGGACGTAGGTGTTTTCTGTAATTTTGTGTCACTGAGTTTCTGTATGAAGAATGAGTAGCTGCATTATCATGGACTGCAAAAAATGTATAGGCGTGTGTCCCGCTAAGAGATATCCGTGAGAGAGCGTGTACAATACCGCAGTTAGCTCACCTAAATGGAATGCAGCCATTATTGATATTAGTCCACCTGTGCTTCTCCTGCTTTGACAAGTCAAAATGTTTTCAAGCGTGAATAGATTGCTGGTGTAAACCTTTGATTATCAGTTCAAAAGGAAAACATCAGCAAGTATTAACCATGTAAACATGTAATTGGATTTTTGCCTTCTGTGCATGTTTGTTCCACGCGGGGGAAGCGTTTAGTTATTTGAACAATGGAAAGGCACATGGCGAATGAATAATGTGTTGATGTGTTGTTACAGACAAACTCAAACTTGTGAAGGATGTAAATATTTAAAGCAAATAATAGTTACAATGATACTGTGTTTCAGATTATCAGATTAGATGCTTCATAACCCTTTTGCACATCTCATAAAAGTTCTAACCAGATTAATTTCTCTGGAACACACATCGTTCATATCCCTTTATTAATTTCTGCTTTTGGTTCAAGTAGATCAGACCCTGACCGATACTTGATTTTTTGGTCGGTGTCGGTGCATTCAGATTTTTATATATTGGCCGATATGCACAAGTATTTTGCAGTGATACCAGGGATGTGGTTATGAAACACTTGTGACAAAGATATGTAATAGTGGCAGGAAACTCTAAATTAACATCAGTTAACAGTAAACATACTGCAAATTAAATAGATACCATTTTTCCAGAGCACCTTTTTTTCTGCTTTCTGTTCTGCAAAAAAAGATTTTCCCCATATGGAGCAACATGTATTCCGATATATCTGTGATAGTCCAATATTGGCCAATAATACTCTGCAACCAATGTATCAGTCGAGCTCTATTGTCCATGTAATGGCAGCTAGTGGAATTGTCTTTCAGGGATGAATATGCTTGGAGGTTAAGTCAAACATTTAGCTCGATTCATATATTTTCAATAGCGCCAACTCCAATGTGAGCGGGAACCCTCAAAACACACACATAGGCACTCACACAGCCAGTCTTATCAGGCTAAGAGGGGATATTCAGTAAACTTATACGGTATTACTCTTTAAGCTCAGACTCCCATTGATATGTGGTCTCCCCCTTCCTCTCCCCCATGGCGTTAAGTCAGCCTGTTAATGCCTGTTAGATTAGGCTAGAGCAACAAAGCTTGCACAATCAATGCTGCCTCATTGACTGTTGTGTTCGTCTCTCACACAGGCAGGCGCCTATTCAGGAAGACTTAAACCTTATAATCTTCCCTGTTCAGCGCTGTGATCCTGTAGACGCATGAAAAGTTTTGGGGAACAAATTACAACGTGTGTGTGCTCCGAGATATTCCCCCCTGAGACAACCTCACATTTAGCTTCTCACCAGGCCAAGTGCTAGTCCTGGACAGATGGATTTGGTAGAGGATAGATTTTCTTAAGCCTCCCATCCATCTGACATTTTGAATATGAATGTGCTTGTTGATGTGACTTGAATCGGGCAGGCAGAAAATACTGCATATGCACCGCTGAAGATAATACATCTTACAGACTCTTACTATTAGCGGTGTTAAAACAAATGAGGGCAATCAACAAGTGTCTTTAATGATTTATGAAGACATTTCAGAGCGATTTTAGAGATTATTCTTGGCTGATAGTGATGATGTCACTGGCCTGTACTGATGCTGTCACTCCCCTCTCTGTCTGTCACATTTTCAGGGTCGAACAGGGTCCGTCTGTGTAGTCGGCCCCAAGGGACAGAAGGTCTGTCTGCATTAAGTCTGGGCGATTAGATCATCAACCTGTCTGTCACTATTATTGAACCTATATAGTTCAGTCTGGATTTAATAGAGCTGTTTTGAAACCTGTTTTGCCAGGGTAAACCAGGTTCGGTGGGTCCCGAAGGGTTGGCTGGGGAGCCAGGGAAGCCAGGTCTTCCAGGCCTGCCAGGAGTTGGAATGCCAGGCCTGCCAGTAAGTCTGATTTTTGATTTGAAGAACTCTATAAGGCCTATATTGGATTGTGTCATTTCAGTGATTATTTTAATGGCCATACATAGCCCCAAAAAGTACTTTTAATAGATGCTGCCCTCAGATGTGCAGAGCAGGACTTTGCAGCATTCACTGCCCTTGACAAAAGCCAAAAATGTCTAAATAAAGGAATTCGAAAATATTTTTTTCCTGCCAGGGCCCTCCTGGTGAACCGGGTGGTCCGAAAGGAGACAAGGTAGGTTTTCTTTCTGCTCTCATTACTGTGATACTTTGCTTTAAGTAATAAACTATAACCAGTAAGCCCGTCAACCTGAGCCCACTGTAGCACATTAACACGACAAGTTAGCTTACAGGTACTGGATACAGAGCTGAAAGAGGCCAAAGTGATGTTTAAGCAGTTGAAATAGTGAGCTAAAGCTTATGAAATATAAGCTAACATTTAAGAGCAATAGCTAAAATAGATAACTGTTAAAGCTAAAAGTAAGAAACAGTGAGCTACAAGTTAGAGATAAATAATTGGCTAGCCAAAAGCATTATTTAAAGAATATGGGGTGAGTCACAAACAGTGAAAATAGTTAGCTAAAGAATGGATTGGCCTCAACAGTAGAAATGGTTAAGAGTTTTGCACTTGAAATTCCTAGCTAATAGCCACAAATAAGCTGTTGTAAAATGAATGAGTAAACAGTTAACAAATGTAGCTACAATTAATGTGTGTAAACAAGTAATGTTAATAGTACAATTGAAACATCCAATTTAGCATCCAGTGCTAAAAGAGCTGGTAATAGCATCCAGTTTGTAGTCCATCCTTTTCAACTTGGTGTGTGAGGTGAATGATGGAGCGCTTGAGCTCATTGAAAAGACTTTAAGGAAACCCCTGTGACTAGTACTGAATGGTACCCAGCTAGTTAAAAAATGATGGTTTTCATGGTAACTGTAACAATATTTTTGAGACAAACGCAGCGACATGTGTTAACAGGGAGAAGCAGGACCTGCGGGAGAAGATGGATTGCCAGGGGACCCTGTAAGAGACTCTCTACAATATTGATTTACATTCAGTAATGTATGCATGAGATTCCACTGTACAAACTGTGAGCTGATCCAATCGGTGTTTAACTGGGATTCTGCTGTTTTCACAGGGCCCAAGAGGACCAGGAGGGTCTAAAGGAGAGAAGGTACCCACATAGTCTATAATCTCTTGATCTGCATGCCTGTGTCTTCTCCCTCGACCACATGTGACTTTGTCTGACTTGCGTTCACTTTTCAGGGTGACCCATGTGAAGTGTGCCCTGTGCTGCCTGCAGATCTGGGTAACATAGTGTCTCTTCAAGGAAAGCCAGGCCCTAAAGGAGAGCCTGGATTACCAGGAATCGGAGAGCTAGGACTTCCTGTAAGTAACAACAGTTTGACTGTAATGTCATACTGTAATGTATTCTGAGCCTGCCCCGAGTGTTCAGTTTAACATTTTTACGATCTTGCTGCCTGTTTTATTAGGGAGTCGTAGAAACAGTCTGAGCTGTAGCCGTCAATTGAACCTTGAGCGCATGTTTGATAGTGGATGTATTTTATTTTTCTTATCCTTCCGAGGGAAGGTATGGCGTTTACTCTTACCTTGGGGTTGCTTTCGGCCTTGTAATTCTCACAGCTCTGCAGCACCTCGAGGAGAAAAAGCCTGATAGGCTGTCAAAAGTTTATCCTCCAAGGCAAAGGTCATTTTGTGAATATAATCTTAACGCCTCTTTCTTTCTCTCCGGTGAGCCAGGAATCGACATACTTTGCATTGTATTTCTCTCTCTGTTCATTCTGCATCTTCCCACTTATCCCAGCAGGTGAAATGGGGAATGATTTGCGGGAGGAGGAAAGAATATAAATCTAGAGCCTTATGAGATTCTCTGTGCAACGATTTCCAATAGTGTCAGCATCCATCTGTCATACCTGGTTAGGGCATAAGGAGAGGGAGGGGAAAGGGAGATATCGTCTCACTCTAACAAAGTTGAACTAACAGCACACTTACTTTTAGCTCATCCCTGCTTCTCCCCTCTCCTCGTCTTTCTCTGTATCTACTAGGGGCCTGAAGGTGCTGAAGGCAAGCCGGGACAAAAGGTAAGAAGTTCCCTCTCATTCATATACAGCTATTTGTTCATTCCTATTCTGTGGAAGCGTGACCTGTACACGCTCATCTGCATTCCTACACATTTAGATATGCTAACATCAGCAGTGCAGAAGGCGCCCTCTTAAAACAGATGCACTGAACTCCACAAAACAAAAAGAGACCAAATTCAGCACTTCTGTACACGACCCCCTCAGCAGGAGCTCGTGCCTCATCACCCACAGCTACCCACTCCCAAACCGATGATGCTGCGTTCATGTGCTCCTCGGACAGTCCAGTCTCTTCTGAAGTTGGAAGGTGTTCTTCTGTTCATGTGCATCAAGTGGGACTGTGGGAGCAACACAGACATTTTTATGCATTTTATCACTCAGAGCATTTAAACAGCACATTGACAGCTGTTTTCAGTACTTGAGTGACTTGAGCAGAGGAAGCTGATCATGTGAGTCATTACATATACATCACAAATGTGCATGTTACCACCAACCCAGTGTTTGTCTTCAGCTGCCCTGTTTCAGCATCATATGACATCAGCTTAGCAACACATGTACCAAATGTTGTTGCTCCGACTTGAGGTGGCATTAATGTGAATTTTCCTGGTTGATTATATGTTTTTTCTGATTATTCTGACGGCACACAAACGCACTAATATGCCTGCATATGCCTATGCATGCCTCCAATGCCATGTTGAGCGATCCCAAAGCAAACCCGCTCATGAGGGTGAGCTGGAATTAATTTGCTTTTTGTATTCTTCAGGGAGAACAAGGATCAGATGGCGCCAAAGGAGAAAAGGTCAGCCCTGTGTCTTTATTAGGCTCGAGGTTAAACTATTTCTCGTTAAGACTACTTTATTTTGCTGTCAGCTTGATGGAATACCCTAATTAGCGAGCTAAACATTGTTTTTTATTGCTAACACTGTACACATAAAGTTTGATGTTGCATTAGCTGCACCTGTGTTGGAGCATCGGAACGTTTCTGTGTTGATTTACCTCATTTGAATGAATCTTTGTGTGTATAATTCTTTGGAGACTTTCTTTGACCTACCTCTGATCTGTCTTCGACTTTGCTTTAGGGGGAGCCATGTTCTGTGTGCCCCACTCTCGGAGAGCTGCCCGCTAACCTGCTCCCGGGTGTCATGACCCAAACCCTGCAGCTGAAGGGTGAGAAGGGAGAGCCTGGGATTGGAAAGAGAGGAGAGAAGGTTAGCATGTTCTAGTAAGAGAGAATGTGATTGTTGGGCTGAATGAAAAGCATAAACACAACTGAGGTGAAAACAATAAACACCTCAAAGGAAAAACATGACATAACACACATGGTAGAGGAAAACTGCCTTTTTTCTATACATCTATTCCCTGATTTTTGTTAACGTAAGTGTGTTTGCTTGCATGTGCGAGCAGTGATAAGCACCTTCATTAAAATGATGTATCGTCTGCTTTTTTTTTTTTTTTTTTTTCCTGCTCCACAGGGGGAGCCAGGAAAAGTAGGATCACCTGGCCTTACAGGAGAGAAAGTAAGTAACATAAAAAGAAACGGGGCTGAGAGTAGGTGACCTCAATAGCAGACTGCGCTTACATAAGGGGAACTCACTCAGTTGGTTGCTGAATGGGGCTCTTAATAGACTTCATGAGGGAAGATAATCACAGCAGTGCGCTAATTTTAGGGCCCAAAACTGTCTGCCGTGGGGATTTTACTCAGCAGGGAACTTATTAGTGCAAAGCTTAGGTAGTGAAAAACCTCAATCATCTGACATGGTTGCCCGTAGGGTGCTCCTTGCTATGAAAAGCGAATTACCAATTTAAAAGAACCATCCATTTTTATCAATTTGTGAAATACAGACACTGTAGTCATTTTCTTTCTTTCTTTCTTTTTTTTTTTCAAAATTTGTCTTCAGGGTAACGCAGGCAACAAAGGAGCTGATGGTAAACCGGTAAGTTCAGATTCAGTTCTTTCGGACAGAATGTCTCGTTCCCCATTCTAATTCAGTGATGCAGTTAAATGGAATGGATCCTCATCACAGGGAAAACCTGGACAGAGGGGACCCGCCGGCAAGGATGGACAGAGGGGCATGAAGGCAAGAGAATACAGTGATACACTTTACTTTGCTTTGTGGATTTCACTGTCAATCGTAGTCGAGGTATTTCTATTTTGTCGTGTACGGTTTTAGAAAATGACCTACATGATTAGGACGGGTCACGATTTACGAACAGTCGCAATGGATGTGGACATTTAAGTGTCTAGAAACTATTTAAATGGAGGTTTAGAGATACTTGTATGTGGCACCTATCCTCTTGTTTTCTGCCACACTTTTACACATCTGTCAGGCTCTAGCACATGGAAGTCCAGTGAGCAACAGTGGCTATTACCAGTGATAATATTAATCCAGGCAATGCGAAATTAGCTCTTGCAGTTGTGTTTAGTGGTAATTGACGTGTGTGTCCCAAACAGTCAATGTGCAGTGTGGGTTAAAAGCCCAGAAGCCATCATACAAGTAACATTTGTTGAACATTAATGCTATATAACAAAAACATGCTGTTTGCATTGGTTAAATGCAGAGGCCTGTTCAATCTGGATTCTATACTAGTACAGCATTCAGCATTCATAAACCTGCTGATTGCCATCAAAATATACCAAACACTGTTTATGCTGGATCTATTACATTAGTGTAAAATCTAATTTTATACTGTGTGACTGCAGTATATGCAGGCAAAGCTTCACCCATAAAAAAAATATTTAAAATATAGGATTTAATAAGTTTATTTTCAGCTAAAGGGGGTTCTGAAATGAGACTTTGCAAACCTGATTGAGTTTAAATCCTGCTGAATTTCTCAATTGGGATGTTTAACATGTCGTATGTGCAAGCATCCCACAGTGTTGTTGCTAAGAAACGTGTCTGAATGTGCATATTTTCTGATAAAGCCATCCTGTTGCACTTGAATATTATATTTCTCTTCTGTCAGGGAGAGCAAGGGCTGCCTGGTCTCGGTCTTCCTGGCCTAAAGGGTGAAAAGGTAATCACACAACATATGCTTTGCTCATTGCATCCTTCACTTTCAGTCACATGCATACTAAATTTCCCGACTCCACTGCCCCTACCTAGGGCGAGTGTGGTATGTGCCAGTCGGCAGAGGTTGGTAGTGGACCTGCCGTCACCAAAATGCCTGAGGGAACTCAAGGCAAGCCAGGAGAACAAGGCCCTCCAGGTCCACCCGGACCTCCAGGTCTCGGAGCTGATGGCAAACAGGTGAGATTGATTTGTTGTAAAAAGATGGACAGTACGAGAATATCTAGAAGGTAAATCAAATTGAATTTAGGTTCTTTACATCTGCTTTGAATGTTTTTGTTGTTGTGTGTCTTGAAATGGAAGCAAATCAAGTACCAGAAGGACTAGAAGCATCACTTATGCTATCCTTGCACACAGTTTATGCCACAGACACAGAGAAACACGCAAACACGTATGAAATGTCAGATTCATTCACAGTGTTCAGATTTCCTGCGCTGAGAGGGCAGGCCCTCTTATGACTGTCTTCTTCCCTCCTTTAGAGGGCAGTGTGATGCTCTCTGAGCTTCTAAAGAACCGAGGACCGTTTAATTCCTGCTGTTAAATTCATGTGAAGTTGTTTCGGGTTTGCACTTCCTATTTTGCTCTGATAACTCACTTTATGTTGGAGTTATTTAGTTATTCACGTCTCGTATGATCGTACAGATTTATATCGATTGTATATTGTTTATATCGCCACCATTTTTTATTGTGCTGTTAGTTATTGCATATTATGTTTTTGTGCTTGATTACATCTGATTGTTTACTATACTTGTGACTTCACATTTGTTCTTTGAACCTGAAGGAACCAATACAATACACACAGACACATAACAGTGCCGCAGCTCCCTTATCATTTTGTCAGAGTTTAGTTAAACGGCAGAGTCTACAGTATACTGCGCACACCGCCACTGTCAGAATTATCTGTCTTTATCTACATGCAAATTCTACTTAACCGAAGCAGCCTCTTGCTGTCTCAATTTGTTGCCACACTGAAAAAGATTAGGTAGCATCTGGATGAGTGAAACGTATGAGATGCTGAAAGATTTCATCCCAAGGGGGCATCAACCATAATGCCTATTGTATAAATAGGATGTGCAGGGATTCTCCACTTACCGCAGAATTCTTACCAAGTAATAAATCTCTGCTGGCTCTGTCACCCCTCCCAATTACATGCTGTGCACCTCTGTGGTTAGCTTATGTCAACAGTTATTTTTACCTGAACAGATAGAGAAGGCTTGCCTGATACTTGTAGCTGACTGCACATGTGTTTGAGAGTCTGGGTGTGTGAGAGTGAGCTGTGCATCGTGTATCCAAGGTAAATCACCTTCTATTTGCTTCCACAGGGCCCACCAGGTCTTGCCGGTGCGCCTGGAGAAAAGGTATGTTTCCTGTGAAAGTTTTGTGCAGATCTTCTCTATAAAAAGCTCATCCATATATGTATTTTCACTCGCGGTGTATACAAGCAATGACCCGGCAAAAAATTTACACCACATTAAACAGCCTCGGTGTCTGCTTAGAAATGAAAACTAATTAATCAGTGTCTGTTGGGCAGTTTGTGGTTTTTTAAAAACAGCCCTAACCTATTTGGAGTCACTGCTGGTCTTTTGAGACTGACTCAGACTTTCTTTACTGATCTGACACCTACCAGGGTCAAGGCTGTCTGATAGAAAATCACCCCCCATACTGCTGAATAAGATTTCAAGAGATCGCAGGCACTCCGCTTTATTTCAGGTCACAGAGTCTTTTGGAATGTTCGGATCACTTTACCTACAAACTGGGAAATAAATCTGCCATCGACAGAGCCAGGCTGCCTTAGATTACACTGAAGCTCTCCCACAATCACTTTGCTGGGACCCCAAAGCACAGGCAGAGCAATAGAGGACTTTTGAGGTTGATGCCATTATCAGCATTCGGGAGTTCAATAAATCTCACAATAAAACACAGAAAGTCAAATTAGCCAATAAATATAAAAGTGTTTGACTTTCACATAAACAATGCAGCTACAGAGGAGATTGTAGAGGGAACTAAATGGTTCCCTGTGTAGGTTTCTATACAAGCAAAAGTCACATTTAAATGTAGTGTTTCTCACCAAAATGTATGGTTTGTTTTTTTTTTTATATGTACACTTCATTGCTAGTAGTCTTCTTTTCAACTGCCTTTGTTGATGTATAGCTTAATTTTTTGGGGTCAAACCCGAAAGTGACTGATAATGACTAGTTTTGCATGATGTATGTCGGATTGATAAATGATGATTGATAATTGTGCCAAACATGTTGTCACCTGTGTAGACAGACATTGTAGCTATTCCAGCCATCAGGTGTGCAGAAACTACAGGTTATAGACTCATTTTTAACACAAAACATGTGAAATCACCTGTTATCTTATTGATTTTGGCTTTAAAAAACCCACATCGTGCTCCACAGCACTCTAACTGATCAAAAACCCAAATGTTTAATTTTAATTTAAGCATTGTGAGAGCTACAGCACAGAATAATTGACATCATCATGTTGTAATGTTACTAGGGTGAACAAGGAGATCGAGGACCTAAGGGAGATAACGGTGTTCCCGGAGCCCCAGGACTGCCCGGAGAGCCTGGTCGGGACGGACTAATGGGTTTTAAGGGAGAGAAGGTACAGAGAACCTGACTTGTTGAGTCAGATCAACTTTGCTGTTCCTTATTTTGCATGTGACCAGTTTGACACTGACGTGTCAGTTGAAAAGGGTCTACAGTAAAAAAGTAGCAGCCATGTTTTCTGTGCCGTCCCATTTTTCTTCCCACTGAGTGGTTTGATTGTCTTGAAAGGTCCCTGGACCATGGTTTACATTTGCTGTGTTTTCCCAGGGTGATGCTTGTACCAGCTGCTCTTCTGCCGGCACTGTGGTGGGTGATGCTGTAGTCGTGCCAGGCCCCAAAGGAGAGAGAGGAGAACCCGGTCCCCAAGGAGAAGGCAAACCTGGCAAAAATGTGAGGGGACTGTGTTACTATTTATTTATCTCGTTGCCTCGGCTTCTCTATGAGAATTACTGATGTTCATCACACATGTTTTCTTTCAAGGGAAAACCAGGCTTACCAGGTGTTCAGGGGCCCGCGGGTCCCAAGGGAAGCAAGGTATGGTTGCCCATTTATTGTATCATCAGATTTATAAATACATGCATGGGGTTGTGTCTCTGTCACTAACAGCTTCTCATCTGTGTTGTCCTCTGCCCCCTCTAGGGAGATGCTGGAGTCGCAGGCATTGGACTTCCAGGACCACAAGTAAGGCTGATGTGTCTTTATAAAAAAAAGAAAAAAACATCTGCATCAATGAAAAAGTTTTATGTTGACAGAGGAGGCGGCTCTCACATACACAGCATAGAAACAGCTCCTTAATGGATGTGGTCCTGCTGTGATCTCAGTAATGAACACCATATCCCTCCATGATATCACAGTTTTCCTGCCTCTTGGATCTAAGAGTGAAGTCATGCGGTTGTAAAAAGCGATCTAAAAATAATCCTCTCATATCCATTGATTTGTTGTGGAATCTTCATTGCTTTGTTGACACAAGGAAACCAGTCCTTCCTCACTGCCTCCACTGTGAGACGTCCCCATTAGATAGGCTTCCTCGCCGCAATCTCCACTCTTTGTTTCCTTGCCAGACTCCTGAAACCTCCTGTATTTCACGATGTTTTGTCTCTTTCATTCATGCCACAGGGTGTAGAGGGACCAAGAGGACTACCAGGACTCGCTGTAAGCTTCACTTCATATTTCTCAAGTCTTTTTTTTCTGCATACCAAATGAGATTTTGGTCTAAACTGTGTGTTTTATGCAGGGACCTCCTGGAGGCAGAGGACCGCCTGGACCTGTTGGCCCTGCAGGGGATAAGGTAGCATTAAATAGAGCCATGTAAGCTCAGCTTATTGTTGCAGTCAAATGCAGCTCATTTTGTCTGATACGACATGTTTATTGTTCATAGGGCTCCAGAGGAGATGGCGGGCCTCCAGGACCGCAGGGGCCTGAGGGCGTTGGAGTATCAGGACCCCCAGTAAGACATTGATGCATCTTTTTACATGTGCACATGGGCAAACACTGTCATGCTGTTACATTGTCAAACACTGTTTCTTATTCATTTATTAGGGCAGAGATGGAGCCCCTGGCTCTCAAGGATTGCCAGGAGCTGATGGCAGACCTGTGAGTTGTCTTGTTCATTTATTTACTTCAGTGTGTGTTTCATTTGCATGCTATTGTAGCTACATATGCATCAACGATGTGACAAATTGTTAAAGAAATTTCTGCCGCAGACTTGAGTTGTTGGCCTCTGTGTTAGCGTCTGTTGCGAGTTTTAATTTTCTTTGAGCTTCTTTGGGAATTGTCCTTGATTTAGGCATCATTTGTAACCGAGGATGTCTGCCTCGATCCATAACAGAGGCAATGTCTGCTCCCATCTCATCCTCTGTCCCCTGATCTACGTTCAGCTCACTGCCCCGTGAGCTTTCTTCTGGAACAACAAAGCAAGAGTAACTAAGTGTTTGTATGTGTGTGTGTGTCTGTGTGTGTGCATGTGTGCTGTCTCCTCCTTTTGCAGGGATTTGACGGAGCTAAGGGGGACAAGGTAAGTCTACCGTTTTGTTTGGATGAAGGGATCTGGAGGGGTTTGAATATAAGGGGGTGGAACAGATGGTAATCACAAGAGATGGTTCACCAGGCCCCCTCCCGCGCATATGCACACACATACATGGGCTGACACTCACATGTACACGCTTGCCTCGGGGCACAGATAGAGTAGCAGCAGAGGTGACGAGTAGTACTGTTGCTGGCAGACAAGAGGAGTTTCAGGGGCCTGAAGAGAGAGTGTGTGCGACTATTAATTACCGCATTCATCAGAGCCACCGGTCCAGACTGTCACTGAGAGGGTGCGAAAGATGAAGAAGCGGTGGAGGCAGCGCTTAAGGGTCGGGAGGGGTGTGCAATATGGGACAGGAGCCCACAGTTAGAGAGGAAAATGTCGAGAAAACAAAGCTGGGGAACAAGTAAAAATAGGTAACATTTTGCAGAGGATTCAGAGTCTTTATTCATTGAATTCATACAGAGTCTGGGGCTATCCTGGAGAGCTCATATATAATGTGAAAATCTTATTCGGATGTTAATGAAAAGTAGTGAGAACATGTGAGATAATCCTTTTATAGATGTTAGGAGAATTACACCTTCTATCTCATCGTAGTACCATACATGCCGTGTGGCTTTGCACCACATTAAGGTTTACGAGACAAATCCATGTAATGCAGCGCTTTAAAGTTGATGAAAAATGAAATCCCCTGTGGTTCTGAGTGTCTTTGTAATGCATAACATTGCGGGATTTAGCAAATCTGCACAAAAAGTGTCCCGAAAGCTCAAAGAGTTTTGACTTCCTTACAGTAACAAGAGCGGTGTTAATGTTGAATGAGGACTCATTTTTTTGTGCAGCATGTGCTTAAAAATTGTGCAAAGAGTTTCACTTCAGCTTTTTTTGATCTATATTTTAGGGGGAACCTGGAGAGTGCAACTGCATAGGCCCGGCACACACGGGTGTAGGCGGACCTGTGAGTACACATATGCACACACACACACACACACACACTCCATTAAACGTGTGTAGGCATAGAATTATATGAATCTTGAGAATTGTTGCCCCACAACAGGAGACCAAATACATGTTGAGTTTTTAAACACAACTCTCAGAGGGTTTACTGTGACTCCACAGGGGACATACTGATAAAAAAATCATTACTTTTCCACATTTGTTATGATTATTCTTAACTTCCCACCATGAGCTTTCTGTATATCCTGTTTGTGCTGCTCTGATTTTGACTACTTGCCTTCCAGGGAGCTCCAGGAACTTCAGTGCACCCATGGCAGCCTGGGCCTCAGGTCTGATCTGTCAGCCAGCAGTCTTCACGGATAACTTGTGCTTTGTTTGCAAGCTTTCTGTTGTTAACTTGCACAAGTTTCTTTGGAAAAATCAGTGAAACATTCAATTGTGTTTGACTAAACACTAGACTTTTGTGGCCATGTCTTTGTTTGTTGTAGGGCCCACCAGGACCTCCTGGCCCGCCTGGCCCACCTGGGCCTCAGGGTCATATCGGCATCCAGGGACCACAGGTAAGAGAAAGGGGCAGTTGGATGGTGAGGGGGTGTCAATCTTCAGTTCAACTCAGTAGCTGTTCAATCAGCCTGGATTGAACTAGTAGCTGCCTACCATGTAGGCTTTGAGCTTAAGCGTCTGGGGTACTTCAGAAAGGCGATGCTTTGACGTGCTTTGCAACTTCATGGTGAAAAAAAAGTTCAAAATATGCATGTAGAGAATGGAATGGAATCCTAATTGAATGTGTGCATTAGTTTGGTTTAAGATTTGGAGGTTTGGAGAATCAGGATCAAATGATGAACGCACTAACCACCTGGTGCTTCGAGCTTTAACCAATGTGGGAAGCAACTGAGCAAGCTTTGGGAATGTCTGTCAAGACATGAACAGTTATTTGAAGGTCCGGTTTAAAATATTAATCTAAACAATATTGCAAAGCCCAATTTTATGATTTGATAGAATATGTAAGTGAAGCAGACCTTCAAATAATGTGATCTGTGTTGCAAGAGTCAAAGGTGAAACAAAGACATCAGGAGTGGTGATGGTAACTCGATGGCGAAGGTCACGTCGTTGATGAGGTCATTATTGCTGAATGGAAAATGTCAATCAGATTTTGAGATTTCTGAAGTTTTATAAGATGTGGCAGAAGGAGGAAGAGGTTTTACCATTTTGACTCTGACCCTTTGACTCTGGTGGAGATGGGAGTGGTTACCCCTTGATTGGCAACATATCAGTTCAACCTCAGTTCCTTCTTTCAGGGTATCCCTGGAAACGACGGGATACCGGGGAACCCGGGTTTGCCTGGAATGAGCGTAAGTAAAATAGAGAGAAAAGGAGGAGGCGGCTTGTGTCTTCTGATCGTGATCTGAGGCCTTATTATAAATGATGCAACATATGAAGGATTTGTCAGGAGCTGGTATTTACTGTACTTATTTAGAAACTAGGTCAAAGATTGGTATTTAAGGGATCAAATTTAATCACAAAAGATTAAGGTTTTCTTCAAAATTTGGCACTGACTGACTCAAAAAATCTGAACAACTTTCCATGTAATAACAATTGTAGTTGTGTTATGATGTGTCCACACTGAACGTGAAGTGACCGTTTGTTTGATTATGGGATTTGTGTTGATTTGTGTTAAGCTAGCAGTGTGAATTTAATGCATTTGAATTTAACTGAGCCTCTCAATGAACTCACCATGGAGCTCACCAGAGACTTTGGTTCTCTCTCTCCTCTGTTCCCCCTCTCCTCTGTACATTCATAACATAGTAGTACAACAAGTACATTTCCCCTTCAGCTCTGGTAAGCAGTCTGCACAGATCATAGATACCTGATAAATGAGGTCAGATGAATGGCTCCTGATCCAACCCGAATCCGATGTGACTCTGGGTGTTAACTCCCCCAGAAGATTTTTCACTGCTCTTTCCTCCAAAGCTGGCCAGTTCTAGGCAGCTGATTAGTGGCTGCCCCTCCATAAACCCCCCTCCCCCACAGAACATTTAGCAAAGCCCTGCAACACGCGTTCATTTTTAGCTGAAGTGTCTAATTTTCAACGGCTGTGCTTGTGCAAATGACGTGACTTTCAAGTCATTCATGCAACATCATTCATCCACCCAGGTTGAATACACAAGAATTAGCATCTGTTCTCGCCTTTTTATTGGCTTTTTTAAAAAAATATAATGATTAATAATATAAGTCGTGATTGAAGTGGTTCACACTGGTGAATCATATGTATTGAGAATAAGTGCTGCTGTTGTACTATTCAAAGGGTGCTGCTGATGATGGACCAAGCACAGAACAAGTTGCTTTTATGTCAGAAAATATTACAAAGAGGTTGATAAAATGTTGATATCTTTTTTATGGATTATTGTGTGGGTGTACATAAGGCTTATGCAAGTGCTGTAAGGACAACAACAAAGTGGAGAAACGAGGTGGAGTTTTGTGAAGTTATCTTTGGATTCCTTTCTGTCAGTGTTGTTTCTTTTCAAGTCTGCTGGCTTAATTTCATTAAGGGAACATCAATGCTGATCTGCAGCCAGCACTCAAGGGGAACTTCACCTCCAAGACAGGAATTAAAGTAGTAGTTCAATGGGGGAAATTGAGGTCCTGGAAAATCAGTTGAGAAATCTGGAAAGGATCTGAGACTCATCTTATAGAAACTCCCTGCAGAGAGATGTTAATTGATTGGATATTAAGCAACACCTCAGTAGTTTAAAAGACCACAGAGTGTTTATTTTAATGCCTCTATGCATCATGGGTGCAGAGAAGAGATGCACAGAAATGAGCAGTTGGTAATGTGTGCTCCAACCTTTTGCAGGATAAAAACTTCCCCCTGTCGGAAGTGTGACTACAGTGGGAAGGTCGGCACCCGCTGCACTCCATACACTCAGGTTCACGTTCATGTCCAGACTTAGTTTGGCCTTAATATTGGTAGATAAACCCATCGGCTTTGGCACTTTTTTTTCCTTTCATATTGTTCTGCAGGTATTGTGTCACTCAAAACAGTACGGCTCTCAGGACCCTCAAGAACAGCTTTGCCTTTGAAACAGAACAGCATGTTGCTCAGAGAAGTCACAAAGTCAACAACTGGCACATCCCGTTAGAGGGTGGCAGAAGTGAACATTGTGCGCGGTGACATATAATTATAGAGAGAACCTTCTTTTGAGCAAGGCCATTAACAGCCAATAGCGCATCGCATAAAATAGCCTTTCTAGCTAATGGCTCCGGTTTGAACAATGTCAAATGGGATAGTAATGACTTTGAAACCAGGCCAGGTGCTATTGACAGACTCTCTCAGTGGAAAGGGTCTCACTGCTTTGAGAGGGAGCAGACCGCCTTTCACAGTAAATGTGATTAGGCTTGCGGACTTAGCAGTTTTATCTCAGAACTTGCTATAAATAGACAGCAAAACTCCATGGTGGCATTTGTTTCCCGTTCTTTTTTAAAAATTTTATTTCATTTTATTTATGTGTAGCTGCACTTACTGAGTGTGTGTGTATGGGAATGTGTGGGCAGAGCCAGTTATGTGACTGCTCTTTAAATTGTGAACTTTTCTGGTGCGGGCTTGTGCTGTTGACAGAGGTTTTTTAAACCATTAGTTGAGATGGGTGCTGAGGTTATCCTAGCTTTATGCTGATAATCTACTGTATGTACTCTAGAGCCCAATGTCAGTAAACAGTGTATTCGAGGCTGTGAGGGTATAATAAGCCGAGGTCACTGAATTTTAATGTCTAAATTAAGTTTGATTTTAAAGGACAATGTGTTATAAAAGTATAATTTTAGTAGGATTAGAAGAGCAAGGTTTACGTGGGTCCCTTTTAGGTGTTCTGTCACTGTGGAATATTGAATCTTAAATTGAAACGAAATGAAGCAGTACCATGGTGCGAACAAAATCCCAGCTCTAAACTGAGCAGGCCTGTCAGATGACGGCTGAAATGTCCTCAATTCTGCCTCCTCAGTAATACATTTTGTCCTGACAGTGTACAGAATGAGCTGGTCCAGCACAGACATATTGCTTAGAAAGGTTGTGACAGTTTGTAAAAAGTTTTTTTTTTTTTTTTTGTGCCATTGATAAAGTGAAGTGATTTTAAGAACATTCCGACAGACTCAGCAGCAGAGTGCAATGCAAATATCGAATGTCATTGTATAAAAGGACAAATACACCAGATTTAAATGTTTGTCTCAGTTTTTATTTATTTATTTTTTTTTTGCTATTTGGTATTTTTGATTTGTGTTAGTGTTGGAAAGTGTTTGGGTCTTAAAGGTCCCATATTGTACAAACTAAGTATTGTGCGACTGCTGAGAGAGACAGGCACAGAAATGGAGCGTTCGGGCACAGGGGAAATGAGCAGCATGAGAAAGATATCATCCTCAATGCATCTTGACATTCCATTGAGAAACAGTGTCCATCACCCATGTGGAATGGACAAACATACCAATGTCAAGAATTAATATGTAGCGCTCGGCTGGTCTTCATCGTGTTGAGTCATGAACATGTGTGGAGCTCAGAGTCCCTCACGGTATTAGCGACAGACTCGTGCCATAAGTTGCGCTGTCAACCATAAGAAGAAAGAAGACACCATAACACTGCATATGGAAGAAAACATTGTGACACTTTGATTTGGTTTGTCAACTGTGGAAGAAAAGAGCTGGTTATGACAGTTGAAGTTTCCCCTATTAATAGTCATTGATGCAAAAAAGTTATTAAATGAGTATTAACTTTCCACCTCCCTGCCCCTTCTGCAGAACCCCACTGGACCAGAACGGCCGCATCAAGACACCACTGCCACATCGGATTTGGACGTAAGTCCATGAGTCAAAATACGTTTTGGGGAATGGGCGTTTATTGGTTTCAGGGACTTTCCTTTCTTTTTGACATGCCAGATTTGAAAACTGCATGAAAACTGTTTGTGCATATTTCTTCAGGAGGGCTGTGGTGAGAGCTGTTCCCAAGGGTCACCGGGGGTGCCAGGCATGGCTGGTGCCAAGGGAGAAAAAGGAGATGATGGCAAGCCCGGGGTAACCCCCTTGGACAGCTGTGACAGGGTGAGAGTGGATCTTTCTTGTTGATTATCCATATCCAGGATCATAGCAGTTGTCACTAATGGCACAGTTGACTCGTTAGTTGTTGTGCTTTGACAAATGCAAAATGGCAACCCCTCATTTTGCATTGTATTCAAGTTTGCATGGCATGATGTGAGAAGCTATCAGTCTGACATGATGCCAGCAGTGATAACTTATTCTCGTCTGCTTCCAGTGTTTGGAGAGACTTCAGAGAGAGCAGGCGACACAAGCAGTGGTCAGTCGAGATCATTTTTAGATTCCAAGGACATGCATACATTCACACAGACGCATGTGCACATTTCCTGGTGTTTTATGTATTTGCCTTATAGGGTGACCGATCCTGCACGGGAACACCCGGAATTCCAGGATCACCTGGATCACCAGGAATAAGAGGAGAGTCGGTGAGTCTGTGACTGTGTTTCTAATGAGCATACTGAGGCTGGGAAATGAACCAAAGTATATTTTCAGTTTTGAGTTTGGTTTCCGAATGATTATGAAATCAATTTATTCCTGATAAAACTTGTTATGCCGTCTTCTGATTTGCAATGCTTTTTTTAGTTTTGTCTTGTGTTATAGATTAAGAGCACATCTATCCTATATAGCTGTGCTCTTATATCACATTTTCAAATGACTCAACTTTCTTTCTCTTTTCTTTATCACAGGGCCCTCCAGGAGAGAGAGGACAAGCTGGATTACCAGGAAACATGGTGAGGCTTCGTCAGATCCGAGGATTCAGCAACATATCTGCCCTTTGCTGATTCATTCCAGGCTCAAGCTGAAGTTTATCATTTGTAGTAGAGAAACCTGAATGTTTTGCCACAATTTGATTTAAGACACCTTTCTACTGCTAATGGCGAGACTAGAAGGCTTTAAAGGTAGACTTATTGTGTTTATGTACCTGCAGTGCCCAAAACTTTTTATTTAATTTACCACAAAAATAAAAATGCTAAAATGCTTGAAAACTATAAAGTTTCTCAGAACTGTAAAGTTTCTCAGAACTTCTGTGAATGAATAGAATTACAATAATGATTGTTTTAGAGCAGCACCTTTGGGTTTTTGTCTCAAAATGTTAGATTGAATTGACTTTAGAGGGCCTTGTAATTGAAGCTTTCTGTGACTTCACAGCGCCCCTTACTGGTCTCAGTGAAAATGTCGCACACTGGGACTTTACACAAACCCTCTTAAATACTGATGACAGAAACACACACTAGCTCCCCTGCAGTGCTTGCAGTGTTTACCTAATTGTCAAGAACAAGTTGAAGCCTGTTTTAACTGCAGGTGTGAATCGATTTTAAATTAATTAAGTCTCACAATTTCCCCCCTTCACTGTTTTCTGTCCACAGGGACCACCTGGTTTCCCAGGTCCTCAGGGCCCACCCGGGTTAGCTGTAAGTTTTATTCACACTTCCAACTACATGTTCACTACATGTTTTGCTGTCGTATATGACATTATATAATTGTTACTAATGCATCAGTGCGCACTCTGCATTTCACTATTTTAGCTGTACTTTAGCTAGTCAGAGCTAGTTTTATCTCATTTATATCCAGTTTAGTGCAGTGATGCCAAGCGTAGTATCAGGCCAAAGGTCCAAAGGGCATAAAAACAAATCTGGTGGTTGTAGGGTGTTTAACTGAGCGTGAAAGAAGGAAAACTAAAGCTCTGCTGCACAAATTTGTATTCATTTTTCTCTTGTCTTTGCTTCTTCTCTAAAATATTGGATAATCTTAAGCTTCTTGGGCTTCAGATTGTTAAATGTAAGAAGTTTAGAGGATAAATTAATCTTTGGTAAGAAATCGTACAGAAAGGCAGGAAAACACTCTGATATTTAACAATCTTAGATTATATTTTTAAAAGTAACCAGTAACTCTAGCTGTCAAATAAATGTGGTGAAGTAAAATCACACTTTTTTGTAAATGAATGAAATCAAGTAAATATAAATAGTAGAGTAAAACAAACTGAATTTTACAGCTCTGATTTTAATACCGTTATCTAATCTACTTTTCCTCCTTTCTTCTTTTCTTTTTGGCTTTTTGAAATACGGATCATCTCACTTTTCAATCAAGCCCCCCTTGATTATACTGTCTGTGCCGTCTCTGCGTCCTCCCTGCCGCTCTCTGCAGCTCTTTAATGAAAGTTATTTCAGATGAGGAAACGGTTTGCTTGTCTCTTTCTCGGGTTGTTCAATTATTCCCCCGTCTAAGTGATGGAGAGTGGGACTGCTGTGCAGACAGAGCCGCCCTCCCCCCCTCCCCCCATACAGATTTATTGTTTTTGGAGAATGGAGATGCTAAATGGATGAGCCATATGAGCGCTGCGTGGAAGCCGTTTGTGGTGTAGCAGCACTTTATGGCAGGTGATAGCCTCTGCTGTGTGGGTCCATTTGGACTGTTTGTGAGGGAGAGGACCCCGCTGCTGAATATATCACTCATATTCAGTGGTGAGGAAGTTACTCTCAATGATCAGCTACTAATTAGTTTCTCCTCAGTATGATGAATTTGTAATTACTTTCTCTAAATTACAACCCTCAGTAATCATTCTAATAACCAATTGTACCTCTAAATCTAATCCCACAGTGATATTCTTAGCATTTTTTGAAGTTGTTTTTTATTTATTTAAAAAAAGACAGTTCATGTGAAATTGCTGTCAGATGCCAACATGATAAAATAACAGTCCCCACTTTTAAAAGCTTCCAAAGACATTCTCATTTGTTGTATTTTTTCTTCCAGAGCTCATCTCTCTTCCGCTTACAGCAGCTGTTGCCCGGCAACAGAGTTCACTTGCACATGCCTGTTAATATTTATTCCAAAACACCATTCAATATTCAATTTACAGAGTGAGAAATAGAGGCTTTCACTACATCAGGGAATCAGTGTGATCCCAATACTCTTTGAGCTCAACTGCTTGTTTTATTTTTCTTCATCTTTTCTGTGGTCTGGAAGAGAAACATAACTTGGTCCAGATGTCTGCAGCTCTGGTCAAATGTGCATCTGAATCTGCAACACAATACCCCTGTTCAAGAGGGATGCAACATCTGGGAATCTGTATCATTTTTCATAAATAATTGAATCCACCAACCCAATGGACCGAGCAGGTAATGTTCAGCCTCTGGATATCGCCCACCACAGACCTAAATCGGCATCCTGAAGTCTCGTAGAGGTGTAGAGGAGAGGACAAAATCAAATGTGGACGTCCCTGAGGGAGAGATGGAACAAGCCAGTTAGCTGTTTCCTCTCTTTGATATTGACTTGCCTTGTCCTTGGCTCATTTCTCTCTTCCTGACATACCTATCACATCCTCCCCTTCATTTTCTAATCATCCCTCGCTTCCATCATCCGCAGGGTCAGCAGGGTGAGCGAGGGTCACCCGGCCTCACAGGAATGAAGGGCGAGCAGGTACATTTCTGCCAATCAAATTTCCTGGAATTACATCCTGTAGGAAAAATAACCGCCCTTCCTGTTTGATTGATTGTATGATCTTACCTCAGGGCCCTCCGGGGACGAGCGGGTATCCAGGTTCCATGGGGCCGCCTGGACTGCCTGTAAGTGACTTTCACCGCCTCATTATAAAGGAAATATGGGACTGACAAACGGTCTGGCAGCTTTAATGGATGGATGGACAGGTGGCCACACTGACATGTGAGCTGACATTGATTAACTGTTTATATGTATTTGACAGGGACTGAAGGGTGAGCGTGGGAGCCCAGGAATCAGTGGTCAGAAAGGAGAATCAGTAAGTCATCACACCATCACTGTTATGTAACACACATAAATGAATCTCCACCTAGTGTTATATATCACTGGCTAACATTTCCCGCCCTTCTGCAGGGTCCTCCTGGTAACCCTGGGTACCAAGGACTGGCTGGCGCACCGGTCAGTGTTTAATCATAAATTTGGCTCCATAAGCAGTATTTAGAGCCTGGCTTCTTCATTTATCATCACAGACTTCATAACTGAGAATAATGTGAGCTGTTCTGTGTCTGCAGGGCATTAAAGGAGACACAGGACTGGCAGGGCCTGCTGGTCCCAAAGGGGATCAGGTATGTATAACCCTTAATAGGAAAATATGACCCTTGTAAACAAGTTGAACACTGATCATATGCTACTCTTTTATATTTTAAGGGTTTCCAAGGACAGCCAGGTTTCCCAGGACCACCGGTATGTGAATGCTCTGGTGTTGTTTCACATACATGAATGCAAAACACATGAAGGAAATGTAAATGTACATTTGAGGGTGTGGTCAATACCTATGATGGCATATGGCATAAAACTGAACCCAAAAGACTAAGAATCAGTTTTAGTGTAGGACTACTGTTTAAGAAAAGGTAAAGCAGAAGTCATCTCCATATTACTGTGATCCGACGCTCTCAAAGAGATTACACAGTGCAGAAACAAGTGATGAGGGGCAGAGTGACAGAGACAGAGACACCATTCACCCTGTGACACTGATCCTTCAACATGATTATGAAGCTGTTATTTTAAGGTTGAAAAGTTACATAATGTTGCTTTAAATGTATATTTTCATTCCACAAGATAATCTCACAATATATGTGATATACATCAGACCACAGGATGGTCAATACAAATATTCTTAGCCTCTCTAGCTGGGTATTATGGGATTATCAGTAACACAATATCAAAAATTATAAGTTTAATGTGTAGCCTTATATCTTACTCGAGAGAAAATCGACAGACCTGAAGAATGTTGATGTCAAAAAATAGTCAACAACTGCAATTTTAAAAAGGACATGGGGTGTGCTTGGTACAACAACTTTGAAAACAGTTGCTAATCTAATAAACTGTTTCTGCAGCAGCAATATTTTGTACAGATAAGTCTGAAACCTATTTTCCCATGCAATATTACACTTTATCCAATATGGATAGTATAAACTATAATATAAAGTTTAGAAAGACATACTGCGTGGTGTACAAATCCCCTCATTTTTCTTAGAATCTGGGGACAGTGACCTTGTTGCGGACAAAACAACCTGTACTCTCTGAGAGAGCCGATCATCAATCAGAAAAGCTAATGCCTACCTTTAATAGTTTTATGACAAATTCCTGCCTTTGAAATAGTTGTGAGGACATTGTTTGTTTCTTTGTGAATGTATAGGGTCCACCAGGTGTTGCTGGCAAAACTGGAAGAGATGGGCAACCTGGGCTCAAGGGTGAAAGAGTGAGTACCAATCACATCCTTTATCTGTTTCTAATTAGCATCCAAAGTTCTCATTTGCTGTACTGAAAATTGCTGCTTTCAAAGGGTAACGATGGCACTCAAGGCTCTCAGGGACCAACTGGACCCCCAGGCTCACCAGGCTCCCCAGGGCTGATGGTATTTGCATGTTATATTTCTGCATACTATGTGTGTGTCACCCATTCCAATATAGAATGTATGCTGGATCACACTGTGTATTTGTAATTAAAGGGCCCCCCTGGTATTGAAGGATTGGATGGAAAAGATGGGAAACCAGGGTTGCGGGTGAGTTACGCACAGGCATCACATGGTTGGCATGCTCACACACAAGCTGAATGTCCAAACAAATACTGAAGAGATGTTATATAGTACAGTTTAATACAAGCATATAATAGTTGACCTTTGGCGCTGGCTGTTTTTTCGTTATCAGGGAGAAGTAGGCCCTCCAGGTCCAGCAGGACCACGAGGAATCCCAGTGAGTATAACCTCTGACATCTACATGACCTGATTTGATTCTCTATATATCCATTGTGGGAAAACATCATGAATTAGGCATGAGAAGTACAGCCTACTGTGTGTCTCCCAAATAGTTGATGCAATCCAAAAATGTAATACTATCTAAAATATGTATGCTTGCACTTGCATCTGTTTCGTTAAGTTATACATTGAGTTTTTTTTCAGCATGGTTATCGTTAGGTTGTACAGCTCATCACCCACTTTTGACTGGACTGAAAATATCTCAGTAACTATCAGTTGACTTGCCATGAAAATGTGTACTGATGCGCTTGGTCCCCAGATGATCTATTGTTCTAACCTTATAGATTAAAAGTATCCCATTTTCCCTTTACTTTGCCATAATGCAATTGAGAGTTTTGACTTTCACTAAAAGGTCTCCAACTTTTGAATGTGTTGACATAAAATTTGGTGTGGACATCGATGGTCCCCATAGGGTGTACTGAACTTTTGTAGCTTTTAATGCATAGAAATATAGCTCAATATATTGTACATACATTCATTGTCCACTAGGGTTAAGTACTGATCACTTTAATGTTCCCCTCTTTTCCCTTATGATTGTTTGGATTGCCATTAAATTTGGTACAGATTTTCATGGTCTCCAGCGGATGTTTCGTTCAGGCCTTCCTGATCTCCTGACTTTTCTTCACCAGTAGGTTTTCACTTAACAAGTGAAATATCTCATCATGTACCGGATGCATTGGCACAAAATGTTGAATCTACATTAATGGTCCCCTGAGGCTGAATACTTGTCACTTTAATCAGCCCCCCACTTTTCCCATGGCACCATAATCACATTTTCCTAACATGTCCAGAACTGTTGAATGGGTTGCCATGAAATCTGGCACAGATACCCGTGGTCACTGGAGGATGTGTCATAAGCACTTTGGTGAACCCCCTGATATTTATTATGATGCCGCCAGCAGGTCAAATGTTTCAGTTTTCCAGTCTAAATGATCCCACCGTAACTGAGGGACTGGCACAAATTCTTGCACAGATGTTAATGTTGGCTGGATGATGTATTGTAATGAATCTGGTGATCCCCTGACTTTACCTCTAGCACCACCATGAGGTTCACAGTTGTGGCTTTGAGTAAATTGTCTCAGCAACTATTGGATGGATTGCTGTTTGGTACAGACGTTCATGTGCCCCTCAGGATTCATTGTAACAACTTACTGGTCCCTAAACTTTTCCTCTGGTGCCATCATCAGATTTTTAATTTGTCCTGTACGTTGCTTTGAAAACACCTGAAAAATTAATGATATTCCATCGTCCTCAGAAGTACTTTGTGGTGTGTGCTAATTAACAGATGCTAGCATGCTAAAATGCTACACAATGATGTGTTAGCAATAAGCACAAAGTCTAAGTGCTTCTACTGTGGCATGGCTGTAAAACGTGGAGCCATTTTAAGATAAATGTACTTCTGTGCTCCTCCAAAACATACACATGTGCAATGCCCTCATCACTTTTCACCAACAGTAGCTTGTTTTGGTAGTTCGGGAAGTCTTTTTTACACATCACCATGGCTCACCTTCAGTTTCACAAATGGCAAACTAGTATGCAAATCAGCCTGCATGACTAAACCCTCCTCACTGAAAGCCTATCTAATGCTCTTTATGGAGCGATGGATGAATATTATCTGCTCTTAGGATTGTGACTTGCATTTTGAATTCAAAATGAATGCATATGTGTATAATTTTATATATAAATGTGTGTGTGTGTTTATGCGGTGTGTGTGTGCATTAATAAGTCTTATTAATGTTGCAGATATTGCTGGTGATTTGACCCTAATTGGAACCTCTAAGACTTCTATCATCTTCTAAGATCTCTCTAACTCTCTGTCTTGTATATCAACACAGTAGCGACAGTGATTTTCACACACTGTTGTCAGCTTCAGCGCCTCTCCTTCCGCTTTATTTCCCTCACTCATACTCTGTATCTCAGTTTGTGTTCTACCCAAGAGCAGGTGTTCAGGATTTCAAAGACACGTCTGCCCGTTCTTTGGCAGCCTCGACTTTGTGAATTTTGATACTGTACCAATCTCATTCTCTTTGATGTCTCTCCTCAGGGATTCAAAGGGAAAACTGGCCATGTTGGCTTCCCTGGACAGAAGGTTAGCCAACAACTCATTGCTTTACCGTCACACTGTCTCTGTCTGTCAACTTACAGTTGCTGTCTGTTGCTTGTGCATTAGACCAAGTTGTTTTTATCAAACTGATAATTATGAGAAGTGTCATGACTCAAGTGTGGGTTTTAGTACTGTGCTGTCTTGTTGTTTTCAGTCTCCACTAGCACAAGAGTGATGCATTATACTCATGTTTTCTCTATTACCTTTTGCTACCTTCAGGGTGAAGCTGGACCTTCAGGTCCGCCTGGACCATCAGGCAGACCAGGTCACGATGTGAGTATTTTGCTTTTCCATGGTCACCCCAAGTTGATTTGGATAAATATTAGAGCACATTCATCATCTGCATTCAAGCCTGAAGCAAGTGTACATATATATCATAGTCAGTGTAACCCTGGAGATCTCTAAAGGTCAATCTATGACTTTTTCAGGGTGATCCCGGCATCCCAGGACCTCAGGGACGACCTGGACCCTCTGGCCACGTTGTAAGTTCACTGACCTATTCACCTCATGCGTATATGATCTGTTGATATTGTAGTATGTTAATGTGTTAAACCTGAAGTGTTGACTTTCTGCTTTAGGGTTCTACTGGTCCAGCTGGACCACCAGGACCTCCTGGTCCATCAGGAGTGGTAAGAGAAATGCTCTGAGCTCCATCATGCTTTTAATAAACAGGAAAGCTGATTAGTTCACCAGGAAAAAATGGTTTGTGTTTGTCGCCAAATGCTTGTTGGAGATAAGGATAAAAAACAGTAAATACTGAGTACTGAGTGTGACAAGCAATACTTGCATGAATTATGAGAATTATGAGTTATGAGTAAATTATTAAATTGTGAAAAAACTAAATTATTTCCATGTTCTGTTCCTTTATACTTCCACTTTGCTACATTTTGGGGGCAAAACATTGTGTATTTTAGTCTATTATATGTACTTTATAGCTCAAGTCACACGTGTCTTTGCAGATTCAGATTGTCATTTTACTTTATCTGCAAAAAAAACACTAATAGCAGGAGAAATATGAATATCAGATCCATCAATAACTTAAAAGTGCAAACTATAAAGGATAATCTAATGTTTCCATCTTCTCTCTGAAGGGTATAAAAGGAGATAAGGGCCAAGCTGGTGATAGAGGTCTCCCAGGGATGGGAGGATCCCCCGGACCACCCGGGCACCCAGGGCCCATGGTTAGTACCTCTCAACCTTTTGTTGACTTCCAAATGTGTCCTCCGAAACCACGAAAATGAAATGAAATGCCATTCAAGCTGCGACCACACCGATATATCTCACTTAACCTTTTCTTCTCCTGCTCTGACTTTGTCTTCAAGGGTGAGCCGGGGAATGACGGTGCTGCTGGTAAAGATGTGAGTAATGTCTGGGTGTGGTGTTTGTCCCCATTAAAGTGTAATGGAGAGCAATGGATGTGGCGATGTGTATAATTCATTCCTCTGATGGATATTTCTCTCTTTGTTTTGACAGGGAGCCGCAGGTCTGCAGGGGGACAGCGGGGCGCCAGGTCAAAAAGTAAGAGTTGACTCAGGGTGGTACACTATATTATGTCGGGCAGAGCATCAATCATCCATTACCTCTGCAGACCGTCTGATTTCGGCACGATGCACCCTTTTTCTGTTCCCTTTAGCTCAGGGAGACTGAGGCTAGTGGTGCTGAACACACTTGCTCTCTCCGTTTCTGCCCTCTCAGCACCCGCACTTAACACAGTCATCAGTTCACTAACTCTCCGACCCACCCACCGACGCCCTCCTTCCTCCTCACCTCGCTTCACCCCTCTCAAGCCGGCCGCCTGCTGGCCCTCTGTAGCCGCAGAGCCTGTTGGATCTCTCCTTAGACACAGGCTTACAGTATTGTAGGTGGATACAGTGATAAAGTTATTCTCTGCCTCTGGGATAATGCTATTAAGCATGAGGGGAGATGCTAGATGAGGCTATTTGTCACGCTGACAGGATGGCATTGTCAGGGTTTTAGCTGCACAGAAGAGGAGAACAGAGGAGAAAGACAAGAACGGACTCCTCTATTCTTCTCCCTCCTCTCTTTTTCAAGAGCCGCTTGTCTGTCGGTGACGTGTAAACATTAGACGTCCATTATGGGCTGCTTTGTCCTCGATAAATCACTGTCACTAATGCAGTGAGGCTGTTTTTTGAGTGTATTTAAACAACCCGAATGGTGGGTTGTGTGGAAATAGATATAGATGCAGCCAAAAGCTGTCCATGAGGCTGCTGAAGCTGCTTCTTCGTCTGGAATGGGGTTGGTAATAATGTTGACATGCGCCTCAAAATCTGCAACACATGAAAACAGAGAAGGACGAGGATTGATACAGCTATCATTCCTCTTGAGGAGGAGGAAGCTAGGAGACCATTAGCTTAGTGTCAAGAATAGCAGCGGTAAAAGATAGTACCAATTGGATTAAACAAATGAGATAAAGGTAGTGAGTTTTAGATGTCCAGATAGGTTCTACCTATGTTTCAATGTAGTCTTTATTTAAGCTTAGCTTAAATGTGACATTTCTGCAATAAAATGTCCCAAACGGATTCAAACTTAACTAGTATATTTTGTTGAGTTAGGTACTTGCATTATACTAAATGTAGTCCAGAGAAATCTGGAATTTTATTCAAATTAACGGTGCGTTTCACGGGGTCACCTGTTGGTAACTTCCGGGGAAACATCAGAGGAGCAAGTATAACAGTGGGTTAAAGAAGTGATAAATGCAGATAATGCCAAAGATTCAAGCAAAGCTTAACCTGTTTTATCTGCTCTCTGAGCATCAAGTATCCTGACTGACATTGTCTTTTATCTACTAATAACACCTGTGTGTGTTTGTCAGGGTGAGCCAGGGGCCCCAGGCCAGAGGGGTCCTGCAGGAGAGAGAGGTAGACCGGGGCCCCCTGGTGGTGGAGGTTACCATGGCAAAGACGCACAGCCCATGATTGGCCCAGTCGGACCCAGAGGAGAGAGGGGAAGCCCCGGCCTGGAGGGCCCTGCAGGGCTCCCAGGAACTCCAGGGTCACCAGGAAATGATGTGAGTTTCATTACACTGTAGCTTTAACATTTAACCAGCTCTGCCCCATGATGTATCCAGCTTGGTTGTGAAAGGAGGTGATGACACACAAGTATGTAGGCCAAAGGCGCTCAGTGCCTCCATCTGTTCTTCTAAATAATGAATTTTTTCATTATCTACTTTAATTAATGTTTGCCCTTTTGTTTTTCCTCTTTGTTTCTCTATCCTTAAACAGGCTGTAGTCAATTATGATGAAATCAAGAACTTCATCCGCCAGCAGGTCATCAAGATCTTTGATGGTGAGTGCATGTGCTGGAAATGCATATTGAATGTTTCATTGTGTAATGCTGCATTTTGTAGACTAGAGCAACATTTTCTCTTCAGATGCACATCTCTGTTCCATTCTGTGTTTCTGTTATCGCATGTTTCCCCTCCCCAGAGAGAATGGCCTACTACATGACTCGCATGCAGATGCCAGTAGAAATGGCAGCATCCCCAGGTCGGCCTGGGCCCCCAGGGAAAGACGGAGCGGCAGGTGTACCCGGGAACCCAGGTGCCCCTGGACTCCCGGGACAGATCGGTAGACAAGGCCGGCCAGGAGGCCAGGGACCCCCGGGTGAGCCTTGTCAGCAAAAATCTTTCAAGCATCATGACAGTGACGCCAGTGTTGTCACTATCTAACTGTGAACTGTTAAACTGTCAGCTGGTCAACGTGTGTCTCTCTGCCTGTAGGACCACGAGGACCACAGGGAGAAAAAGGAGACAAGGGTATCGGAGAGATGGGAGATATAGGACCTCCTGGAGCACCAGGTAAAGTACCACACTGGTCCAGGGATCAGTAAGTAGTGCAGTGGTTTAAGCTGATCATCAGTAACAGCGGAAGCCTTTAGCAAGTGCAATAATTAGCAATAGTTTGCAACTTTTGGCACATTAAACAATATAGATTGAATAGACTTGACTGACTTTATAGAAATTAAAACATTTGAATTGTAATTGCAGATACTGTAAAGCCCTTCTCCTGTCATATTTTCTTGTTCATTTCCATCTGCAGCAAACACATTCACAATGCTTTATTCACAATAGCAAGCCACTCTAAATGCTAAACCCCTCTGGCAGAAATCTTCATAAACAATGCTAATTACTAAAAAGTTTGCATTCACGTTTGATTACTAAATTGCTTAATGAAAGTAATGTTTCATCATTCTTGAATTGCCTTGATTAAAATTACCAGGCTGAGTCACACCATCCAAATCAACATCTGATAATTTAATCATCACAAGTTCAGATAGCTTTGGCTAAATTAGCGACGTAGCATCTGCAGTTTATTTTATTTTTATTGTTATTTTTTTTTTTCCTTTTGGGATGGCAGGCAGTTTTGGTTTAAAAGGCAAACTGTGCTCGTGTCCGATGATTAAAATAGAACTGTAATATTTGTTTAATGTTTCCCTCATGTCCCAGATAATGTTCATGGTAATAACATCCTCTATTAGAGATTCTCCACTGGTGGCTGGTTTACTCTTCTACTGGTGTTTAAATCACATTATTATACTACCCTTCATGTACATTGTATTGGTGCTGCAGAGCATCAATGGCAACTTTATTCTATGATTTTTATTCCACATTTTATGACAGAAATGAAATTGAGAAATACTATTCTTGCCCTTTGTTTCCAACGAATGAGATGAGAGGATTGATACCTCTCTAATACCTGGAGGAGAAAAAAAGATCTAGCATATCTATGCCTATAAAAAAAACAATACTAGTGTCTTTTAAGATCATTAACCAAACATTATGCCATGTTTGTTTAATCCACTCAGAAACTAAAGGTTGTACATTACATCTTGTGGTCTGTTTTTCCTGTGAGCTGAGCTAAGCCAATATGCTGCTGACTGAGGCTTAATATGTTACAGAAGGAGCAGGATCAGGTTCTTATCTAGCTGTCGGCGAGAACTAAAATTAAGTTTATAATTAAGTGGATTTAATTCTGCCTTTTAAATTGTTTTGTTGCTCTTTTTCAATATGGCCCAAGGAGGGATAAAGGTGCAACATGTCTGCATTTTCAAAAATGAATGAAATGCACTACATTGATCAACAAAATATGACAAAAAAATACCAATTTGGACCTTATATCAAAGACGTCTCTGTATTGTGAGATATCTACTGAAGTTACCATGCTAACTGGCTTGCACTGAGCCAGAGCTAGTGGTGTGAATACCAACACTCCCCTGACAGTCTGGCTAGCTGAATGGCTAACTGAGCTAACAGGCTAACAAAAGCTACATTGATGGATAAAAAGAAAATTCATTATAAGCTGTTAGAAGTTCCATTTGTGATACATTGCCCCTATTTGTCAGGATAACTTCCTGGCATTGCACCTGTTTATTACCAGTTCAGTGACAATGCCACAATCATTCACCTACTTCCTTTCTGCCTTCAGGTGTCCCAGGCCCCCCAGGCTACGGTAAGATGGGACCCCCAGGTCCTGTTGGCCAGCAGGGTGTTCCCGGGATCCCAGGACCTCCTGGGCAGCCTGGTTCAAAGGGACATGATGGCCGATGTAATCCTGGAGACTGTATGAGCCATCAAGTAGAATACAGCCCCAAGGGACCTGTCAAAGGCCCCTGGTAGAGGGACAGAGGAGAGGGACAGAGGGGACTGAAGCAAAGAAACTACAGAAAACATGAAGCCAAAGACCGTGACCCAAAGTTATTAAATCTGATCACAGGATGAAAACAAGGAGCTCCTTTGTTGTTCGGTTGTATAGATTTATTCTCACTTATTTCTGCTGTAGTTGTGAGCGAAAATCCACAATTTCTCACTAAGGGCCCCGCTGGAATGAGGCTTGCACAGACGCACCGGCAGCAGCACATTTTATTGCGTCATTCTTTTTCCCTATGAATGCCAATTCATTGCTATATTACTGCCTCTTATTTTGGTCGTGTCTCTTTTTTTTCTGTTCCACTCCTTTTGTACATTTTCAAACAAACCCAGGGGGAGGTGACAAGAATCACAACCTGTATTTTCTTCTCCTCGATTAATGCTGGCCTCTTCTGTTTCTTTTTTTTTTCATTTTCTTTTGCCTAAATCTCTAGCAAGAACGGACACACGATTATTGTAGCACTTTGCTTCCACCTCTCGTATCTTTTTTTTCCTTTCACACAGAATCACTTTCAGAAAGCATCCCATGCATTTCTAATCTCCTGTTAGTGCTTATGGTGTGATACATATTTGAATTTGACCTGTAAGAGAATACCCAGAGAAATGTATTTCAGTGCTGTAGGAACAGATGTCAGAAACGTGCATTCATACCCTCTTTGATGGATTGACTGTTTTGTATATATTTATATTTATATATAGTGGCTTTTTTATACTTTTTCAAACAATTTGATAGGAAGGCACACGCATGGTTAGCCACTTATTTTTCATGCATACAAAGCAACAACAAATGTCAAAGGGATATTTTTCTAAGGTGTATAAGCTTTCAAAATGGAATAATGTGCTCAGTAAAAGACAAATTATTGAAGAAAATTGTGTTTACACAAGAAAGCATATTGGTTTTTATAACCATTTCGTGCCGTTTTAACGCCAGTCTTTTTGGAAATGCAACCTTTTTAAAGCATCTCATTTCATTTTGTATTCCAAAGTAAATGTAATAGCCATCTTTCAGCACTTGTTTGAGGAAATATTTGCAATATTTGAGCCCATTCACTGAAGGTACTGTAATGCAGAATGCTGGGCATGGCCACCAAGCCCACACAATCGCCTAAAGATAAAGAAAATATTCTGAAAAGCATCACAAACAGCTCTTGTAATGCTACATGTTACTGTATTTTGGGGTTTTTATATTTTATTTTTATATCTGAAAGTCTACAGAGTTTTAAATCACCACCATCTCTTACCATCGCTGTCGTTTAATTAACATTTTTTAAACTATGACTCGTGGTCAGACTAATGTTTCTCACAAGCTAACCCAAGGGAAATGTTCAACTTCAGACTGAATTAAATTGCTTTTCAAAGAAGTTGTATCCAGTGGTTATCATTGTGTTGTATCAAAAAATGATTTAAATGATGTCGTCCACCCGGGGACTTATTATGAGACAATGGGCCCCTGGGCACAGACGTGTAAAAGACACTTCTCCTCCAGAGGAGCAGAACCAGATTGAAGTGTCTCATAGCAGTTGTTCTGCATCCCTTATAGTTTAATCGCTCTAGTTCAGTTGCCTCTCTTTGTAGTTTTTTTGCATCTCTTTTAGTTGTTGTCTCTGGTTTTCTGTACCTGTGAGGATGTTTTGTGCCTTTATTCATTTTGTGTCCCTTTGTTGACGTTATGCACTTTTTGTGTTCGCTCTATGTCTCTGTGGTTGTTTCTGTGCCTCTTAATCGTTTGTTTAATTGATTTTCACAAAAGAAAAAAGAGAAACAGTCAGTTAAAGCAGATGCTCTGGCCCAGGGGCCCCTGACCTTTCTGCCTAGTTGGCCCATTCAGTGATCCCATCTGTGTCCACCAACTCACCAGCCTGTATATACTGTATGTTTCTTTACTGTAACACGTGCCTTACATGTTCTATTATGAAGCATTTGAGAAAAAAACAAACAAACATGTTTTTTAAGCAAAACTGTGTGAAAAAGTGTGGTTGTTTTTCATTGCAAGAAATATGCGCCGATATGCATTGGAACAACTTTATTGTTTAGTCTAGTGAAGTGTGGTGGGGGCATTTGGCCTTGGTGGTGGAAGAATGTTTATGTTTATTTACATGCATGAATTGTTGCTATTAAAGATTTGGAAGAATAGCAGAAATGAAAGGAAAAAGGAGCTGAACGTGAAGAGACTTGTTTCCAATCCCCGCATGATAAAGAAGAACATTGCATTTTAGAAAAGGTTCCTCTTTATTGGTTTGGGTTGACCTGAACAGCCAGAGAAAAAAAAAAAACCTCCTTTACAGATGATTATATAAAGAACAATAAATAATTTCTGTTGGTGAGAATAAATCAGTCATTAAATCGCTGACACCCTGTGGAAAGTTGACAGTGGCATAGAAGGCACATTCGGACTGATTCGTTTCGAGGAAAAGTCGTTATATCTGAAGGAACTTTTTATTACTCACTGAATTCATTAACACAGGATTTTTGCTGGTGCATATCGTAACCCATTTCTTTTTCTCTACATAATAATCAACACACATTTACAAAGATTTACAGCACTGCATTGTGGGAGATGGGAGTGCCCATCGGGATATGCTGTTGCCAGGCAACAAGAGGAAGAGATAAAGCTAGTCGTTAGTTTCTAAAATGAGACTTGGGTAGAAAGCGTGGATTGGGGGGGGGGCAATGTACACATGAGGTAAATCGGGGGTTTCAGTCAGGCTTACATATGCAAAACTACATTGTACAATACATTACAGTACTGAGTGTAAATTTAGGCTTCAATCATTTATTGCTCCTTTTTGTACACTTTTCAGGCATCAGGTGTGATGTTGCAAGAGAGGCAGGGCGTGAAATCTTCAGAACACATCTCAGACAAAAATATTGTTTGTGTTATCAAAGTGACCACGATGTAAAAGAAAAGCACCTTTCACCACACTCGGGTCTCAGCTCCTCTCAGCTCATAGATATTGTGGTGGTGGTGACGGGAGTCAAGGAGATGCAATATAAATCTGTTCCTCTGTCGCTGCTGGAACGGGGCTGGGATATTTGGATGGGACTGACACTGACATCATCCAAAAAAAACCAAAACACTAGAGAATTCAGAGGGATGTGGGTGGCTGTGAGCTGCTGTTGTCATGGTGATGTGGGGGATTAAGATCAAGAGTGTGTCCCACCCGTCAAAACTTCAGGTTGTCAGTTTCAGAAGGGGGCGTGCTTATACACCCAGTTGCTATTATTGTCCCCCACCCCTCGTTCTCGATGTTGTCCTACAGAGAAGAGTGGTCTCTTGCCTTCTCTCTTCCTCTCTCTCTCTTTCTTTCTCTCTCTCTCTCTCTCTCTCTCTCTCTCTATCTCTCTCTCACTCTCTCCCAGGTGTTGTGAGCTGCTAATGGAGAGACGGGTCTCTAAACATTTGGTCCTTTGATCGTTCCCGCCTCCTGTAGTCTTGGGGAGGTGTACGCTGACGCAGCCAGACACATCGCAGCCTCGCAAAAGCCTGGGAGACCTTGCGGACCCGCCTTACCGGGGTAACCAGCCTCTCCGGCTGCTCCTTCAGGTCCTCTCTCACCGGGCCTGCCGTCCCGAGCCACTCCATCAATGCCAGGAGGACCTGTGGGCAGAGAGAGAGTTCAACATCAAGTGGGGATTTTTTACTGATTTCAAAGGGTCAAGATGAGTCCATGCTGAGAAGATCTCTCTGAGCTCCCCTCTGCAGTTGGATTACACATGAATGCTCTGTCTGTGCATTCAGAGTGAGTGCATGTGTGCACACGGGTGTCTGTTTCCCCCAGTTTGAATTAGTGTGTACTGTTGCAATCCTATTACGTTCTTATTCGAGAGCATCTGTTAAATGACTGGAGTTAATGATGCTTTTAAAATGCCTTTGAGCAGCCTCTCCTGTGGCAAGAGCTGTAATGCCAAGTCCTTCAGTTTCTTATTGTCCCCCTCTCTTCTTAACCTTTGGTGAGTATTTCGTACTGTTTTATATTCCATGTGTGTGCGCATGAAGCTCGAGAGGGTTCAGCCCCTACCTGGTATTCCTGGAGGTCCCGGTAGTCCTGGGTGGGGTTTACCTGGATCTCCTCTTTCTCCCTTTGGTCCTCTTTTTCCTATTGGAAGACAAAGTAGGGTGAGCTCAGCTGTACCCTAAAAAAGTGATTTATTTCGATAATCTTATTATATTTTCATGTATTTTTCAATGATTTCAATGTTTTGGACAGAACGGGGGTACCCGATTCCCAAATGAATGTTGCAAAAGTGCCCTCTAGGCTGCTTTATCAGTCAAAAAAATGTGGTGATCCGTCCTCTTCTATGAATATGTCACACCTTCATGCATGCTGGTGCCCCACCGAACACTGCTGCAGCAGATACATGCAGTGTTTCAGACAAAAATACACTGGATCAGAAACCCACAAAGTCTGTTCCCGCCTCGAACCAAAATATTCTTGACCTGAAGTGGTAACAGTGGCGGTGTCATATTCTACAGGTCATTGTACATTGCACGTCCCCCTTCTGTTGATAACACATATTTGACTACAGTGGTTCCACTCAAGACCGATTGAAACGTGGGCTGTTTCAGTGGATTGCACTAAGGATCGTGAATGGAACCAGTTCAAGAGCCTTTTGACATTTTATAGACTAAATAAATCATAATAATAATCTTGAACAAACCTGCAGATGAATCAATAATGAATATAATCTTCAGTGCAGTATTTATTGATACTCTACTGCCTATGTCTACCTTTAAGTCCTGTGTTTCCAATCTGTCCAGGTCCTCCAATCATGCCAGGAATGCCACGGGCACCAGGTAAACCATGTGGCCCCTGAGGTCCAGGTGACCCCGGAGGCCCAGGAGGACCAGGAGGACCCATCACACCAGCTCCGCCAAGCACAGCCCTCTTGGCACTCACTGCCACCGCTGCTAGCCTCTCTGTAACAGAAGAGACAGACATCATCATTTTGATTCAATTACCTCTGATGATGGGCGACTGATGGCCGGGGAGATGAAAGTAGGGAAATGAGCTAATCTAATCTCCCCTATGGACATCAGAGGTGAATATTCAGGTCTAGACGCTCACCCTGCAACATCTTCAATACCACTTCAATAATATGCTGGTCGGATGCGTCACGTCCCTGGAGAGGAGAAGAAGAGGAAGCTGAGCACAGCAGAGATTCGGCGACTGACCAAGTTCATCGATCAATATGTCCTATGCATCATAAATGTGAAATGGACTCACCGGCGATCCTTGAATGCCTGGCATACCAGGAACTCCTCGCTCTCCATTAAGTCCTCTAGGACCAGGCAGCCCTGATGGTCCGGGGTCTCCAGGTTTACCTGGGTCTCCCGTGGGTCCATTGTGTCCTGTGTCACCCCTAATTCCTTGCTGCAAAGAAAGAAACATTAAGGAAGAGTACATTTATAAAGAATTTATAAAAAGGCTGACTAAATTGGATGATATTAAAAGAAAGAAGGGAACAGTTGAGGGAGGAAGCATTTTTTTTTTTTTTTTTTTATGACACAGCACGGTCTCACCTGTCCTTTGGGTCCAGGTTCACCAGACAAACCCTGTCAATGCAAACACAAAGACTCTATTGTTTTCACATTCATCACTTCCATCTATCATTTATGCCTCAGAGACACTCATTGAGCAATAATTCAAGAATGAATCTTGTAAATGAATGTCTAAGAACGCTGCTTCAAAGAGCCAACGTGCATCATTGCTTCACTGTCATGTAAATAGCTCATTTGCCATCTGGATTATTATGGGGATTTGTATGCAAATTCAACATTCGACTTCCTCTTCTTCTTAACTTCAGCATGTTATGATATTTTCTGCTATAAATCACTTCGCTTTGATGCCTCCATGAGCCAAATGTTTAAACCGTCACATCCAAATCCTGCAAGTTTTAGTAAATATATATAGACTTGGAGACTTGAAGCAAAAAGTTTGAAACAGCTTTAGGTTGTGCAGTAAAGATGTTTTACCTTTTCACCTTTCTCACCAGCCAATCCCTCCACGCCGGGGTCACCCTAGGCGAAAAAGATCAAGAGGTTGAGAGAGACTGAGAGGATTTTTGTAGAAAATATGTGTCAGCATGGAGCCAAGGTACAACACACAGCAATATGAGATACGCTTGTGACAGTCCAGTTCAAAGGAGTAAAACTTGTACTCACAATGTCTCCCTTTGACCCAACTTTTCCTTGGAAGCCCTAGAATGAAAGATGGGTTGAATGCATGTAAATGTGGTCAAATTTTGCTTATGATATAAAAACAAAAAAATAGAACTAAATGTTGATTTGGGCTGGTGACATCGCAGATCACAAAGTAAGAAAGATGTCTTCTCATCTCTGAAACACAGGCAATGAGGATGCTTAGATTATCATTTATATTGCTTATTTATATTGGTTGCCTTACTCAGTGATTTACTGTGGATTCATGACTTTTATTCATGGGTAAACACTGCCCCCAATGGACATGTCTGGGTATCTGGAGTGTGCTGGAATACAAGCCATGATGCACATGTTTGACAAAGCATTAGAAGTATTATTTCATGTAAACCTTGTCTCCCTTGGTTCCACTTAGACCCTGGGCACCAGGAACACCGATCGGTCCTCTCTCTCCTTTGGATCCCTGTTAAAAGACATTATATAATATAAATATATATCTTTGTTAGCTAAAACGTGTTTTTGGAGAAAAAAATATATAAAAAGAAGCAACTTACAGGCTTGCCGACTATTCCCTGCGGCCCAGCTTCTCCACGCTGGCCTCTGTCACCCTGTAGAAGTCAGGGGAGGTGAGTATTTATGATTCACAGATGCAGTTTTCCGTGCTTTCATGTCACAATCGAGGATTTTACCTTAGGTCCCGGAACTCCTTCCATACCAGCCTCACCAGGGACACCAGGCTCACCCTAGGACCAATCACAATTACAGTACAATGATTCACCCTAATCTGTGATTTCAAATCAAATGAAAAATAATTCCATATATATAAAGTCTCTGTGTGTTACCAGAGGTCCAGGTGCACCAGACTGGCCCGAGTGACCCCTAGGTCCAGGCTCGCCCTGACGAGGGAAAAGAGATGGTAAGAGTAGGTGAACAGGAACATGCAATGCTAAGACCTTTTTAAGATCATTTTTTAACCAAATATAAGACAGATCTTTGGATGAATACACTTTTCCCACTCAAGGATTGCAGGCAAAACATAAATGAAAGTACTATATGTGGACCAGTGCAGGAATATGCTTACTAGAATAAGTTCTCTTAATCTACATTCTGTCAACAGTTAAGCACAAGTATAAAGTAGAAATTCAGTCTTAAAGTGCAACTCCACCAATTGTACACATTAAAGTGTGTTTACAGGTCTTGCAGAGTACAACTACACATGTGTAAAACGTAGCATAAAGCCTTTGGTGGCTCCGGAGGAAGTGCCATGTAATCTGATAGCTGCCTCCTGTGATGTCACTCAGTGGCTAAAGTGTACTGTGGCTAATGTAATCACTCCTATCACACTGGTGTCCTTATGGATTATGGACAGTTTAAAAACTAATTATCAAAATCAACACAAGAGGGCCAAACATTATGTTTCCTTTTCAAAACCTAGCAACCACATTACCCATAATGCAGCATTGACTCCAGTCAATTTATCAGATTACATGCAGCTTTCTCTGGCATCACAAAAGGCTGGATACTGCTTTTTTCCACATATGCTGTAGTACTTCCTAAGACGTGTGAACACTATCTAATGTGTCACCCTTGAAGTTTAGTGGTACATTTAAAGATTTCTATGATCAAAAATTTGGACTTGACTCATTCTGAATTAAAAGAAAATAAGTGCAATTTGATCAAATGTGTGCTGCAATTAAGACCTCACAAAGGCTTTTCAATGACTTGACATGATATGTTTATAAAACTGAGTTTTTAAAAGGCTTACCTTAGCTCCAGGTCCTCCCTTTGACCCTGGACTGCCAGGCAATCCCTACAGACAGAAGAAGAGAATGAAATTAGTGAAAAAATAACGTCTATATCTCGAGTGGCCTTATGGTAAAGATGTTACATAGTCTATGTAGTTTGTCTACAGCTGGACTACTTTGTTTTAGGTCTTACCTCTCCTTTTTCTCTGTTTCTATACTGTTCACTAAGCAATAAACCCGAAAATGCCAAAGGAAAAAAAAGTTACACCTGTACGCTGTACAGTTTTCGTCACATGGTGGAAATGGAGAGAGTGACCCTGAAAATGGAAGTGGTAATGAATGTGGATATAAGTATGTGCTGCTTGTGGGAAGTTATAGTGCTGATCCCTCCTATAATAGTAATAATAATGACCATAGGCCGAGCTTAAGTGCCAACTACCAGCAAATACTTTGCAGCAGGTTTCCTGCAGTGATTTGTGTGTGTGTGTGTGTGTGTGTGTGTGTGTGTGTGTGTGTGTGTGTGTGTGTGTGTGTGTGTGTGATATGCTATATCACAGTAGGGTATAAAGCAGACAAAGTTATGGTGTTTGAGTTTGCAGCAGCGTTAGTGTCACCGCAATGACCACACACCAGAGTGTGCATCTCATGCTCCATTACCCTTTAGTCAGAATGACACGCACACAAACATAGCACACACACACACACACACACACACACACACGTATGAGTAAAGCCACTGGTCTGATTGTGATAAATCACTCGCAGTGGGAGGGAGAATGCTTTTTCAAGGTGGTTTAAATTCTAAAACAGCGTGGGTCACAGGGTCACTGTTAACCTGGATGAGTGCCCAGAAAACAAAACATACCGAGCTTTACAGGTGGCTTTGCGTTGCGTTGCTGTTTCAGGCTTTGTTAGAATGAGGAGGCGAACAGATTGACCCCCCTACGTGGTCTGAGTTACAATAAGCGTTTACAGGCTTATTTGCATGAGCCGTCAATCCTCGAACAAACACATTTCCTCCCCCTACTACACTGAGGGATCACTCACCGCTGCTCCCTGAGGACCAGGAGGACCAGGCATCCCAGCCTGGCCAGGGCCGCCCTGCAGCACAGAGAAGAGGAAGAATAAATTGCCATCTTTTTTTTACTGCAGATCGAACATTCTCATCATTATCATGGCTGGCAGCCCTTTACCTTTATTCCAGGAATACCAGGTGTGCCATCTTTTCCATCAATACCCGGCAGACCCTGAAAAAGCAGGCAGATGAGTCAGTGAACTTCATTTGGCACGCTCTCTGAATGCCACCTCGACTGTGTAGTGCACAAACAAAAGTGCTTCACTCACATTCTCTCCCTTTTTGCCAACCACGCCCTGTGGACCCTGGATACCCCGGCTGCCCTGGAGAAGATAACCAAACCGGCGTCAGTGTGTTTGCAGTGCACATCAGGATCATTGTGCCCACTCAACTTCTGAGATATGATTCTTTTTTTTTTTTTTTTGTCTTGTGCCACTGCTTTGACCAAAAAAAAAACATCAATGGAAAAAAGGCAGAAGAGTCACCTACTTTGTCTCCCTTGTCTCCTGCCTCTCCAGGTGGTCCCTGAGGTCCTTCCTCACCCTGCGAACAAGAGAGACAGGCTTAGGGAATCTCAATGTGGGTACCTATTGTTCTATGAGTCTCACATTTTATTTATGGGTTTGTCTGTGTGTGTGTGTGTGTGTGTGTGTGTGTGTGTGTGTGTGTGTGTGTGTGTGTGTGTGTGTGTGTGTTCTTACAGGAGGCCCAGGAATTCCTACAGGTCCGGTGATGCCCTTGTAACCACGAGGACCCTGCGAGAAAACAAAAATGTGCCATCAATCACTTCAGATCAGGGAGGATGCTAAGTCACAGTAGCCTACTATTCATTGTGATAAAGGGGTAATTAGTGCTTAACTCACTTCGCTAATGGGAGCTACACTGAGAGCCAGCCACTCTTGCTTTGGCACTAAGCCGGGGAGCTAACTTGGCTAACGCGGCTAATGTTAACAGTAAGACGGATGGCTACATCGGATCATTAACTACAGATGGAGGCACCGCGGACCCAGACAACCCCAACTCATTAGAGGAGGGGAGAGATTTGTGTTAGCATCATTTCCATATGTCCCCATTGCTGGTAATGGATGATGTTTGTATAGTGGGGGCAGGTCTGGCTGTGCCTCCTTGGTGCTCATCTAAGAATGAGAGCAGACTCTTACCCAAAGAGAAAGAGGGCGAAGAAAGTAAGTTTAGACAAAAGCAAAGAAACAGTGGTACTCACTGCTTCCCCTTTAGGACCCATCATCCCTGGATAGCCCCTCAGACCCATCGGACCCTTAGAAGAAGAAGAAGCAGGGAAACACAGGGTGAGACAGAGAATGACTCAGGTCTAGTCATAACAGTATGTCCTGTCAAATCAAGATAATAGCATGTAAAAAAAAAAATACAATATTATTCTATGTGTCCAACTTTGCCAAGTGACATAAAAAGTTCACCGCATACCGGAGGTCCCGGGATGCCCTGCTCCCCGGAGATGCCCATTTCTCCCTTGGTACCCTGGTGGAGGAGAGGAAAGGGAACAGGCTGATTAGTTTTCTTATTCTGTGCTGCTCTCTAATGCACAGCTGCCTGCTACAAATCATGGCACAGTCAAGCATTTTCACAGAGCCGCAGAAGGTCTAGATTTTGTGTGCAAATCCACAGAGTTTAATCCAGTCTGAGATGCTTGATGGTTCCTTTCGATGTCTAAATGTACTTTCACAGTCACACAGTATACAGGCATGTTGCTGGTTGAGCTTGTTAAAAATCTAGTTCAAGGCAGTTAGCCAGTAGGAAACCCTACCAATGTCACTGACAGGGTTGGGAAGTAATGGATTACATATATTTGAGACTATGCAGTGAGAATACAAAAATAAGCACCTGTAATCTAACTTGATGTGTAATTAGATAGTTGTTGCATTGTCAAGGATTACTTTGACTGATGCATGCATTTCTACATTTTGTCTGGTAATGGCTATATTTTTTTATTTTCTGTTTACATGCTCGAATTAATTATTTTTCAGTCTTACACTTGATTAGTTTTGTGACAAACTGTGACTTTGGCTGGTTTAAAACATATTTTGAAATTGACAAACTGTAATTCCTGGCACAATTCAAACAGGATGAAAAAAATAATAAATACGTCCCTTGTCCTTCACTACCATACGTGTCTTTGTCTGGAATAATGTCCCATGGTGGTCCACCCCTTTGTACCGCATGTTGAAGAATACAAGCAGTACACCTGCAATTAGTGCCAGTGCTGTTTTTGTTGAGTAATTCAATTTGAGCAACTGAATTTGATAATTGAATTTTATTTGAATTTAAAATATTTTGAAATGTTGACAGTGTTTGTGGAACTAAAGTCTTTTGTGGCTGTGTCCATTTTTACTATGTGGTGCTGCTGTACATTAATATGGGGCAGCAGTGGCTCAGGAGGTGGAGCAGTGGTTCGATCCACAGATCCCCCAGCTGCATGCTGAAGTACCCTTGGGCAAGATGATGAACCCCAAATTTCTCTGAATGAGTCAGTCAGCACCTTTCATGGAAGTTTCTGCCATCGGTGTGTGAATGTGCGTATGAATGGGTGAATGTGACAACTGTTGTAATGCTGTTGTAGTGGTCATATGTTCAATGTTTGATTCTGAAGTAATCCTTAAGTATTCAGGTTAGATTGTGTTATCGATCTATAACATGTCATGTCATTTGTATTCAGTAACTGACTACATTTCAAAGTAATCTGACCCAACTCTGCTGTCAGGAGCTGAGGCAGTTCATCTTGGTGTGTTATTACAGGCACAGTTTGACCTGCTGGAAAACACACGTTCTGCTTCTTTCTGAGAGCTGGACGAGAAGATCAATAGCAGCCTCACGTCTGTTTGTTAAGTATGGAGCGGTAACTTGGTGTGTTGGGTGTTTTTTGAGCGTCTGAGGCTGCTTGTGCGGGAAGATCAGAGGCTAATTCCTGAGGCCTGGCTAGCTGCTCCCTTGGAGCCCACTGTGTGCTCATTAGCTCTGCTTAATACAGCAAGGTGAGAGGGCCGCGCGAACCCTGACTCTCTCATCCTTCCCTTCATGTACCTGGCTCTTCAGCACCCCTTTCATCTGGCTCGCTGCACGCTGACTGCAGGGCCAAGGCCAGGCCTGACTAATCGCAGCCAGATTAGTGCCAGTCATGTGCCTCGGGGGGCTTCATTAGAGCTAATCCTTGCCTCTGCTGGTCCAGAATTGTGGGTGAGTGTGCAACACTGTACAACATGTACATGTATGGATGTTTGAGTGCATGTGTGCAGCAGAGATAGTGAAGCTCACCGTCTTTCCAATGCTACCAGGGTCTCCCAGAACACCAGCACGTCCTTTGTGTCCCTGGAGGGTAACAATCCGTCAGAGGGGTGTCAGAACTATTTTGTGATGCAACATAATCACTGATGCTGAAAGGGGCAGGCTTCTACCTTCAGGGCGACTTGAAACAAACTCAACTACCTACCTTGACTCCCTGGATTCCCTGGGGGCCTTTCGGCCCTGCTGGACAGTTAAGAGGACACTGTTGTCGAGAGAAGGAAATACATGGATTATGAAAAGTGAGGTCAAAACAGATTTGTGACACAGAGCATGTCATTAGATCTCACCTGGAACTCTGCACTGCCTTCTTCTCCACCAATGAACTTCCCTGGAGGACCCTGGACAGACAGACAGATGGTTGAAGAGGTGGATGGATGAAGAAAGGCACCTGGCCACTACTCCCATGAGCTGAGCCAGCACTATCTCCCCCTCTCCCTATCTATATCTCCCCCCATCTCTCCTTCTCTCCATTTATAGATTGAGTTAGAAAGTAAAGTATCTCTACAGGGGATGATGTATTCCTGCAACAGTCAGATGAGACAACCCACTGATCTAATGGGGGGTTTATTTACCCTAGGACAGCACTAAAGCTAAACAAATACACTCCCCTGGGCTGGGAGCATCACTCTCAGTGAGGACACCTCCCCCTTCTTGGAACCACTCTGAGATGCACACAGGAGAGTACATGTACCACTGAAAACAGACTTGAAAGTGCTCCGCTCAGAACTGTCTGTGATGTCTGCCGGGATGCGCTCGAGCCGCAGTGCACCAGGTGCTTCTGTTATCGTACAGCACATTTTTAAAAAACACATTAATTGCTGCCGGGTTTGCAGAACGGAGCAAGTCAGCATGAGACGACATGATTTTTACACTGTGATCCCGCTCAATAATGTATAACTTCACTGCAATTTTGCTGGTGTAACTTTATGCTTGATTAAGCTCAATAAACTTTGTGTAGCTCATTTATGTCTCACACTGCTCACAGCTGTTCTCGCCAATCTCACTGAGAAGATGTGAAAAGATGTGCTGTGACATCAATTAGAGCTAGACTGATAGATTTGCTCAGCCCCTATTAGCTTTTTGCAGATCGTGTACACGCCAGCCAATACAACAAGAAATTACAGCACATATTTGACAAAGATTATGTTTTAAAGCAGTTGAGAAGTGTCGGAATGTCATACAGACAGGCTGGATAGACATTTCACTTCTATTTCTCAACAGCAAAATATTATGAGTGGTATCTGATTCAGAGCGGGAAAGACTACTTAGGGTTAATAAATGATTAGTTATAATGTACTTCTGCTCTGCTTATAATAGTAATCTTTATAAAAAATGTTAATAATGAAGGCAATCAGGCTTGTTCTTGCATGGCTAACTGTTAATAAATTCATAGTTAACCCCACCTTCCTTAGAGATGGAATGTAACTAACTACATTTATTAAACTGTACAGTGCTTTGTACAATTTTCTCCAACTTTACTTCCTCTCTAGTCCACCTCAGAGGCAAATATTGTACTTTTTACTCACCTACTTACTCAGAATAATGTTGAACATTAGCTCTGGCTAATAAGCCAGGCTAATAATTAATCGATCCATAAATAGATATACATATCTACATTATATATAATTTACTTTTAACTGTACTTAAATAATAATTATTGCTGAAAAACTATTTATGATAATAAGTATCAGTATAGTATGGGTAAGTTAAACTCAATAAATGTGTTTGTAAACGTTACCAAGTTTCTTGTAAGTGCTAATAAATGTAATAGGTAATTGTAGTAGTTATTTGCTATGGTTAATAACATGGACTGATCCAATTCAATATCGTTATACTGTATCGAAATATCGATACTGACGTAATTAGCTTATTGGATGTGGAAGTGACATCACTGATTAATGTCCTGTTCAACATTCCATGGACTGACTGACAATATTCAGACACACTCCTGATTCTCTTATCACTTTCAAACATATGTGTAGAAGCCTACTTAACCTGCACTCCAAATTAATTGCTGTGGAATACTGAAATGTAATATTTTTGTATCTATTGTTTCCCTTTTATAATAAGCACTGTGTGGTTTGCTACAGCCATGTAACTGTCGACCTAGGAAAAAGGGTTCCGGTATTTTGAACAGTATCTGTATTGGTATCCTAATTCAGGTTTTGGATAAGAACTAAAACAGAAGTGGACCGGTGCAGCTCTTGTCTTGTTTTTGATGCATACTACCCTTATCTTTTTCTACCCTAAAGCGGTAAACTGTGTCTAGTTTCAAAACATGAATGGCGAGCATGTACAGTACTTACTGGTTTGCCAGGGGGTCCAGGAAGTCCTGGAGGTCCAGGTGACCCTAAGACACCCTAAATGAAGCAAAGGAAGGACAGAAACTGTGAATAAGGAGCTGAAACTATAATGGTCTGGTAGCTTATAGACGTCAGGGCAGTTATTAAAAAAGTGAGGCTGTGCTACCTTTGGTCCAGTTGGTCCAATTTCACCTGGGAAACCGATTGGTCCCGGAGTGCCCTAGACAGAGAGACACCGAGAGCAAGAGAGAACAATGTGTACACTTCCCAGAAGCCTTCAAATTATTTCCACACCTCAAAGTGAAGCCATTAAGTGATAAGAGCATAATTGTATTACACCATACAAGCTACTTACAGCCAGTCCTGGAAGGCCGGGTCCCTGTGTGGACAGAAGGGACGAGGGGTTAAATTACTGTATAACAAGTGGAACCAATCCGTCAAAGTATCAATTAACATTTGCGAAAGCCAATTAACAATGGCAGCAGTAATTCAGTAATATGTGTGTACAGTGTCAAAGTGCAGGGTAAACAGTGCTCGAGAAGAACAAAGCGACAGGACGCAATCAGTTTGTGTTTGCTGTGTCTTTTGCTTGGAATTAATTATAAACACAGTAATTGAGTAAGTAAGCCTTGTTGCAGGAAGAGCAGCCCACAGGGCAGGATCTCCTGTCTGTGCAGCGGGAGGCAGCTGGATGTACAAGCACAGCCCCCAGACAGGACGCCTGCTAATGCTAAACAAAGGATTTAACTAATAGTGTTGCGTTCAAGCGTGACATTGGATGACTCTGAACTTAATGTTTGAATATCTTGGACGACGCCTGATGGATGGAGACTGAGCACCACCTAGTGGTGTCAGACTGTGCTACAGGTAATGTCCAGGTGTGTGTACATGACACTGCTGAATTGATTTAGTGTGCATAAAACTGCGTGAAATGATAACATGTACATAAAATGTGACTCACGGAGAGCATGTTCCCTCTTTATTGAGGGGTGTGTGTGTGGGAATACGGCTCATGTCGGCTGTAGAAGGCATATGCCACATCTGGATAGACCAAACCCAAAAGGGGGGCACAGCTGGTCAGGCATCCAGGCATGAAGTAAAAGAGACTCTGGAGGTTGTCTTATGAGAGCAGCTGGGTTACAATATGTTTGTTATGAAAATGAGTTATGACGCTCTGAATCAGGAATCGTTTGAAGCCTATTCTGCTCAGAGTATCATGACAGCCTTGTAACGTACAACGTCATCTAATTAGTCAAAGTGTACCTTGTGTAGATATACCGTTTATTCAAGTGCTGTAATAAGTACAATTTTGTTGTTTTATACTTCTATTCTATAGAAGTATAAAGTATATACTATACTATATACTATACTCTATACTTCTATTCCACTAGATTGAGTATATTAGTATTTACAGTTGCTGATTTTAAATTTAAAAAATGTAATGCATAAAACGATTAATGAGATGGTTTGTAACCTTTTTAGCTTACGGCATGTTACAGTGAAGCGTCTCACACATGAAGAGCGATCACGTTTGGCAGAAAGAGATTTGTCATCCAAAAGGTTACTTACACATTGATACATCAGTGGCAAAGTAATAACATGATATAAAACAATGCTTCACTCAAACATTAATTTTACTTTTGGCATGTGTTGATGCATTTGAGTAACACTTGTTACTTGAAAGTTATTGTTGTTTGAATACAGAGAATTTCAGATTGTTATATGGTCATTTGCAATTAAGTAAAGACTTTAAGAAACTTTTTTCCCTCACTGTATATAGTATGAGAAAAGACGATATATATGTCAAAACATCATGCCTACTGTGCAGAGACTAAAGGGTGATAGATAATCGTTGACTTACAGGAGCTCCAGGTTCACCACTCGGTCCAGGCTGACCCTGCATGCAAAACAACAACGAGACTAAATTAGGGACATGCTGGAATCTTAAACAGATCAACGCATACAATATCATCAGGACAAGTTCAATGTTATACTCAAGGTGAAATGCAATTTTATTCTTCTATGTTTCTCCTGGTTCAGCATCATGCTCAACATAACAGTGACAGAGAAATTCTTGTCATCGTTTGGACCTCATGGAGTATGAAATCTGTTCTCATGTGGAGGTTCAGACACTTGCCTTAGGGCCAGGGCTTCCGACAGGACCTCGATCACCCTTTGCTCCAATCAGACCCTGGAGGAACACACAAAGAGATGTTGGCAGGCAGATATGCTCGACGTGTATATGGGGTCAAAATATCGCAGGAGGTTGGAAAGGAAATTGTGGGTTACCACTGTGCTTTCCACGAGCGATATACAGGGCTCGAATCCTACCAACAATAGGGCTAATCACACATTTGATTGAAACTGACACTGGTCTTGTTAGTAATTAGGAAACAAACCCAAGATTTGAGATTCCAGGGCGGATTACTGGCTAAATCTCTGAGGAATGCATTTGAGTGTGTGTTTGTGCGCCTCTGTTAGCATGTGACACTGAATTCCCCTCTAACCAAGCCTGAAGCTGCAACTTGTGTTAGCACAACCGAAACCAGAAAAGCTGCACCGCAATTACTATCAGGTAAATCCATAACTGAAGTGCCTCAAAGCTATGAAATCATTCTAAATTCATCCGCTTGTCTTTATCTCAAACTCCTCGCTGCCTGTGATTACCAGAGATTGAATAGATATAATCAGCACGGGGATTACAGGTTCGACATAATGTATATTAACCTCATTGAAAACTGTTCAATACGCTTTAAGTACATAATCACTGCTGACAAGAAACCAACAGTTTGGAGGTCAAGGGTCATGACTGTCTATGTAGAACACAGAGCCAGACACAGAGGGAAGCTCTGACGGCTGATTAATGCTGGCTAAGGCTAACAGTTCTTCAAAATGTACAGTAGCTTAATGTAGCTTTTTTTTTATTTACAATCCTAAAGTGGAAAAAGGAGCTATGAGACATTACAACAAAGATGAGCCCAGCGAAATGGGAAGTACTAAAACGCTCTAAATATTACATTAAAGCAACAAACAAAGGCTGAACACTAATGACTTTATAATGACTTAAAGGTACTCTGTGGAGTTTTTTCTTTTTTTTTTATCATAAACAGCTTTGTTAACATTCAAAATTCATCAACTGAAGTCAGTGTGCGCATCCTTGGAGTAAAGCATTTTGTCATCTGCCAGGTCATGTCAAGGATACAGTTGATATCTTCTTAAAAGACCCAGTAGGTGGACCTTGAGTTGAGTACGTTCATGCCTTCAGGTGTGAAATGTGCAGTGCTTGAAATGATAACATGTAAACATTTGTATCTTCATGACAGCTGAGTAAGATGAATTGCCAAAGAGGACAAGGTGACAGAGAGCAAACACAAAAGTTCAGCTTAATTCTGTAAGTGGACACTGAGTGGAGATTGTTCTGTCAGACTCCCAATGTGTTCGGTTTCTTTTTCCAATCAGCTCAGATTTTATCATAACAGCAGCGATATTTAGCTGTTTCAAGGTACGGTGTGATATGAAGCTCGGTGGTTATTATATCGTGTTCATTTGCTAATCTAAATGGCCAAATTCCACCATGTCAGTGTTGTGTTTTTATAAATTCAAGCTGAGGTTAACAATAATAAGTGTGCAATACCATATACTGAGATGGCATTAGATTTTCTCAGATGGTTATCATGTTGTGAAACTCTAATACCATTGTTGAAACCACCCTGGTCACAACACTCCACACTCACAGTGTATATGTACACTGTTGTACAGGTACAAGAGCGACTGATACAAACAACACAGAGGCCCACTCATCAAGACACGCCACTACAGCACCACCAGTGGCCAAAAGTACAACACAGCACCTTTAAAGTGTTGTTCTCATTATGCTTCCTGACTTTTTATTCAACATATTATATTACGATAACCTTCACTTTAGTTTAATGTCACTGGAAAAATGTTTATTTTACTGTTGTAATAACTTCTATTTTTTTTAACTGAACTAGAAGTCCTTTAAGGAACATATTTCCTTAAATATTTCCATATTTTTACACTGCTCATTGGAAAATTACAGTTATATTAATTTGTGTTTCTAAAAACATTTTTTCCCTTTTCATCTGTAAGGCCCTATCTTATTGTTCTATTTGGACTGTTTATTTCACATTTGTTACCTGAAAGGTTTTTTTCTTTTCTTTTCTTTACCTTAATAAGCTGTTTTCACATTGAGCCTCTCCGAATGTTTCTTGTCAGAGGCAGTGTTCGTTATCGTTTCATTAGCATTTACAAAGCCCCTTTTTCTCTGTTATTTCTCGCACATTCTCTCTCTGTCTGTCTCGTTCTCTCTCTCAAACTCACACCAGATACCCACATCAGTCAGTTTACTTACGTCAATACCATTCTCTCCCGGTGCTCCATCAGGACCTGGCTCTCCCGGCTCTCCCTTTTGTCCCTACAAAACAAACACACTATTGTCACAGACCAAACCAAATCTGGATGAATCGAACATGAAAGTTTTTTTAATCTAAATTCTAACAAGCAGTAGAGTACAAACTTACTGGTGGACCAGGGGGCCCAGGAGGTCCTTTTTCTCCCTGCAGGGAGACAGAATGGAGAGGTTGACTCTTTTAATATTATAATCAATGGTTTGTTAATTTAACGTAGAATTGTATTTGGACATTTGACATGGTAAGCAACATGACCAATCAAACTCAAAACTCATTATATCTGTGTCTCCTCGGGACCTTATGTGAATTAGCTGATAATTTAAAGATTTCTATTCAATATTAAATATGGATTAACATAAATAAATTAACAAAAGCCTGTGTATTCAACCAGTTTTAATGCATAATTAAAATGGGACAAGTTGAGATAGTTGCAGTGCTACTGAGATGGTCATCGTAGCTCTGCATTAATAATCCAGACATTGAATGCAACATTCATGAAAGGCTGGAGCATTAATATCATGTTCTACCAGCCTGGACACATGTTCTCCAGTGATTAAACAATCTTGAGATGAAGTCCAGAGTGTTTCTATAAAGGCTGATTTCTCCATCCTGTTGACATCCCACCTTTCCCGTGGCAGAGACCCAAAAAGGGAAGAAAAAAAACACGGCGTTTGAACTGGAGGGCAGGCTACACCTTCAAGCGTGGACCGAGAAACATTACTCTTTTTCTTAATGTAGTGACTTGTCTTTGCTGTGTTCTGGTGTCAATCCAACACTGAGAACTCAGCAGTGGATCAGTCACAAATCAGATTGCACAAAGAGCATATCTGTGAGACACGTATAAACAAGTTTGTGTAGATCATAAACGTTTGCAAGCAGTTTAAATATATTAGCAAGTCTAAAATCTTATCACATTTAATCATGGAACAGACACCACAAACTCCTCTTTTGCAGTTACAGGCAGCCTGTTTTCTGCTCCAGTAGCCAAGCAGCTTCAATTTATCCAACCTGTGTGTAGTTAACCCCCAGAATATCTCAAATGTATCACATTACTGTGACACAAACTCTGGATTGAGGCAAGGGTCTCGTCTCAATGACCCCTCTCTCTGCTGGGAACAGAGTTCCTTTGTGCCGGTGTGTTTTCATTTTGCAGTGACCTCCGCTGGTAAGACTGCAGTACTGCGGAGCAGCACAGGGTCAGTATTTCTCCTGCACAATGATGGTCTTTGTGACAAACCTGCCGGGCAAACCTGTAGATGTGGATACTCACATCAATGCCGTCTGATCCAGGCATGCCAGAGGGGCCTGGTGGGCCGGGCTGGCCCTGAGGACCTTGTGGACCCCTCTGAAACACAGACAGAAAGACATTTCAAGACTGTTTAATAATGACAAACAACAGTAAGCAATACTTTAAAAACTGTGGAAATATCAGAATAATATTAAAAAACATTAAAATAACTATAATGCTGATATTGGAAGCGAACAACACAATTCTATTGAAACAAGTTAAAAGTTATTTTCTTTATCATCATATAATTGTGCAGTTTAGACTTCATATTTAGAAATGTGGTTTTCAGTTTCAAAAAAATCACATTTTTTATAATGATCTTTTTTATGTAAAACAATGTAGATTAAATCATTGAATATGCATGTCATAACCATACCAATGGACCCATTAGCCTTGTGTTGGGAAAACAATGCTGTCAAAGCATTTAAAATCTCATTAGAGCTAGACAGATCACAAGATTGGGCAATAACAAAACACAAAAAAACACATATATTAACAGAAAAACAATAATTGTTAACTTGGTCAAATAATGCTAGTTTGACCAATATCAAATTATGGATGGTTTAATGCATTATGTCCAATGACATCAGCTTGTATGAGCGCATCATAATAAAAAATATAAACAAAAAAAATAAAATAAAATAAAATAAGGAAAAAGGAGACAATTCTGTAAGAAACTGCTCAATAAAAGGGGTGAAACAAAGGACTGAGGAGGAATGTGGAAGGAGGGGTCACGAGACTGGCACTGTTTACCCCCAGCACCCCTGCCTCACCCCCACCCCTCCATCCCAACTCTCACTAAGAGTCTTTAATATCATCTCAGTGGGGCGGTCAGTCCAACAGATGAAAAAAGAAAAATTGGATCCAACAGAAAAAAAAAAAAAATGTGTAAAAACAAAAATAATCCTGAAGAGACACAACAGTTTTAGATCCAGTGAGTAACGTGGAGGTGTCTTGTTTGGATAGAGGGCTTTCACGCTCAGGGGACAAAGCTGGTGTGTTTCTGTGTGTGTCAGTGCCCACTGACCTCCATCTCTGTCATGGCTGCCCATGAAAAACTAAAAAAAAATCCTCCATTCTTCCACTGATAAAAATCTTCTCAGCCAAGAAAGGTAATGGCGACTCCTCGCCTTGAGAGAGGAGATAAGTGTCCATGCACGATAAGGATGATAATCCACAGAAGATATTCCACTTTAATTTGTCTCCGCAACAGATAGATAAAAGAAACAAAAAATATCTCAAGCTCGTCTTTCTTTTAATGCTATAAAGCCAGGTGGTCACCACACACAGACCTGTGTTGGGGCTTTTGATCACTTTAACAAGATCCATGACAGCACAACCTATAACATCAACTCAAGACATCCAGAGCCCTTTCCAGGGGCCCTTATCCCAACTGAACCCCAGATAAAGCAGGTTTCAACCTCCCCTGTCCACTCACCACTTGAGCCAGAGCCAGGCACAAGGTCTGCAGTAACACCCAGGTCTTCAGCAAGGCAGAGAGAGCAGCCATGGTCCCTCTCCCCTGTCTGTCTCTCCTCGGTTCACCAAATCCTCTCTTCTCGCTCCTCTTTCCGCTCCCTTACTCCTCTCCAGGCCGGCACAGTGCAGAACTGGTGGAGCAAAGCTGTCCGAGGGGAAGGAGGAGGGGGGTGGTGGGGTGGGGTGAGGTGAGGAGGGGGGTCTATGTGCACTGCCCCGAAAAAAATCCACTCAGGAGGGAAGGTAGGGAGCTGAGAGTGGAGAGGGAATGGATGGAGGGACGGGGAGGGGTGGAGAGGACAGAGAGAGAGGTGTAATAATCCTGCCTGAAAGCAGAAGAAAAATACACTATCAGCGTTGTGGAACCACACACCAACACACACCCACGTGTAACTATATATAGTTACACACACACACACACGCACACACACACACACACACACACAGTCTCTCAAAATGCCCCAGGTTTTCACCTCAGATTTGGGGCAGGAGAACACTTACTGAATGTACTCAACAGGCAGCGTCAGCCACTGTGATTGGATGCTTTAAGAGTAATTCACATATTTCCTGCGCAGTTATGGAGCCAGTTGGTCTGAGCAGCGATCCAGCTCCTCCCAAAGCTGTGGGAGTGGACCAATGCATGACACCTGGGTGTAAAGACAACTCTGTGTGTAAGACACCCAGACACAGGCCTCTGAATAACTCTGTCTTCACTTCTGTCTCTCTCAGTAACATTGTTGTTTTTTTGTATTTTTCATTTGTATGGCGGCGTGAACATCTACAAACACTTCCCGTGTGAGTGCTGCAGTGGACAGAATAGAGAACCATGAAAACTCCTTGGAGGATAAAATGTTTGAATAAAAGAGATCTGAACAGAAGGAGGATGGTATATTAACTTTAGACATGAAGCGACATGTAAAGGGGAGCATTAACAGACCTGATCAGCACTGCAAACTGAGCCTTTACTGACATCTAGTGGTCATTTCACTAAGAGCAGGTCGGTTCCCACAGTAATCAAAATGGGCTGAATAAACAAAACTCATGGTGATGTGAAGGGGGACCTTATAGTGACCCCTATTGTACAGTCATTACATTACAGCTAACGCAGCGATTACACTTGTGTCCACTAGATGGCAGCAAATGCATATGAACAGATGTCGGCGTGCAGAGCAGCTTGATTGCTGTGGAGGCCTCCACTGCTGCGGCTGGGGATTATACATTTGTTCTCCTTAGGGATGATAAAGACAGCGGTGAGGAAGCTGAGCAGAGATGCCTTTATTAGTAAAGTGAGATTTATTGCACACTACAGGGAATCTCAGCAGACCACATTACATAAATTAGAAGACCAGCTCAGACCAGCAGCGCTGCTGCTTCACTTACATTTATCACACTACATTAACAAACTCAACACTCTCATTGCCTTTTTCATACTTTGATTAAATATGAACTATGGTCTGCCTTTTCTATGTTATATTTATTAAAAAAACAGGTTCTAGTCACTGAATACAATAATTGGAGTGAATTATGCAGGAGCACATTGTAGTTCTGAACCTTTTTGTACAACAATTTGCTCTCAAACATCAGTTTCCTTAGTGAAAAGTCTTTGCACGGTTGAATCTGTAACATAAAAGCAGTCTTTGTATGGCCTTTGTGTTAAAGAGCAATTGGTCTATCTAATTTCCGAAGACATAGTTTTCATGCTTTATGCCCGTACGTTCTCTACGTCCATACATTCAGGTCGTTTCCGCAAAGATTTTGCCAGACTTTCCTTTTGTAGAAACCATGAGCAGACGCAGTCAGTGGTCTCCCAATTCATATTGCTCTGCTGAGCCGTAGAGAGTTTGTCTCAGTGCCACTTCTCCAACAAGTCCCATTCAAAAGTGACAATGTCAGCAGAGTCTGGCAAATCCAAACGACGGAACTGTGCTTTCTTGTAATCCTTATGAGTCACATCCTTGAGCAGTTGGAAATTGCACCATCAAGGAAGCGCTTGGTTTGGATCCCACAAACCCTTTGATGCAGTTTAACTGATCAAAGAAGCAGAACAAGCTTAAATAGCTTTTATATTGAAGAGAGATTGGTATCAGCCTTCTCATCTAACTCTTGGGAGGGAAGAATACAAAGGCAAACACAGTAACTATACATCTGAATTTTTCAATTAAGACCAGCTAATTAAAGCTAGCTGCTGACATCACCACAATGGCTTTATTTCTGACCTGTTTCCTGTGTTGAAAAAAATCCATTTTGATTATCCAACATTTTAGTATTTCAAGTTGTGTAATCCAAATGAGGTGGTGACTGAGTCAAACTATGACAAATACAGCTAAACTAGACCTACAGAGCTCAGGCTCCTAGCTTAGCTTAATTGAGTAGCTGTAACCATGCTCTCAGTCCCTGACACCCTAAAGGTTTGATGTTTATTCATTTATTTATTTTGTCCATAAAACCTTATTATGATTTAAAGCCACTGTGTCAAAGTGCTTGAAAATGGCTTTTTGATTGCATTATCTACACTTGACTCAAAACTGCTAACTCACACATTAGACAATTGGCCTCTCCCTGGTCTGCTGCTGCTCCTCTCGCAGTCACTCGTCCTCTGGTGATGCCCAGAAACTGAACTGCCCTGCCGCTGGTCCGACAACTGTTCTTTACACTCTGCCCAACAAGCCTGGAGACTGCAGTTGTGACGGTGTGTTTACTGAGGAAAATATAGCTCACAATTTGCAATATCAACTGTGCCGCCAGCTGCTTGTATTACAAACCGTCCTTGAGGAAGAATGGTGGCACAACCCATTAACACCAGACAACCACAACTGAAAGTACAATTAGGAAATAGAATGCTGGCCAACTAATTCTTGTCTCTTTTGTGGTCTGATTTAACAGGGATTTGATGATAGCCCACAGGCCTCCCTCTGTCCCCCTTATTGTCCAGCAGACTACAGAGTAAACCGGGAAGTGTGGACGATGGAGGACAGCAGAGAAGTGAAAGTCAATTGAGGGCACAAGTCCAACTAATCGCCCTTCCTCTTGTTTTCCAGCAGACTACCAGGGTCATAAAAATCTGTCCGATTTCTTTAGTTCTTTTTTTTTCGACAGGAAGAAGGCGTCTATCAAACAAACAACAAACAACTTAAAAAAATGCAGCCTAATGTCTGATACACATCCACTGAGCCTGTTTTATTACTGCTGCGATGCTGATATGTGCAAATCTGCCACAGAGCACCAATTCGATTTCATTTTGCATTTTTTTTACACATCACAATCTCACACACAAAACTGTCTAAAACACTGAGAGCACAGGCGCATCGCATTTCAGAAAACTGAGAGATCAAATGCATGGAAATGCGTCCATATCCAAAATCCTGCTGTGCTGATCTTCTCACGGGGTGAAAACTGAAAAGAATCATCATGCCGTTGTTGTCTTTCTCATTATAAACGAATCCCCAGCCGACTCAAACTTCGAAAACAGACAAGGAAAACATTGGCCTCTCCTCCGCCGCCTCAGAACCGCTCGCTTTCTCCCTGCTCATGTTTAAATTCTCGGTGGAATATGACTTAACTGTTATGTCTCTAAATGAAAGTAATCACATCTTGTTTCGCGACTGGATAGCATACTTATCATAGCTTACTGACAGACGCGTGAGGCAGCATGCCACCCAAACTCAACAAATATGTGAAAATCAAATCCTCACCTCATATACCCGCTCAGCTATTATCTGGCCACCTCACAAATGCACAAAACAGAAAAAAAGCAAGCAAGCAAGCACACACACACGCACATGCTCATGCATTTAAGCAGCGCCTAATTGAAATATTATGAGTGGCCAGGGAGGTTTTGGTTCTGCGCTGGTATTCAGCTCCTGACTCCTACTTTTCCTGAGAAAGATCAGTTCACACAGACGGGCTGTGTCCATCGAGAGAAGAGCCGAATGGAAGTCATCACTAAAGTCTGATACAAAGACAGGAAGAAGTATACACACACACACACACACACACACACACACACACACACACACACACACACACACACAGCGCATGATGACAGACAGGGTAAATATTATTCTTGAGTGCAGGTGTGAGGAGTAGCAGCGGAGTGATAACAGAGGAGGTCATTAACAACCCAGCGGGATTTGAGGCCGACCCCGAGGCTCGCACTGTCAGGCCTTCCATTGAAAAGGCGTAGTTTACAGTCGGAGCTGAGGGAGGAGAGGTACACACTGACAGGATGATGATATACAGGCAGAGGATATGAGACTGTCTGGTATGAAACATATTCATAGGGTGTTTCACGGTTATTCTATCAGTGTGAAAATCACTCCAGTCAGTCAGAAGCTAAAGCGTCCTTGACATGTGAAATTATTACGGAATTCAGCAGATGAAGACATCTTGTGGTGCGATTTGGTTGTCGATCACAAAGTGTACAGCACAGTGCATCACGAGCCTTCAGACTTTCTTTCCTCTTTGTTCACCGTCTTCGATCCGAGAAGATCTTGAGTGAAGATCTTCACCTATCCGTGCTCTCCCTGCAGTAGAACCACTTTCGATGCACTGATCTCGTGAAGTGCACTCGCAAAGTCACTGAGAGTCAGATCCGGCTTCTCGGCGAGCCTGCCACCGGAGTTGAACCTGATGTAGTGGCGAGACACAGCTGTACAGTGAAAAGTGGCCCAGAGTCACACGCTGACAAAGTGATGACTGCTGTGAAGATAAAAAAAAAAAGAAAACACAGTTTAGCAGCTGCTGACCCCAGGCAGAGCTCGGTGAGGTGTTTCTAGGTGACAGACCATGGCACACATTCACATGACACACCAAGGCTGAATGAGGGATGATTGTTACTATTAATATAATATGTTTGCATTGGCTAACGTGTAAGAATATTTCATGTACTGACACTATTATGGTAGCTAGATACACTACTAAAGCTATATCCTCCACAGGCTTTTCCCAGCACTCCCCTGAATTTGACTGAACTTTTGGGGCGATGAAACGCTGTTTTCAGCGAACACAACTGGTGAGATATATTGGTCCGTGAAGGTGGTCTGGCATGAATCTATGTAGTCTTTAAATCCTATTTGAGCTCCATGGTGTGAGATTTCCAAACCTCAAACATCATAAATAACAAACAGTAAATCCAAGTTATCACAATAGATGAGCTGCAGATGTAAAGTAGAAACAGGCAGATTATGTCTACACTTTTCTTTTTTCAGGGATTTTGCTTCCACACGTTGCATGTGTTAAGCTGGTGCACCCTTATGTGGCACCATTCAGCATTTTGTGAAATATGCTTAATTCACTTTGTTCCCAAGAATTAGATGCGAGTCAGAAGATAGTTAGCTTAGCTCAAAGACAGAAGGCAGGGTGAGACAGCGAGCCCGTTTCAGACCAAAGTTGGCCCAAATAATCCTTGTACCATTAGTGGTGTGATGATGATGAATGTTTAATGATTAACGATCCAACATCATCGATGTGAAAATGAAAACATCGCTCCATATCATCACCTGTAAGATATCCCTTTATTTTGAAATCCCCATGGCCCGCCTGTGTCGCCTTTTCCTCCTCCTTCCTTAATATTCAAACAGCGCGAGCTCCACACAGGTAATGGCAAGCAGCCAAATAAAAGGACAATGAGGATAATGACTCTCCTCTCAGGAATAAAGAAGGAGACGGGTAAACAGACAGAGAGGGCGTTTCACTCAGAAGTCGGCTAACTTATTGCTCTTGCGACAGCAGTATTAGCGGCTGTGTTTCGACATTGTCATGCTGAAATGTAACTGTGCTATTCTGTCGGGGGATGAAGTGACTTCAAATTTTTAAAAAAATGTAATCTGTTAAGGCTAATTTATTAAATCTAAAATGCTGTGAGCTGTTGCTTATGATGGTGGCTAGCATGGTGTCTGCTTGACTATTGTTATGTTAAACTTTTATTCAAAGTTGTTGAGCCAGGTTTGATGTGTGTCAGACTAGACTAGACAAGGTAATGCTAGTAATGTCCTCCTGTCTCCAGTCGTTTTTGCCAAGCTTAGCCAACTGACTGCTGGCTGCATATTTGGCCACGTAGATATGAGAGTGGGATTGATGTTTTTATCCAACTTTGTGCACAATTGTTGCAATTTAAAAAAGGATTATAAGTCATCATCAATCACAGTCATATGCTTTGGTGTGATCAAGTTTGAATAATGTCACTTAATCTGTTTTTGTTTTAGTTTTTTTTTAAATGTTCCTATTCCTCCATATTTAACATCTACTACCACAAAATAATGCCTCATATTCTATCATGGCTCTGGATATATAGTGTGGAATCAAATATAGGCATTCTCTATATATAATGCTGTATAGAAGCCAAACTCACAAGCTCAGTCAGCTCACCTTTACTCCCCTCTGTCCTGCTCAAGCACAATGGAGCACTAACACCCTGCTGTTAGCTGTCTACACTGTTTTCTACACCAAGCCAAGAACTAGTCCCAGTATATAAGCCACGGCTGTTTTGGACCTGCGGTGCCCTCTTCCTGAAAAATGAATGAGAAATGTAGTGTTATTCTGACAACCGAGCAGCACACAAACTGTCAGCTCGCAGTGATGGAATGCAAAATAAATCATAATAAATCCACAACCGAGTGCCGAGCCAATACTGTCTCAAAAAGCCCTGCACCCAAAATGAGCCAAGACAACCGAACAATGGTCCTTAGCAGTCCAGCTCTGTGCCCCTTGGATGATCCGAAAAATGGTTTAAAGGGATACACACAGGTTCATCTGTTTGTGCTCGGTTTCAAACGCGTGTCTGCGGGAGAGAGAGGGGACAACTCTTTCAAGTTAAGACGACAATTTTTTCATTAGCTTAAATGTCAGCAATATTCCTTGAAGCTATTTATAGTGTGCATTTAATTAATCAGTGAACATAGGAAGATAAATGTGATGTTACTGTGGTGAGGCGGCGCCGTGACATAACAGGAGGCAGGACAATTTCACGCAGTTTTTGCTGTAATCAACTTCATTTCCTGCGTTGAGGCTTTGAGGAGGTCTTCATACAGTAAGCTGACATGTTTTTACAAGGGAACATTACACTTGTCTTTCCGTTTCTTTCTCTCATTCTCATAAACAGATATACACAAATAGATAGACATCAGAAAAGCAGTAAATGAGGAGACATCTTTCAGACAGTAAAAGAGCAAAGACTGAAAAGCAGGAATGAGCACGAGAAGCAAAGAGAAGTGAGGGCAAAAATGTGTTCTCACTCCGACTGCTTTAAAATTGATTTGCTCAAAGTTTCATTTGATTAGTATTTGTTTAAAAAATTATTGGCCCATCATCACCATGTGTAATATGAAAGGTCTCAATCTAGTTTCAAATCGACAAAAACAATGTTTTTAACATCCTTTAGCTCAGTGTTTTGGTTTTACGGTCTGAAGTTTTCTCTATTTTGGTTCACTTTCATCTTCCTCATTAATGTCTTTCTCAGTTGTGACAAACCCATATAACTAACTGCCTGGCACCAAACAGTAAAATAGATTAAATTAGCGACAAACTGGTGAATGTAGCAAAAAACGTTGCGGAAGGACCATAAATTTGTCCGGGTCTAGAACGTTTTACTGACATTCATTAGGTGGTCAGAAATATGACTCCAAATGAATGCTAATGTTGCACAATATCTGCTAGAAGTCTAAACAAGCATCTGTTTGCAAACATGTTTGCCATATTAACTTAATGGGGTCGTTATCTTTAAATGTCTGAAGTTTAGTTTTGTTATAGAACCCTGCCCGAGTGTGAGAAAGAAAACGAACAGTTAGGGAAGCTTGTAAAAGAACGATCATGCTAACAGAACTGTGCAATAGCAGCCAATGACACTGTTATACCACTTTTACAAAGTCTTAATCAGTAAGAAACAACATCTTCTTTCAGAGCTGACAGCAGAAGTTGCAAAAGAGTGAGACATCGCGCTTCTTTCTCATCTGTGTTGAGAGTTGCACATGTGCAGTACCCATCAGGCAACTGAGAAGCATGGAAGCCACTTACAACAGTTACTTTTCAGATCTCTTTTACTTCATTCTCCCTTTCAAACTCAGTAATTGAAGCCAGAGCAGAGGTATACCTGTGAATACCGTGGAGTCAGTTGACGAGTGAGCACATGCTGATTAAACGCATTTACATTGAAGACAAAAGCCAAATGTTAGTGGGTGTTCGTGGGTTTTTGTCCATTGTGAAAGAAGTATTAGTGGGTCAGTGAACTCCGTTTTATCTGCCTTCCAGCCCACGCTGAGATTCTAAGATTACAATTATTTGCCTGTCAGAGAAAAAAGAGATAGAGAAATCAAAAGAGGACTCTAACGTGTCTGAGAGATAGGTCCTCTAAAACAGCTGCTGTAGACCCTTTCCACTCCTCTACACAGAGATCAGGTATGAGCTGCTGCGAGTATGTTTGTCTTGGTGTTTGTATGTGTAGAGACCGTCAGTTGCTGCAGTTCAGTTATATGATATGCATTTATTAAATGGGAAAGATGTAGTATAATTACTGCATCACATCTGGATGGCATGCACAAATGGATTGTTAACAATGCCACATTTAAACTGTTAAGGAGGACTGTAATTAAATCTATCGCCTGCTGTGATGTTCCAACATCAGCTCTGAATTGGGTTAAGCAGAAAATAAAGCAGAGCATGATTCATCTTTACAAGCTGTAAATACAAGCTCTTGTTTATCTTCCAGCATTTATCCTTTTTCATACACATACCCGGGAACAAAGTAGTCCAAGATGGTTCAGGTAATCGCACAAATGTACTAATGAATGTTTACACAACAGAAGAGACGTACCGCTGGCTGCTTGAGCCTGCAGTGACATATAGACTGACATACCATGAGGTAAATTGGACAACACAGAAAATATCTAACCGATTGCATGTTCTAAAGGCTCTGTCAAACTCACAGCACCCTTAACCCCCTTAACAGCATGTCTGCAAAGCAGACACACTGTAAACTCAATTATATTTGCTGTAACAGGGGATGAACTATATTTCAAATAAACATTTAATGCACCCATTTGTATTTTTTCATTAACTACAGATCAAATGACCATGAAGCGATCGCCCATAGTGACTAACTTACAGGTAACAGTCAGTTTACTGCAGATCCAAATACAAATCTGGATCTAGTGAATTTAGGCATCTACCATTTGATATTGGATTATGCTTTATTGAATTACAGGGGACTGTTTAGCCTGGGGGGGGGGGGGTTGCATTCTACTGAGTGCCATTCTGTTTTTGTTTTTTTTTTGTGAGATGCTGAGACAGCACTGTTTTTCCTACTTTTTGTGGTGCTCCCAAGTGGCCAAAAAATAAAATAATGCAGATTAAAGTGATTATACACATTTGGAAACTATATGGTACAAAATTTAATAGCTCGTGAAATACAGGGACGACCCTGCATGTAGTTATCTGTGGCATTGACGGATGCAGTGCTGTACACTGGAGTCTTCATATAGGCAGAACACAAAGTTGAATTCATGAGGTGAATGTGCATGTTGCACTTTGCTTTATTTGGATCATGTGGCACTGAAAATGTCAGCGTTGTTTTTTTGCCAGGTGCAGATTATGCTGGGTTCTGTTTCTGATATTTGTCTAAAACCAATGAGAGGAGATCATACAAACTGCCAATGGCCTGAAGTCTCAGTCATTATGGCTCTGGTTTAGTCATCTGTCCCTGCAACTGGTGTGTTCGGTCCAACTTATAAAAGAGAAATGATTACATTGTAACGTATGACATAAAGCACTGCTGCCAAATAAGCCACAAACTGTGACTAACCTAAAAGTACCTACTCAACCACACATACCGTCAGATTTCCAATAAGATGCCCCACACCCTGTGCTGACATTCATTTCTAGGTAAAAGCATTAAAACAGGCTAATAATCAACATTACACACACACACACACACACACACACACACACAAAAGCACATTCAGCCTTCTTGAGTAACAACAGATGCTACACGACCAGCTTAATATCAAGCAGTATTTAGGTTTTGATGCTGACGTCTCCTGCATAATAAAAGCAAGATCATGGACTCCTCTGTTTGAGCAATGGGTTCATTCAGGCAAGACTCGAATACACCTTTTCTTCTACCTCATACAGCCACACCATTTTGCAAAGTAATAACAACAACACAAGTTCATTTTCTTTTCGCTGCTGTTTTATGTTTTTCTTTTAAATTTTTTGTTGGATGTTTCTCTTTAGGCGCTCGGGGAGGAACGTAGTGTGCCAGGACGAGCATATGGCTCGCTGCATTTCTTCTGTTTTCCATCTCTTTCCTCTCAGGTTTTTATGAAAGAGACCAGCTGTAACATTCCCATCATTTCCTCCTCCTCCTCTCCTTGTCTGGACTCCACTGTGGAGGGCTCCCATCCCTCAGGCTGATCTTGAGAGATAAGACTCCAGCTTCAACCCCAACCTGTGGCTTTGTGTCCTCTCCTAACCATCTTCTCCTTACTGTGGACTCTGTGAACTCTTTCTCTCTCCACTCCTACTTGTCTTCATTTGCGTTATCTCTGACCATTCCCCTTTTCTGTCTCCTGTCCGGCTCCATCCATCTCTTTATCTTCCACTCTTTCATTCCTTGTCATTCCTCCCTCTTCCTCCAATAACACGCAACCTTCAGAGTGCTCGGGCTGCACATTTGTCACTGACATTTTGGGGAGAGTTGCCATACCTTTTCTGCTCATACTGCATGGTTGATTGAAACCCTCTGTGGCCAGTGATCCATATTGTTGACAGCGTTTTACTTTAACACCTCCATCAGAATTGTTACTTCCTCCACATAAAGACCTGTGTGGCCTGGCATGCAGCGCAGCCAATGGTTTCTGGGTCAGAGCACATTTGCATTTAACATCTTCCTGCAAACATCATGCAAACCTGCATAACACATATGACATCTATCAAATTTGTAAAAAGGAAAAAGCTGTTCCAAGTAAAGCTAAGCAGCAAAGAAAGAAGATGCAAAGAAAATGGTTGAAATGGGAAGCAGCTTCCCTTAAAACACAATTTCCTTGAGCTCCTGATTGCCAGTCAAACGACACAATTGTTTGAGGTGTGCTCGTTCAGCAAGAACATTTTGAGGTCTATTATCAAGGCTGTTTCAGGTAATCACCGGTTGCCAAAGTAGAGAATTCCATGTGCCTCTGATCTTACAAAAGGAGAATTGGTCATGGAACAAAAATGGTTTCATATGATGGAGGCATGTATTTAAAAAGACCCAGTATTCAATAAGTGCTGACAAGCCAACAGAGGTTTAATCACATGTTTGATGGAGGGGCCAGGGACAATTTCATGGCACAAGTCATCATAATGAGCTTCCATTATAGAGCACATTTGTGTGTGTAATTGTGTGTTTCAGCCTCGATTACCTGCATTTCTGGGACATTTTGTCCTCGCAACAGTCCTCTGTTTCCTCTCCCTGCCACCTATAATGCAAAATGACTCAGAAACACCCAGGGACCTAGAATTGAATTCCGAGACAGTGCTGAAATTGGTGTTTTCATTCATGCAAGTCTAAGTAGAACAGCGTTTGCGTTTTAATATTGTTTGGATCCCACCTGATGTCAAGGCCACTTTTCCAGAGCTGCTATTGCAGCAAGGGACCGTGCGATGAGTAAATGAGAAAAAACAAACACACACAGAGCCACACACAGCCCATTTTCTGAGTCGTGAGTAGTTATCAGTATTGGAGGGATCTCAAGCTCTGCCTCATCACCATCAATCTGTCTAAATGACTCCTCTCCCCTGCCCGATCTCTCTGCCGCTGCTCGCCCATTTTATCCACACATTTTATCTCCCTCCAGGTCACAGCAACATCTCTCTCCCCAGCTATCTCACTCGCTTTAATTCCTTCGTTTACAACCACTTATCTGCATGCTTTTCTTTTTTCTTTTTTTCTTTTTCCTCCGGCCTCGTTGCCATTCCTTTCCACTCCTCTCTCAACTCTTTGCTCTGTCTCTCTCAATCATGAGCATTTCTCCAGCTTGATCAAACTGCTGCATGACTAAGCGAGCCCTGGCGTGATGGATAGCCTAATGGGAACCGATGAAGCATTAAAACCATAATTCATAGGGACATAATATTCCGAGGACTTCAGCGAGATCCGCTCAAGATGGCCCTGTGCATGTGTTTGTGTCAGATTGTAAGATTATGTTTGTGCACACGTTTGTGACTGCAGCTGAGTGTGTACCATGTGTGCGGATACACAACTTGATGCTGTGTTCAAATCTTGCTCAGGTGTATTTTGTGCAGTTTTAGTTAGTTATGGAGGATCACCTTCATTTCACTGTGAACTACAAGCTGTTAGATGAAGCACAGTGGTACATCAGGGATGAGCCGGGTATCTGTATCTGAGCCTCCAGGAGGGCCAGGCTTTGAAGCTGATTTACAGCTAATTTATACCATGTATACATGAATAATTCCCATAAGCTTACATTGTGAGAGAAATGGCTGTAAAAAACAGCGGATATGTATTTTCGAGCATCCCTGCAAAACAACTCATTTCACTTTTATAACTTGATCCATTCTGTACCAAACACTGGAAGAGCTGCACGATTCAGTCATTTTAGATCCGGGTAATTTCATACACGGGAGGTTGAGCTTTTTTTGCTCCGTGTGCCATTGAGCAGCTTTCTGAGGAATGAGCATTGCTCTGCCTGTGAAGTTGTATCCGGTTGCTATGATACTACATCCACGGTTAAACCAACTCATTTATCTGTGTCCATATCTCTACTCGGAATGGGCAGGGCTTGGGGCAGATGTGGGTGGTGCTTGAACAGGAAGTGGGCAGATCCAGTCAGAATTTGCTAAATTAAGCGTGAAATTGATAGGGGTTAGTCATTGCTATAGTTATTATTTGTGAGAAAACTATTTGAAGCACCTCCAAATTGAGCCTCAGACGAATGTGATTAAGAGAGCTATTGATAGAACAAGTGGTTCATACACTGGAATGAGTAAACCTCAGTCAGCAACCCCAATGATGACACAGTTTAGATATATGTACGTATACTTGAGTACAAAAATTGTTTAACACTGCTGTCGGTGTTCAGTCTCGACAAGACATCTTCCACTTCTTGAAGATTGTGAAGAGGCAGAATTCTCTGTCTGCATTCCAACAGTTCAATCTGTTATGCAGTTTGGCAGCCGGTGTAATAACTTTAAACCTTTTTGTATCAACTGCAGTGTTCCTGGGGTAAGAGCTCTTCACCAAGCTTTTGATAATGGAAAACCTGTAAGCAATACAAGGGCAATAACATGAATTCACACTGACACACATGCTCAAAGAAAGCATACGCACAAACAACTCCATCACGGAGACTGACATCCTCCGAAAAAGGCTGAAGACTAATGAGCTCCAATCAGTGGCCATGTTACCACCTCCATTACCGGACACTAGGGGCCTGAAATGTACATGCACAAACCTACACAAACACATGTACACCACACACACGCACACACAAAGGATACCCCCTGGGGTGAAAAGGCGCAAAGTGGAAAAGTGCACCCAGGTGCTGCTGTCAGGAAAAGGAAACTGACTACTGAGTGTGTGAGGGGTCAGAGGTCTTGTTGAATATGTTCCATGTGAAACCTAATGTAAGTACTCACATGCAAAGCCATGTGCAGTGTGTGCCTAGTATCTAGTATGTGGAGTATCTGCAGCCATCCCAAAAGAACATGCAGACATTCAGTAAAAGCAAACAGATTGAGGCCTACGCACCCACAAGTATATATATTTTCATTAGCGTGGATGGTAGCAACTCGTTGGACCATTAGGGTGGACTTCCTGATCCTTGACACACATCAAGGGCGATGCGAGCACAGCTGGTGAAAAGCAGCTGCTTCCAATATGCATTTATCCATAAAATGCTTTGTATTACCTAATCTCACTGCACAACAAGAGGGGTGCCTCCTAACCACGCACACACACTCGCACCCTCACACATTGCAGTTTGAAATCACATATGAAGCACATTATGGGTCTTTATAGTTAGATCACGTGTGGGGAGCCACTGGAAGCCCTTCTAACCACATAGAGGATAAGAATGGAAACAGACATGTTGAAGGCGCAAAGGTGCCATGAACTGTGATTGCATGAAGCAGATGATTTTCCTGATGGCTTACAGTTAATGTTTCCACACAGCTTTGTGACAGTAATTACAGATGCATGCTCTTAGTTTGACCCTTAGTTGGACAAAACATAGTGAAGTTCGCCTTTAATCACAACTTTCTGGCGCTGGTGCCCTTTTGAGATTTTTTTTTTTTTTTTTTTTACCCTGCCCCTCAAACAACCTGAGTCCGCCTCTGACTCATAGTAAGAACAAGGTGATGAGGTTGGCCAGCAAGGAGTGTATTCAATTTGGTGAAATATAAACACGGCTAGCTATGCTACACTGTGTTTACGGTCTGTCTGAAATACGCAGAAAACCTTTTTCAACATACTCGAGGCATCTTCTGAACAAACAAAAAAAACAGGGAAGGAGAAGTTTCACTATCACAGAGGTTCCCGTAGGGGTTGACTCACACACACACACACACACACACACACACACACACACACACACACACACACAGACCTATGTGGAAACGAGGCGTTGGAATCAATGTGCATTAGATCATTCATTGCCATCATCACACCCTTACCAACCCTTTCTTTTAAAACTTTGCATAAGCCATTGGGCAGGAAGCAACAGTGGTAAAGTAACACCACATTATGCAGTGTTCATCTGCCTATTTCTCTAATTAATTGCGCCCAGGCTTCGAACAGGTTCTTGGTGGTGTTTTACAAGAGACAGCTTGCTATGAATAATGGTCTCTGGGCTGTGTAACAGGCAGCTCTCACATAGCAGACTGTGTGTGTCACACACAGATAGGAACGGCAATTCAGATGGTTAAATTTATAAAGGGGAAAGTGAAGTCGGGACGTTTTTCATTCAAGAGAAGTGGATCAAATGGGGAACGAATGAGGAACGTCGATGAGAGGCAGACGTGGATCTGGGCCTGCTTTGCTTAATGTTCTTGCTTTTATGAGGGCTGTTAACTTGTCTGTGTAGAGTTGTGTGGAGTGGTTGGCAGGCCCGAACGTACACTGAGAGCTACATGCTCACAACTCTTTACCTGTCTGCCCTTACATTCAACTGGATGCTGGAGTTGGAATCTGTTATTTCCCAAGTGCCTATTTGTCAACGGCAATATTTCTTCTGTCTGCATCAGCTTGGATCAATTACAGTCAACTTGCTTTTTATTTCTTAATTGCAATGAGGTTGGGTTTTATGGCCAATAATAGATTTTTCTTGCCAGGGCAGGAATTTCCTCTTTGGACTGGCTGGGCTGCTTTGATCGACGGGTCAGGAGAGGTAAAACTATCCTGTAACGTGAACGAGGACGAGAACACCAACTGCTCTATTTGTTTAGTCTCCATGGAAATGAATGCGTCCATGACTGTATACACTATCAAAAGGGTCCATGGGTGAATCACTCTCCATTTGAGTTACAATTCAGTCTGGAGCTTTGTTTGTTCTGGACCAGTCAGTTTGTGATTATGTCATCTTCAAGCCTCTTTGCCCAAGTGATTTGTGCCACAAGAGAGCGAACACATCAGGAGGTTCATTTAGTTGCCCTGCATGTCTTTAATGAACACTGACTATAGCAGGACATGTCTCGCTCTTGTGGTTCGTCAGATGCGGTTCATCCAAGTTCATCTTATTTCCAGTTCAAATTAGCGTAGCTAAACTTTGTTTTCTCTTCAGAACAGCTCCCCAGGGCTCCCTGGTGCCTAGACGCCTCGCACTCCCAGAAACAGCATGAGGGGAAGAAGTAAAGCTATGCTAACACCTTCATCATTGTTATCATAATCATTATCAACCCACTGCAGACAGCGGCAGGGCAGCTTGAGCTGGGCGCTTCTCGCGTTTCTCCTACTCTGAACAAACAGATCTTAAACAGATGGTTGCTTGTGAGTGACAGGCTGAGTGGATGAGGGTGTTAAGTGTTTCAGGCGGGCCTTTAAAGGAGGAACTTTTAAGGGGAATCTGGGGCAGTTCTCTCTATGGTCTTTCCACCCTGCCCAGGAGGAAGGCGTAGATTGCTGTGAGGAGTGATGGATCCCACTGCATTGGGGCTGGTGATGGGTCTGCACTGTGAAAACGTTTGGCTTCTAAAAATAAAATAAAAACCTTGTGTTGTTTTTTTTTTTTTCCTGCCGTTTCTAGGTTCTGTCTAACACACACAAAATGCTCTCTCTTTCTTTTTATTACACTGTTGTTGCTGTCACTTTCACAGCACTTTACTCAGGGGACAGGGGTGGGTGACAAGTGGTGCAGACGAGGAAGAAACCCAGTCGCTCTACCCTGACCAGAGGGAGGGGAGGCTGAATGTCACCTTTGAATCCAGCAGGCGATTGATTCAGGGCCTTCGGGGAGCAGCGGGAAATACCTCGGCCTGACAGGAGACACTAAACTAAACAACCAGCATCCCCCCCGGGAAAACGTTAAACTGCAGCACACTGAGTTATGGGCCCTCTGCAATTTCTTTTAACATCATACTTTGTTTTATATGGCGGAAAATGTGTTTATCTTTGAAATGTATACTTCAATAAACAAGGCACTTGACCTTATATGTGAGCTGTTTCCTTCCAGTTTCTGGTGGAAATCTTAAAATAGTGCAGGTGACTGACGTGAATATATGTCAGCACAGGTTTTTATTGTAACACATAATTCGTCAACAGACAATTCAGTGTTTTAGTAATGTATTTATTTTAATGAGCATAGGGCTTAGAATTTAACAGCCACAATAGTTTGTGTTCAACTCCTCCACTATCTTCGTTTTTAAGACTCAACAGTCTGGGCCATGTGGCAACAGCCAAGGCTAAGAGTGTGCTAATGGCTCTGTCAGGCTGCACAGCCGTGCTTTGAGCTAAATGCAAATATAGGCATGCACACATTTTCAGAAGGGTACTGAACAAAAAAGAAAAAAGCAACAACAATGTTTGTCATCCCCCGCGACCCTGCAGAGGATTAAGCGGCGTACATATAATGTGTACAGATGATGGATGGATGGATGTTTGTCATCTTAGCTTAGAATGTTCTACCAAGTTAGCATGTCACAGAAAATACAGCTGAGACCATAAACCACCAATCAAATGAATAGAAATTTGTACCTGATTCAAAGTTGAAAGGATCAAATACATACAAATTCTTCCTCAGGGGGACATGAATGTCGGTGTCAGATTTCCTGGCAAATCCATCTCATTTCTGTGGAGAGATTTTACATTAATCTACATGGTACCACGGGAGGAAAACAGTAGGAATGAATGCTCAGGGTTTGGTGTAAGTTAAAATATTTCAGTCTGCACTGATGAACAACATTTCTATCCAAAACTTTGACCTATTGGTGAAGCATCACCAAAGTCTTCAGAATTCATCCTCAGTATTAAAACTATCCATCCAGTATCTGTCAAGACATGTCAGTTAAAACAAAACAAAAAAAAAAAGTGAAACTTTTTGGATCATCAAAATCAGACTGCTGCATCCTCAAGGGAACATGAATGTCTGTCCAAAATTACATAGCAATCCATTAGATACTGTATTTTGGCCAGGACCAAAGTGGGCCTACCGACATCGCCGTCCCCAGAGCCGTGCTGCTAGCTAAAAATACGCATTTCCTGTATGAAATATGTGAGAAAGAGAAGAGAACATGTTTTAGTGTTAGTTCCACACGTATCCAGCTGAGCTTACCTGCATGATCGGATATATATCATGTGAGATGATATACGTAGTGTTTTAGAATGGGATGTGGGCTTGGTTTATGAGCAGATATTTGTTTCATGAAAGAATACTGGACCGCAGTCAAACTCCTCTCAGCACACAGCAACGACCACTTTTCACTTTCGCTCAAATTCAGTTGCGTAACTGAAAGCAGACTCCCTTTAATATTTACCATCATGTTGTGAGTGAGCGCTGGAAACACTCAGATGATACATAGCGTATGACTCGACACACAACAGACCTTAGGCAGTTTGATTGTTCGAGCCACCTCCATAAATAATCACATCGATACATCGCTCTCCAGCGCGACTCGCTTTGCTTGCAACTTGGTTTTATTTCTGCCAAAAAGATCTAATCCCATCTTCCTCTTCAGGCCTGTCTTTTTATGAAAAACTAAGTGCAATAAAACGTTAATGTGCTTTTTTTATTCTCCAGAAAGAGGCCACAAGGGAAACAATGTTGGGAGTTCTCCCTCTGGATATAACAGTGTGAGTGCGTTTGCACGAGATCATTACTTGTGTCCTGTTACCCAACACACTTGCTATGACCGTTTTTCATTTCACCCCACACAAGTCTCACGTGTAAATTTCTTTTACACATGAAAACAGCAGCTCGCTCGTGTTTGCGCATAAATCAGCTCAGTGGGAAAACATCTTTTCTTTTCAATTATTTTATGTTTTCTCACATCCAAGTTTCCAGATTTTCGCAACTGTGATAGAGTGCTGAACATAAAGTGACATCTGATTATTATCCATGGCAAGAGTAGACTCTACAGAGAGTTCTTCCTGCTGTGAACAGTAGTTGGAGGTAGTTTAATTTAATTAACATACAAGTCAATTTGTCTGACCGATGTCTACTGAGAGATGTGTGCATAATAAAACAAAACCACACCATAATTCGAGGCTGAAGAAAAACATTCCTTTATTTTTCTTGTTTTCCACAGGAGAGCATCGCGCGCCGATAGCTCCGCTTGTGAAATCAGCACCGTCATCCAAGCGGCAAAGTTAATTCGCTCTTTAAAATCAATCAAACGTGCCCGTGTTCACAAGGTGGGTACTGTATATCAGTGCAAGCATGACCGGCGTGGATACAAGTTGATGCGTGTCGCCATATATCCGAGTCGTTGCTATGCTGAGTGATGGGGCCACACACTGGGGTTCAAAGCTGCTGGCTCATTAAGCATCCACACAATGGTGGCGACGTGGAATGCTCATCATGCTTGGAAGATAAGGGCTAAGATTCCCCGGTGCGTTAAAAGTATATGCAAGATTAAGACGTCCGTACTGTGCACTCTTCTCCTTACATGGGAAAACTGCAAACAAAACAAAAACAAAGACGAGAACTGAGGAAGAGAGAAAAATGTTGAATTTGAAAGTCTAATATTGGTTTCTTCCTCTCTGGGAGTATTGATCACAGGAAGCAAACAAACAGCCTTCATGTCGGATGTGTGACAGGGCAACTTCCTCTCTCGCTATCCTTGGAGGGTTTTTACTTTGCTTTTGTGACTCAGTGGTACTTGATCACTGTCACAGCAGAGTATTGAAAAGAAGCAGGATGTACTGAAAGTGAGTTTGGTGCCCCTGCCATGACTGTGTCCATTCGGACTATGATTAAATGGACCATCCGTGCTGTCCAGTGCCGACAGAATGTTTTATAGCACAGTGGGAGATAAGGTCAGTAAAACTAGTCACAATATGAATAAAACAATAATTGTGTAGATGGAGGGAATTGAAAGTGATGCAGAGGAGGTTTGGCTGTCCGTGTGAGCGACAGAGTGAGAGAGAGCATCCTCAGAAACATGAATGGATGCCAGGCTGAATGAGGCCAATTTCCACTTTTAATTAGTATCTAAACAAAAGCAATACAGTTCTCTTAACACTTAAGTGACACAAAATTCAATCCCTACCATGTGTAGAGCTTTGTGTTGCCAACAACAGAAGCTAGAGAGAAGACCTGTCATCAGCCAGTCTGGAAGGCCTGGTCTCGCGAATGCTTTTCAGCAGTGAACAGAAAACACACAGTGACAAATTAACTGCCGAAACTTTAAGTTACAATGAAATTAAAATGTATTTTTGCCAGGAGTGCTTTGTCATTGGGGGTTTGAACTTGTGTAATTAATTGGTCATGTGTAATTAGTGTCCTCCAAGGGCTGTGAGAGCTTGGCTCTCACTGACAGTGTGGGTAGTGGTATTTTAATTGGTACAATATCTTTATGTTGGCACTAAGAAATTGTATGTAATATGGTTTCACTTTCATAACCTTAACCAAAATCAGAAAGACTACAGAGCACAAATATGTCTGGAAATGTTTTGTTCTTTTAAAAGCTATCAATATCTCTGATGTATTCCTCAATATCAAGACAGGGACTTTCAAAATGTTGTTTAACTTTAACTTAATACAAAAATCAGATACACGTCACAGTGACAACAGCTTGGCAAGAGACAGTCAAACATACGGAGTCAGTTCAGCCAACAATAAGAAGCAGAGCGACACATGATGCCACGCCGCAGCCGCTTTAAAAACAAAAGAGCCAGTTCTTCGCCAAAGTAAAACTCCAATAAAGAAACGGAAGGACTGACATGTCCGTGGAGGCAGCAAAATATGTCAGGGCATGTGACAGCCTGGGGGAAAACCAGCAGAACACCTCCTCCAAAATCCACCTCCTGTTGGCTGCTTTATTTAATATCTCTCCTTCTATTTTTCTCACCGGGACCATTTCATTACACTGCCAAATTACATGTTTAACCATCTTTTTAAATTATCTGATTCCTGATGATTTCTTTGCAAAGATTGCTTGTTCTAATTAAAGCTGTAGTAAAGTTATACAGCTGTATAGTTTCATCTAGTGTACAGAATGCCACAGAGTGAAAAGCATTTGTCTGAGCATGAAGCATGAGCTGCTTTCTGAATGACATGGTCGAACGCTCAGCGAGATCCTGTCGAAAGCTGGGCCTGGACTTTAAAATATTTGATCACAAGCCGTTTGTTTTCTTTATGACTTATCTTGTGAATGATTCCGCTTTCATTATTTGACCTTTTTTACATGCATTTTAACGCTTGTATAACATGTTTGTGCGGTGTTGCACTTGATTAACTACGGTAATGCCAGTAAAGCACATTTGGATTTCAGAGAGGGGGGGAGAGAAAAAAAAACAAAAATGGGAGGGAGCGAACAGTTGTCAGAGAAAGTGACTGTTTTCTGCTCTTGCGGTGGTCCATGTGTATTTGTGTAGCTTCCTCTTCTAACCCCTGCAAACAGAAGTATTGTAAGTGGGAGGGAAAAACGTGAAAGAGGGAAGGGTGGTTGAGTGATTATGTGCTAAGGAGGTGCATGTGTGTGTGTGTGTGTGTGTGTGTGTGTGTGTGTGTGTGTGTGTGTGTGTGTGTGTGTGTGTGTGTGTGTGTGTGTGTGTGTGTGTGTGGAGAGGTGCGCCACTCTCTCTCTCTCTCTCTCTCCCTCTCTCTACTTGAAGAGCTTTAGCACTTCAGCCAACATCCTGAAGCGGGCCACTCTCCTCTCCACCCCTCCTCTCCTCCGGACCAACACATGGACTCAAGCAGCTCGAAAAGACGGCAGTGAGGAAAAGCAACTTTTCAGTAGAGAGATAAATGGTGGGAGGGAAGTCTGCTGTTGGTTTCCTGGACAGAGCTGCATGCGCCGGCTGGAGTGCTGAAGCTACAATAAGAGTCAATCTCCCTTTTCCTGTGTGTGTTTTCTGTCTGCCCTCACGAGGAACTGCAGGAGCAGGAACTGGGCTGAAGAAGACTTCTGGATGCATCAGCTAAGAGGAGGACGGGCCGAAAGGGGAAAGTGATAAAACAGAGACAGGAGCAGCAGGGGTTGGACTGAGAAGACAGAAGGAAGACAGAGTTAGAGTCTTGAGGGACAGTTTAACAAGAAAAAGATAAAGGAGAGATAGTGGACCGAAGGAGGAAACTCACCTGACTCCCCTCTCTGCTCTGCCAGGTGGAGCATCCTCCTCCCTCCCTCCCCTTTCCCTCTCCTCCCCCTGACATGGGCCGCCTGCTGGCCCTGACCCTTGCCTACCTGGCCTACCTGCTGGCCGCAGCAATCGGCTCAGAGCGCCAACAGCACCGTGTGCAGCACGGCCCCTGCAGCTACACCTTCATCCTCCCTGAGGTGGAGCATTGTCAACCTTTAAAGGACTTCCAGGTCACCAACACCCTCCAGAGGGACTCCCCGCCCGAGGCCGAGCCTGGAACGAGCCAGTCAAAGCCGGTCAAGGCCCAAAAGGAGAGGCCTTCCTGGCAGGAGACGAAGCTGGAGAGTCTGGAGAGTGCCATGGAGAACAACACCCAGTGGCTTCAGAAGGTATGGCTGCACTTATTCCTTGTGGTCTTCTTCTTGTCCTTTTCACATGTCACACGTTAGCCTGCAGAGCTTCAAACCAAATGCTGAAAAAACAAGCAAGGGACGTCCACGATACACTGGCCGATAACAGCTGTTGACAAGCCTTCATTATTGATAAGTTCAGTGCTCAGCTGGGATTTCCTGGATGCTTGCTGTATGCATATCTGGCTCCATGACAACGCCTGCTGTATGAGTGTGCGTCTGTATTTAAGACCACTGGGAGGCCAGAACTCCCTGTTGCATGCGAGAGCAGAAAGACAAGATGAAATAAGTTTGCTTATATCACATGGTGCCAAACACATCCCACACAGTTAAACCTGCTAAATTAGCATTCCTCAGAAACTTCTCTCTCAACTCATGTTTCAGCAACCCCCCCTCTACTAAACCCAGCTAACTTAAAAATATAACATGCTCCTCATTCAGAAAAACGTGTTTATCTACTGGAGACACATTTCAGCGCTTCTCTTCTCCAGGCTGTTGGCCTTTGCGATTCCATTTAACTCGGATTATGACTGACTAAAATGAAATGATGCGATTAAAAGCGGCTTCACAATAGTGTTTTCATTCCTAAGGTCATCGGGGCACAGAATCAGTGTTGGGCCATTGTCTGGGAGAGACTGACTGACATGCCACCCCTCTCCACCCGTCTCCCTATTCTTGTCTGCATCACTCAGAGAATATTTATGGTATACACTAATCCTCGGCCCGATTATAAGGGTTTGTGTCGAGTGTTTAGATTGGCCAGCCGAGCGCAAACATGTTGATTATGTTTCAGGATTTGAAAATGGGGCATTATGAATGCCAAAGCTCTTCCTGTGCTCCTGTCACTTCCCACTCTTGCTCTCACTCACCACAAAATTGTCTGCGCTTTTTCCTTCCTTCCCTTTCCCCAACCTCCTTTTTTTTTTTTTTGACACTGTTCCTCTCTATCCGTCTCCTTCGTTTCTCTCTGGACCTCTCTGCACCTCCGGGATGATGAATGTGTCTCATCTCACACCTTGACTTGTCGACCATCACGTCTCATACTCTTTGTCTATCTTGCTCGTGCTCTCTCGACATGCACACTGAATGAAAAAAAAAAAAAAACACACACACTCAAGTCCCCTGTGTGCACTCTGTCTGATGCTCAGTCTATGAACTGGCGACCTAGCTTCTATGGGAAGCATCCCAGGGGGCCACACTGTATGTGTGTGACAGACAAAGCGAGGAAGATATAGTGAGGGTGCACACACACTTTTCCTCATGTGTGCAGTAAATTATTCATGGGTACAGTCTGAAAAGCGCTGGTTAAATTGGCGAAGACAAAAGCATCACGTATTGCACATATTATGTGAATATTCTGAGCTGCATGTTTCACTCTCTCCACCACAGCTGTGATATGAGCAGTTGTGAAGGAGATAGATTTTAAATCAGAAAAAGCCCTGCTGACACACATCTTGCTCCGTTGCCAAACTTCCTCCACAGAACGTCTGGAACGAACACAAAGTTTCGACCTTTCAACAAGTTACCCCCAGCAGGCCGGTGATGCATAACTGATCGCACCGTAGGTGGGTTTTCCACATAAACACAGCCGGACTCTAGAGAGCTCTTTAAGACATGCACAGGGGTATACTGACCTCTGACCCCAGATGGCAAAGCCTTTTCAGCACCTCGTGGAGCTCATTAAGCCTATCTGCATAGGCTTGAGGAGAAATTGGTAATATGCATGTGGAAGCGCTCCAGGCATGTGTGTGTCGGTGTGTCTGTGAAACCTTATACCATCTTACCAGAGCTCCCAAGGGATGGTATGACTCTTACTGTGAGCCTTCCACCCAAACCCCTTAAAAGAAAACACACACCCACACACTAACTGAGGAACACACACACACACACACACACACACACACTCACTAATCCAACATGTTCTGCACAGGGGATCTCCAAGTAGAAGAGAGCAACAGGACTGTATTAATGTTCCAGAGTCTTTCTTCTGTTTTTCCAAGAAGAAACTAGTGTTTGCTTTCTTTTGGTCGTAACCCCCTACGTAACCCCCCATCTAGTCCCTTGCGCCCGAGGGGTTGGCAAAAGGGATGTGAGCGTGCTTTTGTTAGTGCTTTTAAGAGCCTGTGCGGATTATGCTAATGCAGAAATATTGCATAGAGATCAAGGTGGCTGGGGAGCCTTGGCGACCCGGCCTCCTCGCCCAGTAATATTTCATTAAGCCAATGCTGGAATATGTCACCCACATTATTCAGTTGGTCTTTCTCAAACATACACCCCATCTTTCTTCATCCTGAACAATCTTTGAGAAAAAATAAACAAAAATGTATTTTGAAAAGTCAGTTCATCCAAAGTACAAAAACATATCTCTGGGGGTATCGAGGAAAGAGACAGTTTGGTTGTATCTGGCCAAGGTTTTGCAATGTCTGCATCTAATATGGCACGCTTCTACAGCCATAAAAGCAGCTCTGCATGACTGTAGTTTGGCACAGTAATGCTTTGAGCTCATTGCTAATGTCCACAAGCTAACAAAGTGAAGTTTAGCAGGTATACTTTAACCATGTTTACCATTGTAGTTATGCTTGTTAGCATGCTAACATTCCCCAACTATCCTGAAACTTGGGTGCCAGTTCAACATGCATTGTTTCTTGCTTTTGTAACACTAGACCATTGGGAAATGTTTGAATGTTGAGATATTTTACTTGGACAAGTGATAACACTGACCTCCTGGTGGTGCTAGATGAAATGTTGGGATCACAAAAGTAATAAGGATTCATCTGGGGACTATGAATATCTCCATCAAATTTTGTTTCTATCTGCTATTGTTTTTTTTTTTTCCTCTATGTTTCCATAGAGACTACTGATAAATAATTCCACTACAACATCTCTTCCCAGAAACATGTCCTGGTTCTGAAAAATCCCCAGAAAAATGCTGTCAACCATTTCTCTTAGGAAAAAATTCTTCAACAGAAAGTAGTGGCCATCTGTCCACAATGAGATGTATCGGTTCCGCGAAACAACATGGAGATTGTTTCTGGAAAAAGACTTTGCTGCTGATTTCTCTAAATGTCATTTTTAAATGCTATTTGCACCGCAAGCAAAATGTCGCTCTCAGCTCTGTGTGATGGAGGTTGAAATCCAAATAGAACCAAAGCTAACTGACTCTAGACAACATTACATTTACATAAACACATTTAGGGCATTTAGCAGATGCTTTTGTCCAAAGCGACTTACAATAAAACATTAGAGGTATACTGTAAAAATATTCTTAAGGCCTGGAATGCAGTTGATTTTGCTGAATGGCATTGCACTAACACATCAATCAAGTCGTGTTTTTCATGAAAACATATGATATATAATATATAATTAAACTATCATGACGATGTGTCTCAGCCACGATTGCTTGCCAGAACACCCAGCGGACACGTTACCCCTCTCCTCTGTAATTGTAATCGAGAACAAATGTGTCCATTAGCTCAACAATTAAGATACCATGTGATACAATGATTTTCTCAGCACTGATCCCTACTGTCCCTGTCTCAGACACAATACAATAGAATTATACTATATCCCAAAAGTGATTTATCTGGCTGAAGGGAGCGGCATGTGACAGTGCTGCAATTAATGCAATTGGAAGAGGGAGATGGAGTGAATCAAGACCTTTGGATTGAGCTCTGTCACAGAAGGCTGTAATGGGAACACTTTGGACAGGCGGCCGATAGCAGCTTCAATACATGGGGCTGATTATGATGCGGGGATCTTCGGTTCTTCCTTTGGAGTTGGCTTTAATCCGCTTGGTAATCTCTTCATAACCTCCGTTATGAGGGAATTTTTTTCGGCTGTCTCACTTGTTCTAAAGTAGCGGGATGGAGGAGTGAGAGATGTATTTATAGAGTGAGCGGGAAGAAGAGGGGGGAGAGTTGGAATGGATGAGGGAGTTAGTGAGGGAGATCAAGAGGAAGAGGGGGACAAAGGGAGAAAGATTACAAGGAGACAAACAATCTAATTGCAGATTCATCTCTATTTGCCCATTTGGATCAGTATTTTCTTTGTTGCATAAAATATAGAAAAAGCCCTCTCCTGTGGTAATGCATTATCATCATCCCATTCCTCTCTGAAACGGCCATTTGCATTGAAAAATAAACAATCATATCCTCATTTGAATTCTCTTCGATTTTTGCGAATACCCGCTCATTTGCTGGATCAATTTGAATGCCTTCTCCCTGAGACTTCATTTTCCAGTCGTGCAGTTTAACGAGTGAAGTCTGATCTCTAACCAGAAACGTCATAAATATTATTTTTCGATATTCTACTCTGCTTTATTGCCAGGCACAGGCCATCGCCCGTTGAACGTCAAACAGAATTCCATTGTACCCAGCAGGAAAGGACAAATTTGTCTCCCACATGCCGTTTGCTCAAACCGACCACATTAATAAGAAAATCTATTTATTGGGGGAAGATGGATGTCATCCTATTTATACTCCTGCTGCAACATGTGACAGGTTTTGCCAGTGCTTCTTTCTCTGGGCTTGATTGATTACAGAGCGTAGGTGACTATCCCTGAAGTCCTGCACATGAATTTCACAAAGTCAGTCTGTATATCATTGCTCTTTTTGAAATCCCAGTGAAACTTCTAAACACTATATATAATCTATAATCGTATTAATCTAAGGGTAAGATCTACCGAGGGATGGTTGGGTGGGAGACACTGCAAGTAGCCTAGGGTTACTAAATCCCACGAGTCCATCACAGTACCTGAAAAGATTAAGCTGAAAAAGACTCCAAGGTTGCTGCTTTCACACTGCATCAAGCTGTCAGTGAAAAGGGACATTTCCTCCTAAAATATGATTAGCACCATAATGAAACTCAGGAATCTGACATCCTGGATAATATTCTCAAAGTCTGCTCATTCTCCTTACAGCTGGAGAACTTCATCCAGGAGAATGTGCGCTCTGGGATGGAGGAAATGAAGAGAACTGCGGTACACACCCAGACAGCTGCCATGCTGGAGATGGGAACCAACCTCCTAAGCCAATCAGCCGAGCAGACCCGCAAACTAACAGACGTTGAGACCCAGGTGAGCCCGTCAGGAAGCGTCCGTGTGAGCCTGAGATAGCTTGTTTGCAGCCAATCCAAATGAACAACTGTGCGGGTCACACCCATGCAAAAACAAATGATGTCACTTGCGAAGCACCTAATTAAATGTAAATCAGATGGAACCCGCCGAGAAGCCGTGCCCGAAGGTGGCGGCAACTGCTTTTAAACAGCTGGTATTTGGATCCGCCGGCTCTGATTGACACAATAAGTTGAGCTGGGCGCCTGACAGCAAGCCAATTAAAACATAAAACTCAGTAGCACAACACAGATGTGTCTTCAATCATGTTTCAGAGCTGTTATTACAGATTGGCTTGTTTTTGTCATGCTTTCTTTTTCTCCTATCAAAGTCGATATGAAACCACAACCTGTGCAAATATCTGAGCCGCTTTGTGTTTTTGTATCATCTGCGCCTTCAAAACATGTCGCAGGTGCACATGAGCTCGAGTTTGCGTCCTAAGATCAAAGAATAAGCCTTATGAGTCCTTTTGATGTCTTGTGCGACACTGTTTAGCCCCAAGGGTGCTCTCTATGAAATCAGCAGGAGGGCAACCTTTTCTTATTCCCTCCCATCGGTGCCCCTCGTCACTCCTATCCATTCTCCAACCTGCGCCCGCTGTGATGGAGTCATTCCTCTGTTTTTTTTTTTTTGTTTTTTTTTTTTAAATCAATCTATAGGTGCTAAACCAGACGAGTCGCCTGGAGATCCAGCTGCTCGAGTACTCACTCTTCACTAACCGGCTGGAGAAACATATTCTCCTGCAGACTCAAGAGATCTCACGCCTCAGTGATAAAAACAGGTGAGCACACACACACACACACACACTCTCACACACACACACACCTCACATTGTTCGGTTTGCTGCAAGTCTTGTACTGCGTAAAGGGCATTTCGTTTTCAGAGCCATAACTGTGAATTTGTGGTAATTTTAGAGCCCCTTTTCCTCTCATTCCTTGACACCATAATGTTAATGGAGCAAAAATAAAAGAACTGACATTATCAACAGAGTGTGAAGAGACAGCAGTGTTGATGCTGTGTCAAAGACGTCCGTGTATTGTGCTCCTTAGTCATCTCCTGAAGTTAACATTCTAACCAGGTAGCCCCGGCCCATCTTGTCTCAAAACACTATTTTGTACCAGAGTCCTGCACGGGTTCGGGTACGCACGGGCGTCCAATGGGTGAAAAATGATGTACTGTGCAAACACGGTGCAAATCAGATCGGGCGCCTAGAGAGCGCGGGTCAGGTTTTGCGATTGCCACTTTCAAGGCTTCACGTGCAAAAAAAATAAATAAATAAACAATCCTGATTAGTGACACATCTACAAAGATATGCCTGCATTTCAAAACGATAAGCAATTATATTTCATATGAGCTTATTAATACATGCTCGCGCCCTCCCAGAATTCCCACTCCCCACACTAGCTTACTTTCATTTTTAAAAATTGCATGTAGGTTATCTAATGTGCTGAATTTTCCCTCGGGTGTGGGTCGGGCATCAGAATCAATTTATAGTGGGTCGGCTCGGGTGCAGAATGTAGTTTGTTCTACTGTCCTTAAATGGGTCAGATGCGGTTTCAAGTATGGCAGGTATGGGCAGATGCGGGTTTGGAAAGCAATACTTTCACTCCTATTTTCCTCACTCAACAGAAAAATTCAACCAAGTATCTAGATCTCTAAACTCTGGGGCTACTTCGACGGCTAACTGAGCCATGAGCTAGCTGGATAATGGTTGCTAGCTACAGCCAAGCGTAGCTAGCAAAGAGCAGCAGCAGCCATATGCTCTGGTGATATGCTGCCCCCTAGTGGATGTTTTTGAGCTACCTTCAAATTCCAGCCATATTCTACAAATTATACCTTTGAGCAGTCTTGCTTTACGCCAGTGTTGTCTTTTTTCTTGAATTTTCTGAAAGCTTTCTGGGTTTTAGTTACTGTAGGTGGCGCTATTTTTCCTCTTTGCTGCTTCATTTTCTTCACCGACTCACAACGAGCCTGCAGGGCGGCCGTAGGAAACATGACAGGCACCTCTTCCTGTGCACCAAAGAATGCTTTCACAGGAAAAAGCTACTTGAGACTGGGTGGCAAAATATCAAGGTGTTCAGAAATGTAACATACTGCATGTGTACACGCACATGTGTGAAACTTGTCCTTTTCAAAACAGCTGGAAAATGACTGAATGACTCCAGCAGATCTGAAAAACAGGGCACTTCACAACAGTATAATGCTTATTGTGTCAGCGTGTGTGTGTGTTTGCCAGTGAATAGGCAGTGCATGTTAGGAGTGGTTTCCCATTCTTCTCTCGAGGAACACAAGGTCAAATTAAGGCCAGCAGGGGTGAAGGACAGGGTGCTGGGTGGGCATGAAAGGGAGCGGCTGTTTTCTCTCTTTAAATCTGATTGTTTATCGCTCCATCCATCCGTACCAAGTGTGACTGGGAGAACACTGTGCCCTGGCTCCAGCACCTGTTACACATCTGGCCCTGCTTGGTCCTGCTTGGCCCTGCACTGCCCTTTGGCCCTCGTCCTTCAAGTCGGTGTCACGGCTCTGACATGAAAATAAATGAATACATCTTCACAAGGGTGAGCGCCATGATGGGGACGCATGAAACTGGAAAGGTCAGAGTAGATTTGCAGCCAGGCAGCTGTGGTATAAAAGGGAAATAAGGACTGCAGTGCTTGTAGGGGGCTACTGCTGCTGATCCGTGAGGGCATGGAGCCAGTATTTGAACTGCAGCCAACCGCAGAGAGCACAGAGACATGTTTGTTTTCATAGGCATTACATGTAAAATGCTATTGGCAGGAAGCGGAACATTTTGTGAACAGAGTCTAAGAGCAGTCTAATAGTAATATATATATATTACAATAATAATAAATAGCATGATCACAAGCGTAACAGTTTAATTACCCAGGATGCAATGTGATCCAGAATGGTTTGTTCCGTCAAAACCTTCTAACTGTTTAAACATTTCTGGGCTGCTTCATACTCGCTGTCTACACTTTGACTGTTCCTGAAAGTAAAATACACATAATGGAGAACAATTTGTTAGCTTGCTTTGCTGCTATTATTGAGTGTTCCCCCCCACAAAGCAGAAATGAAATGGAAGCAATGTTAAAAATGATTTGAATTGATCCATCTTGCCTTCCAGGCCCCATACTGAGTCGCTGCCTAAAGGGGCAGATTATGGATACACGTTTAGTGCAAGCGGCCGCGTGTGCACAGGGCTGAAAAGTAGCTTGTTCAATCTGGGTGGCTGGATTGTTTCAATAAATAACTGCTGCCGAGTCGTTAGTCAAAGCCATAAAGATCAGGCTGGAGGGATTTATGATCTTCATTTGGAGGTGCGGGTGTGGCTCTTGTGCAGACACACACACACACACACACACACACACACACACAAACTGTCAGACGGTTGCCTCATGGCTGTGATCGAGAGGCTTAGCATGCAGGCCCATCTGTGCATGCTGCTGCAGTACAGGTGTTTATATGATGTTAGCCCAATGAGACTGTCACGCTGAAGTCTATTAGTCATCCTTATGTAAATGTGCAAGTTTGTGCAACCTCTGCTGCGCAACGTAAATCCTGAATGAATGGATTGTTCTTCCTGCTTCCTTGCCACCCTTTCAATATGCACCTAAATGCTTGATATAATAATGTTTTGGATTGGATGATTTTTACTTTTCTCCAGTGCGCTGTCTTAAGGAAAACAAAATCTTAGCTTTGTTTTTTTGTCTATGGTAGTTTTCTGGAACAGAGGCTCTTAGCGTTGGAGGCTCGGTATGGGAAGGAGCTGCAAGGGCTGGAGAGTGAAAAGCAGCAGCTTCAAGAGCTCCTGGAGAGGCAGAGTCGACTGGTCAGTCAGCTGCAGGGGGAGCTGGGCAGCTCCACGCTCAACAGCACCTCACTGCAGAAACAGCAGGCCGTGCTCTCAGACACTGTTCAGCAGCTGCTGGCTATGGTCAACCACTGCAATGGTAAGGCTGAGGGGTTAAATGTCTTTGAAATAGACAATTTTACTATCATGTCAAAAGATACATTTATTGTAGGACAAATGTTCTCTGGGTATTAAAGAGATCAGGGCTCAAGACTTTTCCTCTTGGCCGAAAAATATTTTCATATGTATGTACGTACGTACAGCTATCACTTAGCAAATGACAAACTGAACCAAGTGCTTACTACAACAGAGCTCCTCTATTCATGCTGTTGCTATAGTTACTATCACTGGTTGGTAACTTAGAAGACCTAAGACGAATATGACACAAATATCAAAATCCAAAGGGCTGCACCAAACTCACTATCAAGAGGGGACATTTTTTTCCCCATGAATGCTATAACTGTGAAGAATGATGTGGTGACATCAGCAGGGGGAGCACCAGTTAGCTGTTAGCAGGAGGTGGGCAGCAGAGTCCTGTAGTCTGCTGAGTTAACAGTCACAAGTTGTCATTTGTCGTAAAATTAGTAAAAACTGAAGCTGCTATGTGAATGACATCATCTCGCACTAGGGATGTCACTTAAACCAAGATGGCTGTCACATTGTCACAGAAAAAGTTACAGTCTTATACTCCATCAGTTTTAGGAAAATCTTCAAATTATGACTGTTCAAACTGGGTTAAATAATATTTTTCTCCCATAATTAACCACTGTACATATTTTTGACATGCTCTCCATCCATTAAGTCTATTCTCATATTTAAAAAATGTGTTTTCCATCAGCACTAGATTAGTGTGAATGACAACTCCCTTATTTTTATTATCATTACCTGTCGCAATTCATCAGTGCATGTTTAACAGTTTCTGCTTTATTACAGGGTGCAATGGTCCAGTAGGATGCTTGACTATTCTATGGGGTGTCTAATTCAACAACACATTCACTGTAAATAACTCTATTCAAGTACTTAGCTGATTTAGAGGTAAAAGTGTCTTGAATGCTAATAGTTGCAAATGATTACTTTTGATTGTAATGATAGTGTGGAGCAATAAGTTAGTCTGCAGCCTCGAAAGAGATCAAAAAATATTGGTCATTGATTAATAAATGACGGCGCACCCACTCATTAGTATGTAGTGCGCAATTATTTATATAATTCCTGTAATGGATCATTACTGCTACCGTGCAAAAAAAAAAGAATAATTGCTCCAATAAACAGTTGGGAAAAAAGATCACCTCGAGCAGCTTGTTATTCAAATCTTGGACACACTACACCCATGCATGCACCGCAGACATTGCAGAATTAAGCCAGAGCTTAACATTACAAGGGAACTCACATATGGAGTTGGGATTTGTGTGCAGATCCCATAAGGTTGCCATCTGTAAATAAATGCCTGCATGCTTTTTTTTTGCAGAAATCTCCAACGTGCCCAAGGAGGAGCCGCTTAGTTTCAGGGACTGCGCCGAGATCCTGCGATCAGGAGTGACAGAGAGTGGAATATATAGCATACGCCTCCCCAACTCAACTCAGACTGTCAAGGTAGTAAGACTTTAAAGGTCACTGGCCTTTTCTTGCAAATATCACCTAACTGACTGTGACATGAAACTTTTTTTTTTGTGACACATTTTATCCCATTTGTCTTAGACATTCAGCACTGTAATCATTTCACTTTGCCCAGCCTGCATAATTTGACGCTCACACTCACTGCGCACTGACATTCAGGCAGCTTATCAGGATTTTTTTTTTTTTTTTTTGTGGGAGACTCAGGGTGGACAAACTGCTCTGATGTAATGGTAATTTGCAGGGGTTTTTTTTGTTTTTCTTTTGGTATAGAGGTTGATGGAAATGCCATGCTGAGTTACTGAGAGCTAAAATAATAAGCAACAGGAGCATTATGCCCCGCAGGCTTCATGGTGAGTGAGTGTGTGCTGCTGAATGCAAAGTCAGAAAAGCTTAGGAGGTTCCTCCGCTGACCTGAAGTAGCCAAGTCAACCATGGCATCCACCAGCAGGCTACTATTTCTTTGAATCACAGCTAGCATTCATGTATCTGCACACTCAGAGCTTTCCACAGAAAAGGAAAGAAAACAGTGAAAACATTTTTTTCTTCATTACTTACAGTCTAGTTTGCCGGTTGGCACCACCTCCTATCGCCTCTGTTTTCTCCCATGCTTCCTCTTCATTTCCTGTGGGCAAAGCAGCCAGGTGTTAGGCATTGGTGCCATGTGTTTCCTGCCAACTGGGGCCAACGTGCGTTTTCCACTGATGCAAGTTAGTTCTCCCCAGATCATTGCTGCTTTCAATCTATGCCATCTTATTCCAATGTGGCTGGCAATCTGGGTGGCAGTGTAAAAGTGGGGCAGGTACAAATTGCCCTATTTTCAGAGCCGCGAGTGGGCTTTCTCAGTTGGACAAGAGACAAAAAAGCACATACATGTGTTTTAATGCAGATGTGCCCATATGAGATGTATCAAACTTTTAATCACCATGGTTGTGAATACTGATGATGTTTTTAAGACAAATAATTTAGATTCTGGATCAGCTTCTTTTTGAATCTCTCCTGACTCTGTTGTGCATGATTATGAGAGTCACCGATGCACAGAACTCATGCAATTAAACACATCAGGGCTTTCTCTATAAACTCATATTGTGTAGTATTTATTTTATCCCCTGAAAGCCGTGCAAAAACAATAACCACCGCATTAGCTTTTAAAAAAAAACAAAAAATCATAATAATGCTTAAGTCGTCTGGACTTTTGCTTTTATTGTAATGGGTTTGGCTCTTACTGATTCTTGCTGGCTAATAGTAGTAATGAGTGAATTTGGAGGATTAAATATGGATCTGGTCTAAATCAAAGTAACGACCACAACTGGCAAATGACTTGAATTAAAAAAAATCTATTTCAGGACCATGTACGTGTGTTCAGTGTGAAGCCTTTAAGGCCAGAGTGTTGGCTTGATGTGCCGGAGGATAATCACAGCATATTGCCAGCCTGTGCTCTGTTTTTGAGGTAAAAAACCTGAGTGCCTTTTGACCTTGATTTAGCTATCCCATTCTGGGAAAGAGCTGGAAACGCTCATTTCATTTCTAGCAGAAAATAGTCGGTTGAGATGTCGAAATAGAGAGACCCCTCGGGATGCTGTACACATACCAGCATCTATACTGCATTACTTCTGAGACGGGTCAGGGCGGTTGTTTGGTGGACAACATTCAAGCACCCGGCCAAGCAATTTTGTTTCAGTAATTATCCACATTGCAGGTTGTTGAGGTTGTTATTGAGTCAGAAATGTTATTGGCAATGCCTATAATTTAAGGTGACAAGATTGAAATTCAAACTTAGTGCCTGAGCAAACTGACAAAGTGCCACCCCGAGCCTCGAGGTGCGCCGACTGAATACTCTTGTTTGATTGAGAAGGATCACAGTAACAGAAAATCCGATCTTACCACCGGGGGAAGAAATTCACAGTCATTAAAACTTGAAGCTGGAATATGTCCAGTTTAACACCTTGATTATGTAAAACAAGTCCCTTAACAAGTCTAAATTTCAAATCCTGTCACTACATGACATTCCCATTCCTTTTCATTCCTATTTGTTCGTCCAAACATATCTACATATGGCAAAGTGTGCAGCTGAGTAAGAAAGAAAACATTGTCTGTAACCAAAAACACAGATGCCTCCTCCTCAACCCCCCACACAAGGGGAAGAGAGAACATGCTGATATGTTCGTTTTTCCTTCCCACCTGGGTCATGTCATTACGTGACACCCTGAAATGTTTGCCCCCTGGATGGATTCGTCTCATGTGTCAAATAACAGGAAAAGGCTTGATATCATTTAAAAATATGGTGGTGAGACTGAAACAACAGAATTTTTTATTTGTAATTATCTATTATTGATCATAGATGTTGCTCAATAGCCAAAATATCACTTTAATAAGATTGATAAGGATCCTTTTTATTGATGGACCCAAATAAAAAAGAAATTATCAACCGGTCCTCCCGAGACGTCTCCGATTTTTAGGAGCATTTTAGCATTTCCAGCTGAATTGTTTTGATTTTATAGCCTGCAACTTTAACATTTTTTATTGAGCTTTCACCATCCGTGTTTCCAGCCACAGCAGAGAGCTTTAAAACAGATATACCCACTGCACATCACCGACCCAGCGTCATACCACTGTTAGCGACGAGCTGGTTAACACAGTGGGGCATTTGGCTGCAAAACAGCCAGATATTTCCCTCAGCAGCTGGTGGAGACCAACGGAGAGTAAATATTGGACAGGTGGCTCAAAACGCAACTCCAAAGTAATGCTCAGCATCTGGTACAAAAATTATTGTGGCAAGTGTGCTTCCTATTAGATGATAATATGTCAGTGTTGTGTTTATCCGTTGTTACGCTGCATCAAAGTGGCAAAAACAATCAATCACTGCCACTCTAAAGGTAAACTATGCAACTTTTTTCCCAAGCCTATATAACAAAAAAGAGATGGGGCCCTTGATATGTGGAACAACAGATTGGAGGAGATAACACAAGCTTTAGATGTAGGCCTGCTTTAAGGCCATATGTCTTCATTGTGAAAAGTTACATACACTGTGTTAAAGAAACATTCAGCAGACACAACAAACGTCAACACAGGTCATAATAAGCTGCTCTCACAGTGGACCCAGGAGGTCGACAGACTAAAAAAGTAACACGACGTTCCTTTGATTTCCACAGGTGTTCTGTGATATGAAGACCAGAGGCGGCGGCTGGACGGTGCTGCAGCATCGGACAAACGGCTCTGTCGACTTCCACCGTGGCTGGAGGGACTACAAACTGGTGAGTTGCGCGGAGGTCAGGGTGCGTGATCATCAGTGTAGCTAGTATGGATCAGCATTGCGAGACTGGACAGGAGGTTCCAATAACGATCCACGGGTGGTTTGGCAAGGAGAGGCGTGGGATACCGGCTCGCCTGTGATCCCAGGTGACCTGCGGTTGTTGTATTTGGCCGCCCTCGTGTTCTCCACCACCCCCCATGTTATTGCACCTGCTCTCGCTCCCTCTCGCTGTCATACTCCCACACACACACACACACACACACACACACACACACACACACACACACACACACACACACACACACTTCACTGATCCGCAGAGTACTACTGTTTGTTTGTATCTTTTAAGATCCCAATAGCTTTCCTATGTAGGGAAATGAGTGATGGAAGTGAAACATCATTTCAAAATGGATATAATTCAATAGTACACAAGAGACTATGAAGTTGATCCATGTCTCTGGCTGAATCAAGCATATTTTAACACTGCCGGCTCTTGTTTTGCTTGGACGTACATTTAGGTAATGCTTTTTTTGACTCTCGTCACAAAGTTTTCTCAATAAAATCAATATTCCGTTTGCACAATAGAGAAAAACACACGCTCGCGAGCCCTTTTGACTGTGTTAAATTACACGCAGAACAAATGAGCAAGGCTAGTTTTGGGATTTAGCAGAGTAGCAATTTGTCTCTCACCCACGTCAACAAATCAATTGCTACAGCTTGGGTTGGAAATGACAGAGCGGAGAGGACTGCAAACAGAAATGAGTGAGAATGAGAGGAGATCGCCCCCGCCCCCACAAAAAAAAAGAAAACTTAAAAACCCCTTTTAAGAACAATATTTTTACAAGTGGATGATAAATATTTGCTTCCAGCTGGGGCGTGGGAGAACAGGGGACCCTGTAGATGGCAGATAATGAATGTACTAAAATGCCTCACTGCCTCAGTCCACACTCTATATTCGCAGAAATCGTGGTCAGTGTTGATCAAATGTTGCATTCAGACGTGCCGGTCAAATGATGAATGCTCCAAGGCCCTCACTATATATTCACTCTCACTTAAGACCAATAACAAACAGAGAGTCTGACAGCAAGACTAAGTGACTTAGAATTCACAGGTAAACATGGAGAAAAGGGCCTTCTGTTTTATTGAGCAAATATCTGCAGATGTAGAGTTTAGTTGCTCACTATTCTGCCTTGAAAATGTACTTACATGAGCAATGACTCTTACTGTCAGTTTACATATGTATCTGTTCACACTGGGAATCCAGTCCGTCAGTCAAGCAGCAACCCTCAGCCCTCTGGAAAAATTCATTAACCAGTGTTATTCTCCGTCCTTCCTCTTAAAGCGTGTCTTTGAATAAGAACCCTGCACGTTATTGTGATTTCCCTGGAGCAGCCTGTTTCCATCAAAGCCATCATGCCCATGTGGCTTACACTCAACACTGCGGATACATACATAGACATTTCTGCTTTTGTTTTTTGTTTGTTTGTTTCTTTATATTATTCAAATGATTGGTGCATTCAAGGAAAAGCTAACATTTATTTAAAACACAACATGTCCTAGTAATGGTTGGTGACAGCAGAGGATGCCAGAACAGCGTCGATGGCAGTTCTACATGTCGAATGAATGAACAACACTCCTCTCAAAGATTCTCACTTAACTGATTTTTTCATGATGCTGGTGGAGAGTGCTGTTAACCGTTCAAGTCCTAAATCTCCCGTACAGTGTTTTGGGGTCATAATATGTGGGAGAGAGTCACAGGAAAAACTGAACGCTTGTTAAAAAATGTACATTAATATATCAATAACACAAGAAAATTATAGTAGACCTATTATATTAGACATAGAGTAGAACTCATAAAAAATATGTTTGTGTCTAAAAAACCCAGATACATTTACTGCAGAACTGAGTGATTATGCTGTGCCCACATGATGGAATTGATTAAAATTACCTTTGTAATTTTAGTTAGGCTAATAAACCAGCTAACTTCAACTACTGGTTATGTTGACAAATTATGTAGATTAAAATGAAGATCACATATCATCCAAATTGATTGTGGTGAAATGACGTTGGATGCTTGCTAACGTGACATATGCTCCCGTCAGCCAACATTATAATTTCACAGGTTCAGATAAGATTCAACCGGCAGGGACAAAAATGGATTTATAAAAATGGAGGAAATGAAATCAGCTGTGACTACATAAAAAGAAGGGTAAAAATGCATGTGAAATCAAAACATGGAATACTGAATTATCCAGTGATTTGATTATAATTTAAAGAAGATTTGATTGAAACAGCTGTTATATGATGTGACATGATATGATATGATAAGATGAAAACAGAGCCGTGCTCTAACGTTGCCTCGTCTCACAGTCGACATTCAACATTTACAACACAAACTTGTGATTTATCATTGAAGGAAAGTGTCCTCCAGGGAGGAAGTAACAAAAACGACTGACAGGAATGGAAGTGATGAAAAGGCTCACAAATCAATAATGAAAGTGATTAAATGACTATGAACTGGCATTTATTGTTTACTGGAAGCAATTCTTGTAACTTCCGACCTATAAAATAAAACAAAAAAAAAACAAAAAAAAAACGAGATCACGCTCGCTCAGCAAGCCGCTCGACTCTTGACTGTCTACAAAGCTCCATGTGCTGCAGTATTTAGTGCCAGTCATGGTGCCGAGAAATTATTTGTCACCATGACCACGAGCTCCAGAGCGAGAGCCAAGAACTCCATCAATTAGTCAGAGGGTATGGTGTTTGATTGACATTTTGGACGGAAAATAATTCAAAAATCATTTTTTGTTTCTTCCAGCCTTGAAGCTACTTCACTTCGATGATTTTATGATGATTTTTTTTCTTTTTTACATCTTTACACTGTGAATGATGGATGTATAAAGGGGAAATGGGGAAAACGATGAAACACAGCTTGGCTTCAGATTCATAAATCACTTGATAATTTAACAATCCATTTTTCCATTCACATGTATTTTTAACTATTAAAGTCTGTTGCATCCACCCCCTCACAGTCCTAATGACAGAAGATACTAGATACATTTCCATGGCAAAATATGTTCTCTAATGTGAATAATCACAGTAATATTTCTATGATGTAATATTTAAGATAAACTTCCCCCACATTATTAATTTCTAGGTGTACTTTCTGCATGTTAAACGGCTGCAATGACATGATTTTACATTAACAAATAAATGCAAATGTAGGTAAACCTGTTTATGTAACAGAGATGAAAAATACAAATTTAGTGCTAATCTGGATTGACGATGATTGATAAATATAATTTTTCAGCTTCTTACTGATATATTTAATACACATGTTCCTCTTTTTGTTGTTCACCTGATTTAAAATGACCTTTCATGTTTTTTGTGGACAACAAAAGCTCTCAATTCTCTAATTTCCTCCTCAAACTATATTTCTGATATCATTACCGTTTATTCTGCATCAGTGATCAGTGTTTGTTTTTTTCACTTCATTAATAATGAGATAGAAAACTTAAATTCATTTCCAGGTCTTAAGTTCAAACACTAGGTTAGCCAAGAAGCCAGTTTTTATTTTACAAACAGATGGATCATTCGTAGGATATTAAGGCAAATTAAGTCTCAATTGACCGACTGCTTGCTTTGGGAGTGGAGTATTTCACTCTATAAACTCAGTGGACTGTCTTAAGCCATCACAATGATGAATGTGACTTCTTAAATTGAGGTCTATTTTCATATTACCTCCAGGAACCCTTGGCAGGCCTGTGATAATGTCTTCCCTTGTTAGAATGTTTTCTTATTCTATTGTTTCTCTCTCTTTGTGTCTAATCCAGGGCTTTGGAGAGCTGTCTGGGGAACACTGGCTGGGGAATGATATCATCCACAAGCTGACCAGCTCCCAAGAATACAGTCTGCATGTCCAGCTGAAAGACAGAGAGGGGAACGAAGCCTTCTCACAGTACGAACATTTCTACATAGACGGAGAGGAGAATAACTACAGGTAACCTGACAGCATGAAATGTGACTCCCATTTATAACTGAAGAGACCTGCTGTAATCTGGGTTCTAGTGATGCAATGCTCAGATCGAAATTCACTGTTTGAATCATCAAATCATCCATACACTAATGACAAAACACTTGTGGTAAAGTGTTTTTCTAGCCAGTAAATGTTGAGCACAAAATATGACAAAATTCCAACCAAAACACTTCTTGTAGACTTCATTCTTCAATTATGAAAAAACAGACATGAATAGGCCTATAATAGCACTTTAGTAAATTGTTATATTACGAGCTATTGTGCAAGGTATAATTTCAATGCAGTAACACCCGGTCACTGTTTGCCTTCCCTCTGGGTGTTAGACTCTTAATATCAACACTTTTTTTTTTTTTTGTATTCCCGAACCCTGAAGTTAAGGAACCACTTGGACCACATTTAAGATTGTCATTCAAAATGATGAGCTCAGTGAAGGGCGCACAGCCACTTTCCTCTGCCTCCATTTTTCTTTTCCCATCAACGCGGCTACCACTGCCCCTGAAAATCCCCGAAGGGAAGCCGCATCCACTGGAGTATAACAGGAACGCTCAGCAATACCTGCCCCTGCCATCACCCTGCAATCACTAACAAGATTATGTGTGGGCGTGTTGAAGCTGTGCTTCCTCCAAAACAGACAAAAATAGTTCAGTTTAGATTTCATTTAAATTCACAGGAATTTACCCTTGTTTTGTGTAAGTTTATGGAGATTGATGCTGTAAGAGATGACAAACCATAATCACATGTGGGTGTGTGCCTTCCAAGATCCCTAATAGTGCAGCAAATTGCATTTGCCTGAGTTTGTTCCACATAATTAGCGCGATGAAACGGAATGTTTCACAACTTTGCTGGAGGCTACACCGTGTGAGGTGAAGCACCTGAGTGGATATAATCACCTCTGTATCTCGCTACCTCTGAGATCATGTTCTGCTTAACTAGTTCAATATGCACCAGCTTTACTAGCATGCTGGCTCCGTCTGTTGGTTTATATTATAACTCCCAAGCCGGAGCTGTGGTGCTGTGGTGCTGTGCAGCCAGTCAGCCAGAGCAATCCTCCTCTTCCTCCTCATCCAGCGCGCTCCCCAGAGCAACATGGAGGTCTTCACCTAAAACTCCAAAACATTATTCATACATTAATCATCAGTATGACAGACCACTTTCCCCTTTCAGGGTGCCAAGAACAGCCATTTTTTATACTAAAACCAAGTAGGCATTCCTTTTAATGTAACAGTATGTTTGTCATTAAAGGGAATGATTACAGTGAAAACACAGTTGCCTTGAAAAGGTGCAGTATTAGGAGAACAGATGAACACATGTGGAAGTTATGGTTTATGCAAATGTTTGGGAGAGTGGCTCTTTCTAAAAGTATATCCTGGATCCTGTGGCTGCCATCCTGTCTAATTTAATAGCTTTTAATTTTCTCTGCATCGCCGATCCATCACGAAGAGAAAAGTTAAGTTGTTAAACAGAACACCCCACCTCATTTATTATTCTGGCCTCTCCACTGTGCCATCATTATTCCCGTCCCTCACACTGTCATTTCAAGCTCTCCTCTCACTGCCCCTCGTGATGTGTTGCCCTGCCCTGTGAACTTACAAATTCAAGAGGAGGATTCTTCATTTAGTCATCACAGACAGCGTGCCCCGGGCTACAGAGGGGGGTCACATAACTCAGGGGAGAGTCCGGTACTAACTAGACAGAATGACAGGGCAGAGGAGAGGTTAGACAGCAGGGCTGACCTCCTCGTCCACTCGCTTTAAACCAGAGCTGACACACACACACACACACACACACACACACACACACACACACACACACACACACACACACAAACGGACAAACTGACACAGAGGCACACACAGACTCTGCTGGGCCGCTGTATGAAAATAATTGAGCGAATCAATTTTAAGTTGGGCAGAGATTTCTTTCAGACTGTTTGGGCTGTTGCACAAAGCACAGCATGGAGGGAAAATAATGAGAAGTTCTTAAGGTTAGATTTTGTATTGCTGCTTGGCAACAATAAGAATCTGGGGAGACGGTACCTTGAGTTGAAAAGTATTGCACCTCAGATAAATCCATTCTGATCTCCTCCAGTGGTTTACAGGTGTTTATAACTATATACTCTTTGATTACTTTTGACTTATCTTTGTTTTCTTTGATTGAGACTTCAGTTATATTTCTTTTTAATACCACACTCCTATGCACTGTGCAGGAGTTTTATCTGAAAGGTACACTCTTCTACACAAACTTCAGAAAACACTGAGCAAATGCCAAAGTTCATGAAGGGGCAGCGCATTTCAAATTTCCAGTCAGGGAGGACAAAACACTCACATTTCACTTGTTTGTTTGACTCACATCACAACAGATAAACGCTAATGCACTTTAGCACAGAGCCATCTTCAGAGTGATCTACGTTCCTTGCAATTCATTACAAATCCAGTAGTAGGTGATGTTTTATAGCCTGGTTGTTTCTTTTTGATTGGTTGACAGATGCAGCCCAAGGCATCATGGTACTGCCAGTTGACAACTTATGATCTTGCTAACAGCAGCAACTAAGTGTTCATCAAAGTGTTGAATTTATCAAAATAGATTTAGCACAGTTGTTCAAGTCCCTAACATGCAGAGACATTAGTGTGTCGTATATGACATGTGAATGTGTATATGGCATTGTTGACAACAGGGTCGGTTGGTGAGGTCTTTCCCTGCATAGTAAATGTTAAAATTTGATCACAAATCCTTTTAATACTGTACTGCATTTTACTTCTTTGTTACTGTTAAAAGTAATGTATTGTTGTAATGCATTACTTTAACAAGACATTTCCCTGATGAGGATGGATGGGTAGAGAATTCTATTGAAAAAACAAAACAAAACAAAAGCTAAGAGCAGCACGTTTAAAAGAATAAAAACACACACACACACACACACACACACACACACACACACACACACACACACACACACAATGGAATGTGAACAAGTTCATTTTTAGCAATGTGAATTTGTTCAAGATTGTTGATTATGAATGTGAACAGGTTCATTTCAAATTGCATGAACTGACCTTTGAAATGTTTTTTGTGAAGTCTGAAGGACATGAAGCTCAACACTGCCAGAGGCAAATCAGAAAGAGAGAGAACAATGTAACTGTTTAAACAGCAGCTTCAACCAAAGAAAGCTGGATTAAACCCAGTCAGATCATTCTTCCTCTCTCGTCCCTGGTATCTTGAGGTATTAAGGAATCACAGACTGGCTGATTGATAAACATGATCGTGCTGTGATCAGTTTACAGTTACATGTAACCATTAGACGATTTTAGAGAAATTCAAGTTCAAAGAGTTTTCGGGCAGTCACCACTTATTACCAGTTGGAGCTGCCAGCAAGTGTAGTTGCCCAACACAGTGTAAATTATGAATACAAGCGCCTGCAGCTGAGCTTTTTACTGAAATTCTTCTACTGCTGTCCCGAATCCAGCCTCCATGCCGAGCACTTCAGTGGCACAGCTGGACGGACCAGCAGCCTCACCCACACCGGCACCCAGTTCAGCACCAAGGACAGAGACAACGACCGCTGCACCTGCAAGTGCTCCCAGCTGGCATCTGGAGGTGCGCGTCTTCCCCCGACTGATTCTCCTCATCCACCTCCGTCTCAATCTGTCTCTCCTTATAAACCATCTTGTTAAACATTTCTACCCACCCCCTTTGTAAATGTCCCAGAGTGCATTTCATTTTCGCTCTGCGCCAATATAAAGTTACTGCTGACTTACAGCTGTGTGTGTGTGTGTGTGAGGGTGTGCATTTCATTCAGTTTGAATCCAATGAATTTAGAGTTTTGCCTTGAACTTAATGACGTATTTCCTCTGCAGGTTGGTGGTTTGAGGCTTGCGGTCCATCCAACCTGAATGGCATTTATTACCCCGCCTCGTCCAGCGTGGTCCGCTACAATGGCATCAAGTGGTACTACTGGAAGGGTCCAAATCTGATGGCTACCACGACTACCATGATGGTGCGCCCGGCAAACTTCTGACCGCCTGATGTCACATGGAGTGAACGTCACTTCTGATGAATTTAATGAACAATATCCAGAAAACTGAATATTTGCCAGGTGGTTTCAGTTTTCGAACATCTTGGACGGGTGCAGACGCGGTTGCCTGGGGACACGTGCAGACTCCCAGGAGAAGACTGTGGTTTCCGTGGTGAAATTTCACCTGGAATATCTACTCACCAAAGTGCCCAGGCTATATTTTAATAAGCATTGTTCAGCGAGAAAGGACGGAGATAGAGGGCTTGAGCTTTGCTACAGATAAAAACACACCTTATCAAATCAAATTATGCACTTACATATGACCCAAAATTAAATTAAATCATAAAGGGATAAACCCTTAAAGACACTTTATATCAATACCTATTTTTATATTAAAGTATGAAAACCTATGTTGTGTGTGTGTCTGTTAATACATCTTTTTAGGAAGTCTTCAAGTCAACTAACATAACAAACTCTTCACTATAAAGCTCACACTAAATACCTGAAGAACGTGCACAGTATTCAAGATACATGTCATGTCCAAGGTATAAATGTCCTACTCAATGCCCTGATTGTAACTTTATTCCAGTAGACTCACCGGATGGTAAAACATCAGTACAGTACATGATTTAATACTGTAGTTCAACCCATACACAAGATAACCTACAGTGACTTCAATGGTTTCCCACTGTTGTTAAAACAACACCATAAAGAGCAGCAACAATAACAGACTTTGCCCTCTGCTGCATCTTCCAAAGGGCTTCTCACAATGATATATCCCTGATTCTTTCCAGGCACACCTCTCATAAAACTTTATTTGTGAGAGATTTTGCTCATAAAAGTACATCATACACTTTCACTGGTGTGATTTACTTTCAAAAATGAAACATTTTGTAATAGCATCTGGGAAACAATGTTGTAAATTCAATTTTTACTTTGTTAAAACAATAAAATTGTACATGGTCTTTGGTGCCCATAACCCACAGCGCCAGGTGCTTGTTACTACATAAGCTACATAAACTCCAACCAGCAACACATGGTGGATGAGGACTCCCTGCCATTGATCTGATGAATCATCCAATAACACTGGTCCCTGTGGGGCCCATTAGAAAGCGGATGGGTTTCACCTCAGCTAACAATGACCTGAGTGTCCCAGAGTACGCTTGGGACGGCAGCCGTTACTAACTGGAAGACAACAGACAAGGACGTGGGCTGGGCATGTCTACACTGTCTGCTAATTGTTGCACTTCGTTCACTGAAGGACAGACGGACAGAACACTTGCAAAGGAAACTCCTGACTGTGATTCATTCGTGACTGCTGCAAATGTAATACAACTGTAGAAATGAGGCTCTGAGCTAACGAACTGAGCCAAGCTTGGTGTTTTGATAGCTCCTGCTCATTCAAGTCGGTCTCAGAGATACTAAGAAAGAGAAAAATACTGGCTTTCTGATTATAGACAAAAAAAAAGATATACTGAACATAACAGGAAATTGTTCATTTACAAATAAATAGCTTTTCTGCGTATGGCTTCACTGAATCTCTGAGGGTCTTTGCCAGACACAACTGCCTTTGATTTACTACTCTATTTAGAAATAAGAAGGAGCTGCTCATCACGGATAAACTATGCAAAGAAATAACGAAGCTTCTACTGAGCCTGATCATTTCTTAAATGTTTATGTAAAAACATGACGCAATCATGGTAACACTTGTGAGAAAACTGCCGATATGATCAGAAGTGGATCCAGTGCCAGCAGCTTTATGGATGTACAGCACACTGGTCATGACGACCACATAACATACTCTACAAGCAGAAAAGCACTCTCTCTCACACACACACACACACACCCACACACACACACACACCCACACACACACACCCACACACACACACCCACACACACACAAACGCGCACATGCTCTGCTGGCATGCAGTGACCCCGTTGCTAAACAAGTTTATTACGACCTCCAAGGGCCGGACAGGCGATAGATCACAGCGGGGGAGGCCAGGGGTGAATCCATCAAAGCGACTTTAATAAAGACCACTTGATTTGGCCTGCTGGCTCAACAGACGAAATGGTTGTGTTCAGGTCCAGTGAAGCAGACCAGAACCTGTGCGGCAGTGCTTCTCTACTTGTCCCAGTCCCTGTTTATTAGATGGGCTATATGTAGACACAGAGGCACAGATGGTAGCTTTAGATTAGCTGTCTTGTGATATGATTAATATTAGTGACAGACTGTTATTGTATATAGTCATTCTCACAGTGGTGCACACAGAGGAATTGTGTATTTCATTGTTTTTACAAATAAGGAATCTCTAAAATAGAACTATAGGGTTGACTTTCATCCATTCGTGCTCCTCACACACACACACTGAAGCTCTTCTTTGGCAGGTCCATCATGACAACTCTCTGTTGTTACAAGCATTGCTCAATCCCACCAGACTCAATTTAGAATTCTAGGAACATCCAAAGTTTTTCAAACATACCAAATGTGCTGTACACCCACAGACACTGCTTTAAAAATGATGCAAAACACATGTAAAACCTTCTATTTGCTTTGAAGGGTTTCATTTTTTCACTCAGTGACTTGAAAGGACCAATGGAACAAGCAGATACTCTGTATGTAATGGTGATAAATGTTAGGGAAACTGCAGTGACAAACTTTGAAGCTTAAATGAATCTTTAAACTTTTTGGGGAATGTACTTTTCTTTTTTTTCCTGCTGAGACTTAAATGAGAAGAGCGATACCACATGAGAAACAGCCAGTGTGACGTCAATTGAAGGTAATGAAATATACCTAAAGGCACTCTAAATGTCATTAGATAACACATTATAGCTCATCTGTTTAATCCATACATCCATCTGTCATGTAACTGTAGAACTAACTTCTGTTATTTGATAGCTGGGCTGTTTATTAGCCCTGAACACCAACATACAACTGTACAGATATCAGTTTTAAGGTAGCTGCTAATCTCCCAACACATTCTCATACCGAAACGCTTACGTAGGTTGACTGTGACTCCAAAAATGACTAGCATGTTTCCACACCAGCTCAAAAACTACTTGGTTAGGTTTAGAAAAAGATCAAGGTGGTAAGACTTTATAATAACCATCATTAACAAATGGTAACATTATGTTTGATTAAACCTTAGTTGGTAGTTATTTCACTTTTTAACAAACAATTTAATGGTTTGCAAACCATAATTTAAGTAACTGTTCATTGCAATTAATACATTAAATGTATTTATGTTGTTAGAAAGTGTTACATCATAGTCTGGGTTAAAACAAGTGAGCTACGATAGAAATGTAAAAGATATATGTTATATAAGATGAAGGACTCCTGACATCTTTATCATGGGTGAAATATAATCTTAATGAAATTGCAATGACTTAAATTCACTCATTAATGATTTTTAATTTCATATGGGAGAAGAACAGCAGTCTCCTGAGTCACAGACTTTGTTGCTCTTATTCACCTTATCATGTCCTTTGCGCCCCTCATAATTGCTATGGCCACTAGAGGTCGCCACCTAACAATAGATGTAAATATGGGTCTCTACTAAGCTGTTTGCCTATACAGCGTTTTTCTGGTGAGGGTGGACTGAATCGACTTTGTGTGTGATGGTATTGACAAGCAGCAGGAAGTCCTAGCCACATAATCGCCCTTATGCGGCAGTGTTTGTACTGATTAGAGAAACAGGATGTTTTGTTGTTAGCTTTAGAGCTACTGGTAGATGTATTTTCTTTATGTTTGACATGGCCAGACGAGCTGTTTCACTTTCCTCTAAGTCCTTTAAAAGCAGCTCAACTCAAGTTTAAAGAGTTAAAAAGAGTACAGTCATCTGTCTGTTGTTGGGTGAAGGGCAGAGGACGGGGGTGGCTATGCATGCATGTTCATAAGTGTTGACCTGCTATGTACAATATAACTGATGTGAACGGAGTGTAACCTGGGCAGTTTCTGATCCGCTGGTGCTTCAATCCTCGGCTGAGGACTGACCATGCAACCCGCTCGACAGATAAATACAGGAGAGGGGAGAGAAAAATGGACAGACCGCAGGAGGGAGGGAGAGAGAGAGAGAGAGAGTAAAAGGAGAAAATGGGGAGGCAGTGCCAAGTGCTCATAAGTCCTTGTCTCTCCGTACTTCTGTTCCAGTGTCTTTGATTCATACGGGGTATGATGGCTGGCCAGGGCAGGGGCCAGGTATGGCATTTTGGCAGGGGGAGGAAAAGAGGGAGGGCCGGGGACTGATTTGTAATCGTCGTCCTTGCTCTGTGGTTTACTGTGTCAGCATGCGGCCCATTTAACAGTGGTCATCGAAAAAGCAATACCATCCATATATCAGGCTGTCACGTGCGATTCATCAGCTCCTATGTCTCCGGAGTTTTTCTTTATAGAAAGAGAAAAGGCAAAGCGGCAGTTGTCATGCCATGTTTGAAAAGGTGAGGAAAGAAAGGGGGGGTGGGGGGGGGGGAGTGCTACCTCAGGCCACTTGGGGGCACTGGTGGCACAACGAATCCCCCTTACCTTTCTCTCTTATGCTTTGTCAAGAGATCTGGTTGCTGCTCGCTGCTCTCTCCGTCGTTCCCCTCCGCCACAGGTTTGGATTATATAACTATGCATTCATTAACACATCTTCTGCCATGTGCTTCTTTTCCAGCAGATGGTTAACTGAAGGCTACAGAGGACATTAGGCAGGAGCGGGGGCAGGATCGCTCATAGGTGTTTGTAAGGGAACTTGGCGAAGTCGTGAGAATCAAAGGCGAAGCTGACTGCCACGTAATGAGATATACGGTAACTCTAGTTGAGATTGGATCCAATTATCAGGAAAAAAGAAACCTGTCACAAGAGGAACTGTCACATATTTCTGTTGTCATATCAGCTCATAGGTTGTCCCTCCCTCTGTTTTCATCTATATCTTCTTCATAAAAAAATAAAAGTACTTTCACATCTTGCCTTCCTTTTTTATGCAAACAGCATGCCTTCCCAGACTGAGTGATGTGTAAATAAGACATAAGGCATGCAGACAGAGTTGAGAGGCTCAGTTGCTGTTCAGCTAAATGTTGGACTGGCAAGACGTGAGATTTAAGTCACTTTGAATATGGTGTGATCATTACAGACGCGTCGGCTCCAGCATCTGACAAGCAGCCGCCACACTGGGGTATTAACGCACTACAGAGTTTGCTGAGGATAGCAGCGCAAACAAAACAAAACAAGACAAAAACATCCCGACAGCAGAGGCAATTCTGGGGACAAAAACGCATCAGAAGACGAAGGAGGCCAGAGGAGAGTTGAAAGATGTTTTCATGCTGGCTGACAGGCCGCAAATGTAGACCCACAGCAGTGATGCGCAGAGGGACATCTCAGAATACCTTACTTGCATAAAGCACATAGACTACAACTGCAAGATAAAGCTACTTATTATGTGATCTGAAAACTGAAATAAGGAAAAGAAAGAGTTCACCTTGTTTAACAACTCCCATCACATAGGAGCCTCATTTCAACTCCGCAGTGTACTCACATATTGTTGCTGACCAAAGTTTCAGCCATTTATCACCACAATACAGTCTTTTTTTCCAGTGGATGCTTCCAGCAGGATAATGTGCCATCAGATGCATTAATGTGCCCCCCGAAATATTTGCTGGAACTGTGCGATGCTATCAAGTCAGCATGGGCCAAGATCGCTGTGGAAGGTTTCCAGAATGTAGTTGAGTCAGTGCTTCAAGGAATTCAAGGTTGTTTAGGAGGCAAGAAGCAGCCTCACCTTAAAAATGGAAAAGCATGATGTTATTATACTTTCATACTTTTTATAGTTTTCATAATGACGACTAAACTCATGTGAAGGTAGTAAATAACACTACATTGATTTTGTGAACAGGTACTGTCTGTTCAGCCAAAACTTTAATGGCTATACCTAATACCTAAAAATATTCATCAGCAAAAAATACTGTTTCATGAATTCAAAAATTCAAAAGTCATGCATTCAAATCTTAATAGAGTACAATTACAAAGTCTGGCATCAGAATATACATAGTTTCAGAAAATGTATATAAGTGGCTGGATTATCATTATGATGATTTTTGAGTCTCATTTCCAGGTGACGCCCTTTGAACGAGACTCAACAATCAAATGTCTTCCTCCAGATTTTCTCATCTCACTTTGCCAACCGAAAGTCAGGTGAAGTTTTGTGGTACACAAAACATTTGTGGAGCTTCATGGACAAACAGCATTGCAGCATTCTGCCAAACAACTGAAGGAGATGGGGGCTTGTATGAATAAGTCAATGAGCCACAGTGTTGCACTAGCCGACATGTTTCTTCACTACGATGAACTCTGAGCACTGTGGTTTATGTTGAAACAATCCTGCTGCAGTAGCTACATAAAAAAAAGAGAAAAAAAATGCAAGGATGTATGTCTCCAGTGTGAATCAATGACCTTGTGGCCTAGAGCTACAAACAGGGCAGGGAAGTCAGAAAGTATGGAGACATGGACTGCTGTATATTGCCTGTGTCCTTTGAGAATGTAGCAGGGCATCTACTCAAGTAAGTTTCCGTTCAGTCATCAGATATTCTGCCGCTGAAAAATCTCCAGAAAAGGTGTCAGTGCTCTCTTGACTCTTGAGTGCACTTGTGACTTATTATTAAGAGAGGGACAAACGCTAACTTAAAACAACAACTGAATCATTTATATTGACTGTCTCCATCTTAATACTAAATATGTGCCACTTACAGAACCATGCTGAGGACAGAGCTGGATATTTAACCCTGGGGTGTTTCCAGTCATCGGCAGTATAAACCCCTCTATGTCTCTATTAACCTGTGTTTGCATAGGTGTACAGCAAAACCATGCAGAGGTGTATCCGTATATGTAGAGAATACTGTGTGGGTGCGTTTACGTGCACCTCAGTGCTCAAGTCTGTGGAAAAGGCAGCTTGTCTCCCGGGCAGTGTGTCTGGCCAGGTCCTCGAGTATGTGGGCAGAAAACAGAGAAGCTGCTTCCCGTAGCCATCACAGCCCTGACAGTGAGAGGAGTCACCGCTCAAACTTAGCACTGTGCTAGAAATGTTTGCCGAAGGATATATGCCTACCTATAGCAGAGGCTCACAAGCATCATAAACCAAAGGCAGGAAATCCCTTTTGTACATGACGCTGCTGTTTAATTTAGAGTTGTGTGTCTGGCAATCATTTCATTAGGCGTAGAGTTTTTTATGTAATTAATGCAGACTTGAATATGATAATTGTTCCTTTTGTTCTTGAGTAAAGGCTGCTCAAATGTGACTTTTGAGAGCGAGCCAGTGCCTCAAACATAAGTGGATATCTGCCAAACTGGTCTATTTATGTCCCTCTCTGTTCGCTACCTGACCAGGCCAATCAGAACAGGTTTCTCTCCTCATGAGCCCAAATGCCAAGAGCTACGCAATTACTGTTGTAATTTGCTTGAATTGGCCATTAGTACTCAGCTTGAGTTAGAGTCCGAAACACACATCAACAGGCAGGTGCAAATTAAATCAAACAACCCCAGCCCCTCAGTAATGCACTGGTACAGACCTTTATCTTTTTGCATCATATAGATTATATAACGTGTTCCTTCCCTTTTTATAAGTGGAAGTCTTAAAACTATAAGATATTACTTGTTACTTCAGTTCTTGGAAATATTTTCAGCCGACAGCAATACATACCACATTTCATATTATAGTTAGTACTACTCATATTTTTCTCAAGACCATTTTTAAGTATGTAACAAACATGCAGAATGAATATATAAAGCACACAAATAGGTAAATAGAAACACTGATAACTGATACCGAAGAAGAAAAGAAAAGAACTGTCTTAAAGTAATTTGGCCCTCCATTACACGATGATCCCTAATTAAATCATACAAATTTATAAAACCTTTCATATAACCCTCTTCCATGAAAGAGACTCTTTTTTTGAAAAAAATAACTGCTTCAAAATCCTTTTTAGCATTTTATGCAGCCATCTTCTTCTTAATGGAGAGAGTTTTCTCAGCACTTAGCCCAAACAAAACATTCTTTTTGTGAAACAATGGAATTAAATGTAAATGTAAAAGCAATTAGTAAAGCAAATTTAGTATAGAGGAAACTTTTAAGTTGCTGTGATGACCTCTGGCTTGGTGTTTCTGGTCTGTTTTCCTCCAGAATCCCCTCCAACATGTCATGCAGGGTGGACTGTGCTGTGTCCCTCTGCGCCCACTTGCTCCAGCGCTCTCTATAATGTGCGTCACATCTCTGTCTCATCTCCAGCTCCGGCTAATCTATCAGTTATCCATAAAAGCTCCGCTGGTGTGTGTTGGTTAACATCCACTTCAAAGCAGCGGTCCTTATATCTGGGACCCAGTGATGACGCGATGCAGAAAATGGGATTCCATGAGAGCAAAACGTTGTTTTACCACCACGGTCTGTGTCAGCCTCCACTTAAAGGACGTCTCAGGGTTCTCACCAAGGAGATAACGTCAGCAAATGTGACTTGAATATCCTGCAAACGGAGAGTCTCTGTTTTTTTTTTTCTCTGAGACTGCCACATGGCCTGTTTCTTTCACTTTTACTTGAAAACAAAACACTGATATCAGTGAATGTCACCCTATTCTCCCACATAGTCCAGTGTCATCAACAAAGTGAATACTGGCCAATGCCAATGTTACAGTATTATGAACTATTATTTGGCTCCATTGCTTGGTTAATTGTTTTCTTCGATTCTAAGCATGCACACTGCCAATTGTCATTATGAGTCCCTGGCACTCTTCATAACATCTAATCGCTGTTATCAGTGTCGCTGGGCATGTCGGGTGTCAGTTTGTTGATGATAGTCGGACATAACAGGTGTCTGAGTTTACAAGTGCCAATCATAATAGAACAGGCTGGGGGCTGATAATCACCTGCGCCATTATTGGCTGAGTGCTTTGATTTCATTAAGTGCAGCAAACTGGCTGCTCTGCTTTAGTTTTCCATGACCAGAGGCCTAAGCACCGAGCTGCACTTAAAACAAATGTTCAAGGGCTGTTGAGGTGTTTCCACGCTCAGTTCTGGGAATCTAATTTTTCTACCTGCAGGTTCCAAGAAAATTCAAGTGGAGCTGGCTGAACGCTGGTCCGTGGCTGGTGATGGCAATGTGTCATCAAACTTGTAAACAAGAGATATTCTTAGCAAGCCACAGCCAGCCCTCTACTATAAATACAATATATCGAAAAACTGAATATCACAGAGTAATGGAAAACACAAGAGGGTGTACACAGTACTATCCTTCAATCTCCCAAGCAACTCGTAGCTTTCAGGTGAAACTTGCCTCATTCACTCAATTCTCAAGACTCACATACTGCTCCCTTTCTCTCCAAGGTTATATCGACATCTTCGCAGAATGGCACAGAAATGAGGCAGGACTGTACAGACCTATTTTTATGCAGCTGTTCTTAAAAATAATGTTTGCCCTTTATTTTACCGTTGTTCACAGGGTGTAAAAAACACACACCACTTGCAGCACTCTGTATATGGCTACCGTTTCAAAAAGATCACGCTGTATGGTTTGCAGCACTTGTAGTCTAACAACAACAAGCAACAGGGACACAGGTCCTCTGATGCAAAGCACTCAAAGCCAATAGGAGCTAATGTCATTCAACTGCAGAGCTACAGCCACACCAGTTTGAAGCCTGGGGCCAAATGCATGGAAGCATGAATAAATCAGACAAACAGTGAAACTGTCTAACAATCATAACAAACGCTGCTTTATTATTTAGCTTGTCTCGTCTACACCTCATCATATCACATGGTTTCATACAACCACCTGTACCGGTGGTCTGAAGTAGCTTATGTCTGACGTGTAAACATTCTCACTTTACAATTTCCTGTCATGATTTTTTGTGCTGAGACATTTACTTTGAATCCAACCTAACTAACCTTACCAAGTGTAGACATGCTGATGAGCACCACCTACAGGTGAGGAGAGTAACAGTTTCAGGTGCCGCCTGCAACTTGTCTCTTTCTGAACTGCTGTGTGTATGCCTTATTTCTTTATTTGTTATGTATTTACCCTTTCATGCAGGAGTTTTGTTCTTAAACAAGTTAAAAATCATGCCAATATCTGTCCCTGGATAATATCTGGATAAAACTATATCCTAACACCGTATGCAGTTGGTCTTTGTTTCTTACTGTTTGGTTTCCTGAGAATAAAATGGATGTAAAAAAAAAAAAAAAATAGATCCTGAGGAGACAATAGAAGAGATGTACAGATATATTCTTAAACACAAAACAACAAGCATATGTCCTCTCTACCCTACCCACAAACCACTGCACTGTCTAACCTTTCGTCCCAGCACTGATCATTCTATTATTTCTGTGTATGATTGTTAGGTCTGTTCTCTCCTCCACCTTCATATTGTGAGTTTGATCATTAATGTAAAAAAGAAAAACTCATCCAAACTCAATATTACCAAGATTCTGAGCCGTTCATTTCCCATGATTGACCATGTTTCTCCTTCAGATGGCCCGCAGAAAGACAAGACTGCAGTATATGATTTACAAGTCTTGGAGCCGCTCCGTAGTCAGTTAATAATAGAACAAATCCTACGACAGTATGACAGCCACATTGTGATTTACTAGGATATAGAATGTGTTCTGATTCAGCCCCACGTTCAAATAAAACTAATTTGGATGGCATATATCTTGAAATTCAACAAGGGCAAGGAGTCAGTCACAAATACTGGACTGAACAAGTGTCAAGAGTGAAGTGTCACCTGATGATAATATTAGTCTAGTTTGTTGCTGTGATTTCTAGTTCAGGAACACAGTAATCTGTGCTTGGAGAACTCAAATCCATTTCAGAGTGGATCTCCCTGTTGATACCGACTTCTGTTTTTACAATTCCATTCATAAATAAATGTTGCAGTACAGAAATAAAGGATGGAAAAGCTCGAGATGTTGCATGTCCCCAAAAGAACCAATGCATTCCCTTTACGCATATTGGAAAATATCTGAAAATACATCAGATATATCTTATTTTTATTTGTGGGGCCAATTGAGGATAAGCATCACATCTTCTTTTCCTTTATTTCTACCTTGATTTCTTCATCTTTTCTCTCCCTCTCTGCATGCCCCTCACGCTCCAGTCTCACACAAACAGAAACACACTCCCATACACATGGACGCCACAAAACCACCACCCACTTGTGACTTCTTTTCGCAGAGCTTTGTAATGGCTTTGATCAATAATTGATCAAGGGGAATCTTCTGACTGTTCAAAGAGCCTAAGAAGTGTGCGGAGGCAACCATTTTCACTTTCTCAGAGGATCCACGCCAAGAGGAGCCCCCCGTCACGCAGAGGCTCCACAGCCACCGCAGACGACACGAACCCCATCCAACGATAACATAACACAACATATCTGTGCACGTCTGACATTACCTGCAGCTCTAGGACCTGCCAAGTCATATACATCCGAGCGCCAGACAGCAGACCAAGGAAACATGTCACCTACTGAGATCTTAAATGTCTCTGGAGCTGAGATCTAAAATGTCATGGCCTCGGGGCTCGAGTGCTTTCTGATAGGCAATTCTGCTTGAGAGATCTGTCCGGGTTCAATGGCTGGGCTGTGCCACTGCCACTTGACAGCTCCATTTTCTAGCCCATGAAAAGGACATGTCAGGTTGTCTTACGGGCTTATTTTATTCTGTTGTGTGCGCATGGACGCAGAAGTGATGCGTGATGTAGATGACAGAAGTGACAACCTTTCTGATTCTTCCTTTCTTGTTTACTCTTGCATCTGCCCATCTTATCTGAGATTAGATAGGATTTAATGCCGATGTCTTCCCTTTTAAAAATCCCTCAACCGCTCCGCTTGACCACAAGGTGAACGCTAAGTACGACAAGAAACAGATTTGTGAGGAGTGGCCCGGCTAGGTTGTTAGCTGATGCAGTGGTGCTGAGTGTTCGCCCTCCTCTGTAGTGCCTTGTGTATATAAAGGTGTGCAACTCCAGTGTGTAATCGCTCCTCCTGCAGAAAGGATTCCTCAGCACTCCTCTGCCCTCTCTCCGCATGCCCGGCCTCAGGGATCCCGAGAAGAAGAGGATGGTGGAAGAGAAAAAAAAAAAACAAAACAGAACAATGGAACGTAGAATACCAAGCGCTGTTGTCTGGGAACTGTTTACTCTGTCTGCAGGCTACATGCTATGTTTGAGCAAGTGTGTGTGTGTGTGTGTGTGTGTGTGTGTGCGTGTGTGCGTGTGGGTGCACGTTTTTGTGTTTACTCCCCCTGCTTGTACGGGTACCAGGTGTGCTATCGCAGACCGAGCGAGAGACAATAGTTGTCAGAGAGAGAGGGAGAGGACAAGCGAGAGCGAGAGAAAGGGAGAGAGGGGGCGAGAGTTGGCGGAGGGAAGTGAATGAAAAATTCATACGGCTGCAAGTCCCAAAAGCCCTTCTGTCTTTGCCAGGAGTCCTCAGCTTCAAACTGCTGGGCAGGGGTGGAGGGACTGTGCCAGAGAGATGGGAGGCACACACAAACACACTTGTGTGAGAAGCAAATGGAAGATCATGGCCAGAGGAGGGTGTTATCTAGGAATCAGGAATAGGCTGAAAAGAGAGTCAACAGCATGCCAACAACACCGCTTAACATCAACAGGGTGCACAGGACAGCATCTTAATAGGATCCTGTTCTAGTGGCAGCCACTACCACTAGCCCCCAGTCACTCCTGTAAGTGTGGAGCGTGATGTGATGTGCAAAGTTAATGTGAAGTTACCACTGGCCTCTGTAACACCCAGCCCACTGAAAAAGTGTAGAAAAGGGATTTGATCTAAATTAGGCTAAATGAGAAGCTCCCCGCTGAGAGGAATTCCAATGAAGACATGCTAAACACATCAGATGATAGGGATCTTTGTCATTATAAAGACAGCATCTAGATGAATACCCGTGACACAGCCCAGAGCTGACAAAAATAAATAAAAAAACCCACTAGAGATACAGAGGAAAGGGGAATAAGAGCGAGTGAGGAGAAGAATAAGCTTCCTCCTCTGTACTCACTACTGCACCGTTGCCATAGCCACCGCTGCATCCTTAGGATGCCAGGGCAGAGTGACTTAGAGGAGGTAGAGCCGAGGAAGGAAGGAGGGGGGGAAACTTTTTTACAGCTCTACCTCTCTCACTGTGTGAAAGTGGGTCAACCAACACTCTGACTCTCTCTTCCACACACTCTGACTTCTTGTGTGTGTGTGTGTGTGTGTGTGTGTGTGTGTGTGTGTGTGTGTGTGTGTGTGTGTGTGTGCTGGCAGCGAGCAGTGGGTGAGGTGGGGTCTTGAAGAAATCTGGCTTTTCTCCAAGGGCACATGAAGAGAGGCACAGAAGCGAAGACTAACATTGTGTTTGACATGGATTGCCTGAGATGTGTGTCCATAGTGAATCCAAACAGGCTTGTCAAATGTGCTGCATGAGAATAATTGATACATTTTATTAGGCCACACTATGCTCAACAGCCAATTTTTGGAAATAATCAATAATAACAATCAGTAAAGAATCAAAGCCATAGTCACAGCCTTAATTTCAAGTGAAAGAAACACCACAACAGACATTGTTTTCAATGATCAATCAGTTCAATGTTTTAAACATAACTATTGTTTCAAGAGCAGCAACAAGTACAATCGTGTTCAAAACAACACCTGGTGTTGTGTTTACACAAGCGAAATCGGTATAATTTCTCACTGGAATCAAACCTGAAATGTCAATAGAACAAATAAAGTGCCTGACATCAAACTAACCCTAACTCTGAGAGAAGTTGAAGAAGGAGGAAGAACACTGACATCAGACAGTCAGAGATGATTCACTGCCTGCAGGCTCCTCTGGTGGAGGTAGGATGGGCCGGTTTGTCTCAGCCAACCGCTAAGTTTCCAAGAATCTGCCAAATCTTAAGATACCGTCACGTGGCACTCTGAGCTACGGCAGCTAGATCACCTAGAGATAACTTTTGTTTAAGCTCACCCGTAGCTTGTCTGGAAGAATTAGCGATTGGCCGAGCTAGTGTGCTGGGGTTGTGTGTATTTGGAGGAGCTCAGCAGAGGAGAGGATGCAACAACATGATAATCAATTCAATTATAAAAAGTACAGACAACAGAACCATCAACGGTGAGGCCTATCAATAAATAATTTTACCCCCGGAGTTTCAGCACCCCAGTAACCAACTCATTTAAAACCGAGTATAAAACTTGTAATTAAGGAATTTCAGAGTTCCAAAGAAAGATGATAATCACTTTTCAAATATTTGCCATTATGATTTGGATTAAGCACAGATCATCACACCTGGGGGGTCTTAAGGTTCAAGGTGTGTTTGTGAGGGTAACATGGCTGTGTGAAGGGAACAGAACCCTCTTGACATAGTGTTGACTCCCCAACCCCCAAGTTCACTGTTGGTTTAGATGTAGGTCATGGAGTCCTTTCATCACCATGAGTGTGGACATCCATCTGTAAGGACCATTGGTTTATCCTCACGGTCAGGATGGCCATTTCTCTGTCAGAACTGAGTCAGCCCCTGGAGACCCAGAGGGCCCATTTACCAACATTGTAAGACATATGGCACATAAACACATAAAGTGCTCACATGTGCACACACATACACAAACACTCAAGCCATTTACCAACGTGACGGGAACATAAGAGTGATGGGAACGGACCCAGATGTCAAGGAAAATCACACACGAGCAGAGGAACTGTGGGTCCGAGTGTGTTCTCATGTGTGCGCTCCTCCCCGTCGTCCACATCTCTCTCGGTGACATGATGAGCATGTGACGGGAGCAGGGGAGCACTCAACTGAGTCATCGTCCCCAGGGGGCAAGTGTGATGATCAAGAGGACCTTTGGGAGAGCAACTGAAGCTTTACCTAAACAGCCTTCCACTCATTCCCAGAGTCATCTCCCTTACCACTCACTAACCTGGCCCCATAAATTCACCGGTTGGGTCCCCGTGGACCCATACTGATGTCAGATCTCAAAGAGTAAAAGTTATCAGAGACTATTATTCTGGCGGGGCTGGCGGAAGAGATGTGTGATCTCAAAATGTGAGACAAAGCCTGCGTAGGACCGGGATTTCTGTTTTGTGCAGCTCATGACCTTCTTTCATTTGACCTGATTACAATGTTCTTTCTTTTCTTTTTCCATCAGCGTTATTATGCTCTCCTGGCCTCCCTCTATTCTACACGACACCACAGAATCTTTGCCTTCCTTCCGTCTTGCTCTGACCCCCTTTTTGATTGCGCTGTCGAGTGTCGAGACCTAAAGCCTGAAGCATCGCCGGCAGGCTCCAAGACAGCAGCTGTGCATGACACATGTTCACCAAAAAAAAACTCCTTTATTTGCTTCATTTCACTCCTCCTCACACTTAATTTCACTCCTCTTCTTCCAACCCACCCTCTCTTTTTCTCCTCTGGCCCCCCCACCACTCGGTCCTGAACAGGTGATCCTCCCAGAGGGCCAGTATTAAACCCTTCACTTACTTCTCGTACTGCTTCCTCCTCCAGCTCTCTCAAGGCCCTCTGAAACCCCGTTGTGAGTGACAATCAGTGACATCTGTCCCAAGAGCCGGCAGCACAAACCGAGATGGATGTCTCAAAGAAAGGTCCAAACTCGGGGGAAGACAGTGAAAAGAAGCCACGGGGCAGCTGCTGAGGAAGACTTTTCAAATCGTATCCATCAAATAAGTCTGACAGCATTGGCTTCAGCCTGCTGCCAAATACAAAAACTATGCACTGAGAATAACTCTTGATTTGTAGACCCACACTCACCTCAATCCACCTCATTTTCCAAACAGAGAACTCTATACAAAACACATTAGTAGCCTAAAGCTAGATTTACAGTCGAGACAAGGGAATCCCGCTGTAGATAAGGCATACGTTTTGATTTAAAGCTCAGCGGTGGATTTCACTCATTGATGGAGCGATCAGTGGCTACGTCCATAACCAGGCTGTAACCCTGTAATGCAATACTACAGTATCAATCAATCTTAAACCTCCAATATTTGGTATGCAAGAAACAAACCTCTCTGGTGTGAAAGTCTTCTGCTCTCCTGACTCCCTCACTATGAACTCTGCACAGTATAACTATGTCATTCCTGTGGGATTGTAAAAAAAAGAAAGATCCTAGAGGCAATACATTTACTGCAAAACATATTTTATAAATCAAAATAGTTGTATATACATTTTTCTCATTTGAAGTTGGGGATGTCATGGCTGTAGCTAAACAGTGAAAATGCTGTTTTCAGAGGGAGACTTTGACACCAGAGAAAAAGGTTTCTTGTCATCCAAATGTCACGTTTGATTTTCAATGTGAAAAATGATTTGTGATATTGGTTTAAAAGAAAAAGCCCAATTTGCTGATGCAAACAAGTAAGAACTTATACGAATGTGACTTTTGGGTCGCAAAAGAATGCATTAAAGCAATAAATGAAACTTTTATGTCATTACAGATAATCAACAACGGACAAGGAGACGAGTAGCATCCGTTATGTGAACAGCTCGGTAAGGTAGAAAATCCCATTAGCAGTCTACATTATACAGCTTGACTGGTACCGAGCAACACAACACTTGAGCTGCACAGGAGTATGAGGCAAGCTGGCCATAATGCAGTGTCAGTGAGCTTCATCACCCTAAGGTGTGCAGAAATGAAATCCATCAGGTCTAAATCCAGCATCGATATCTCTCAACACTGGGCCCTGACTCCAGCAGTTTGTTCCATTACCATTCCAGCGGGTTTATCTAGAATATGCCTTTTCCAGCTCATTATGCCCACTTTAGGCTCCCATAAGGTCATTAATCCCAATCACTGTGTTCATTTTCACACATGCCAAACCATTATTCCACACTTGGCATATCTTTTTACCCTTCTGTAAAGCACTCAGGCACGCACACGTGCACACACAGACACACACAGATCGCCACAGTCTCTTTCTACTTAGTCATTCTGTTTGTGCCACACTGTCTGTGATTGCATAACAAAAAAAATAAAATACTGCGCGGGGAGATCGTGAGACAATAATGATCAGAGAAAATCTTGCCAAATATAGGTTTATGAACTTGAAATGTATCTGCGATGACACATTTCAGCACTCCTCAGCGCTGCGGGTGAGATTTGTGAAGCAGCTGGCTCGTGTATAGATGATTTGCCCTCATCCAGAATATTTGTCATGCTGGAGAGCTTTTTCGGATTCACCGCTCAGTGCCGTGTAGAGATTACAGCTGTTTTGGGAATATTTTTAAAAATCTGCTGAGATGCTCCTCAGCCCTGAAAATGTCGGACGGAAACAGACGCACAGATTACTGTTTCTTGTTTATTTGCTATTCATTCAATTGTGTGGTTATTGATCCTGAAACAATGGGAAGTCAAGATAACCGAGGGAGAGGAAAGGAGCGCTTCATTAGTATAACACCAACACCAGCGAAGAACATACTCAGGGTAACAGGACACGCATGAAGGAATGTGCATGCTTGCAAGCCTGAGCAATGAGCCTATATGTGCATACGATAATGCCTTAGAGTCCCTGTATTTATAAATGTAGACCTATGATCAATGCTGTAGTGTTGAGATCAGTAATGCGCAGCGTTGGGTGATCAGTTGCTGGGTTGCAGAGATGCTAATGAGCACAGCAACAGGACTGGGATTGGAACACACAATCAAAAAACGAGATAAAGAGAGAAAATGATCAATGAGTGTGATTTGTGCCGGAGTTTTGTGCCAGGGGGATTCATCTTTCTTCTTCAGGTGGGCGTTTCAGACCTTATGCTTGGTTGTCAGATAGAAGACGTAGTAACAAGTAAAAGATGTATATATAGTCCCAGAGAACAAACGAACCTAACAAATCATTTGTTTTACAGTAGCATGCAAGCCTGTAGCAAACCCCATTTCTCTCTCTCACATACACACACACACACACACATACACTGATGCCGATACTCTTGGCAGCTCTTAGTATTCACACACGACCACATGGCTGTGAGGGAGTAGCCCTGCAGTGGATGGAGAGAAGCATAATAGAAAAACTCATTTGAAGGGAACTCAGGAGCCCAGGACCACATTAAGCCCAGCCGCCGGCCTGAATGAAAGATCATGTCGAACTCGTCACACAGTGAGTGTGGGTGTTTGTGTGTGTGGCAGAGAGAAGGAGGGGCAGCGAGAGAATAAAAACAGCATAAATATGATAAGAAAAGATGAAAAAGATGCGAAAATCGAATAAAGACAGCTGAGTGTGCAAAAATGTTTTTAAAAAGACAGAGTCCCCTGACCCTCCAGGCTATGAAGTTTTTTTTCTGGGTCGGTTTCCATCCATCATTCAGTGCTTTTAAGAGTCTGCGATTTCAACAGACAAACTGTTTTCCTGCAGTTTACTCCACAGTTTTAACGGTTATTGATTCTTCCGGACCAAAACATTGTGTGTTTGACCTGAATATAAAACATACCTGGTAGAAGCAACTTGCTTACTGAACTTTAACTTTGTCCACAACAGAACTTCTGTGACCGCTTGTGTACATTGAAACAACGGCACCCAGCAGCAGATGAAATCTTTAATGCATCACAGTACCTCAGATCATGATCCCAGTTTTTTGCCAGACAATCCCCTGCGTGAACGTCTGCTTCTTCCAAAGCCGTCAGTCAGGGGAACACTGCCTCTGATTCCACCGAGGGCGCTAACCTCTTTTTTCCCCTTCTGCTCTCTCTGTCTCCAACTCAAATTTCCTACGGGCGCCGAACGAGTTTAGCCCATTTTCTTTCATTTAGTCGAGGTCAGACAGGAGGAACACCTGTGGGATTCACCCTTTGAGGAAAAAAAAATCACTTTTTTACTTTCTTATTCTTCACTTCTTTTGTTCATCCTTTCCACCCCTATTTAGCCAAGGTCAAAGAGACTTTTTCCGGCACCCCCCTTTTCCCATTTGGCACCACCGGCTGTGGTCTCTTGTCTCTGGACGAATTGTCATGCAGAAATTAAACGTACGGACGTCCTGGGAAGGTCCAGCTCTGATTTTATGCTGCTTCGTGCATCCACACTTTGTACTGTTTCTAAAATGTCACAGCAAGGGTTTCTCTGAATAAAACATCATCTATCTGTTACCCTGCAAGGATTTACCTTAGTGTGACATATATACTAATATGTACAAGTAGCATTGATCATGTTTAACAGAATTTCTTTTTTCCTATTTAATATTTTCGTATGGTAACTGTTGACAGTAGAATACTCCAAATATGATTTAGTAGATTATTTGTTGAAATTATGATTTAGTTGTGATGTTGAATGAAAACACAGTCACTAATCATGCAAATATCAACATGAGAACATTGGAAATGTTCAAAATTTAACAGTTCTTCACTTTATCAACTCTGCCTGATCACTGGGTACAGTTGAACTCTACAGTGAAGTGTTTAGTAAACACAGATAAAGTAATTTAAAAGTTATCATTCCCCAAAATAACTTTTGTTCACCACACTGACGTCTGATCTGATCTGACAAAGACTAAATGATTTGTTTGTAGTTTTTGTATTATACTATAGCATGGTTGTCAAAAGTTTGGCCCCCGGGCCATAGGTGGCCCACCAGAGTGAAAAAATACAATAAAACTACATACACTATATAAATATATCAATACATAATCTACAAACCATGTGGTCAGTTGAAATAATCAATCTTCTAATTACCTTACTGGGATAATTAAAGGGTTAATCTGCAGATCTTAAATCAAACTTAAATCAAATAATTTCCTGTTGTCTCTTCCTCTCATGTTGGCTAATTATTTAAACGGAGGTCACAGATGTAACATGTGTTTCTGGTCTGTGCCTTCCTCCGTAGCTGCTGCTCAGACTACACTTAGGTCTCACGTATGTCTAACCCCCCTGACTTGGAATGGGCTTAAACAATCAATTCCAGTAGTGAGTTCCTATTGAGTTTTAATCAAGATTTCTCTCCTTTGTTCTGTGTCCTCTCATGGTTGCCTGGCCTGCAGATTTCACAGGTCAAGGAACCATTCAGAAAGCTTTAATTAGCTTTCTCAAGCTAATGAGTTCTCAGGCATCATACAAATTGTTCTGTCAAACCCTGACTTTGAGCCAGGTCTTGCCAGCACCGATTGTTTGGGTGTGAGCTCAACAGAATAAAGGACTTTTAATCATGTTCAAATTCATTACCCCCCAAATGAGTAATGTTTCATTCTTTCTCAGTCATTTTGCCCCTTATTCGTAGTTAAAGCTGCCCTGCTATCCGTGACAGACACCACGACATGTTTAGTGTGACTTCCATCATCATTACACTGGATAGATCCATCCCTGGCACATTGTGAGGGGAAACCGTATAACAAGTCGAGGCTGATGGACTGAGAGCAGGAAATGGAGGTGATACTGAAGGAAGGTAATTTTCGGTCTTGGAGCAAATTTGAGCATGGGATGCCTTCATGAAGACAGCAGGGCAGTGAGGAAGCTCAGACAAAAATATGAGCTTTGGTTTAAAGATGAAATATTGCAGCCTGACCCCATTCCCTTTTCCCCAGATCTCATTCAGCCTGGCCTAAATGGGGATGGGTATTGCCTAAACCGATAACTCGCCGGACCTGAAGTGTCTTTTTGGAACCCGTTTCCGGGGGAATTGAATTTCAATCGTGTGAACAGTAAATGAGGAGGAGATTTATGTGGCTGTGCGTGGGAAAAAGAGTATAACAAGGCAGCAGCGGCAGTCGCTTTACACTTTGTCACATTCACAAAGAAAGCATTAGGGCTTTGACCCACTTCAAGCAGGACAGGAATAATGCTGCGGGTCTCTAATGCTGCCATAATGGTCGTTTTCATCATCCTTGTCAACTTTACTCTCACCGTCTTTGTCATCACATTCATGAGCGAAATTCTTCCCTAGGATTATTAAACTCCGATTAATCTTCTGACTGTTTATGCACGTTGTTGATTTGCATGCTGCATCGCGCTGTTGGATTGCTTTGGGAGTGGCGCGCTAAAGAAGAGGAGATATACAGTAAAAGGACCTGCTGTTATTTACCTCTCTCCGTCTCCTTCTCCCTATTTCTCCATCTCTCTTTCTCCCACTAGCCTCTGATGTGAGACTGATAGAGCTTGGAGCACAGCCGCTCGCTGTCAGGCCCCAGCTAATGGAATCAACATGGTTGACGGATAAACCCGCCGAAAATAAGTTGTCAGAGAACTGCGAGCCCTTTATCAACCTCCCCGCTGTGGTTGGCACCGCCTTGACCCCTTGCAATGCCATATCAGGAGGGTGTTTTATCTTCGGCACGCTGAAATTACGTTTCAAGTTTTTATTTATTAATGTATACTTTTTGTTCTCTGTGACATAAAGAATAGGGCTACACTGGGTCTGAAAGATGCCATGAGGGATGGGTTTACCCTTTAGAACCAGGAGGTTAGTCACACAGCTGTGCAAACAATGTGTGATTCATTAAGGGAATATTTGGGAAACACAAGGGCTTCCTAGCAATCTCAATATTCTCAAAATCCACAGTTTGATTTGTCTTTCGGTTATAAGGTCACGATTTGATTAATTTTTTTCAATTTTTAAAAATAAAATGATCAGGACTGATGGCTAGACAATTGTTGGAATATAGAGTCTTGATTTGTTCATCACTACATCATTAATGTCTTAACAAATGATATTCATATTGTTATATCCTCCTATGAAAACAAAGGCTGCATGGCGTCAGTGATAATTACAACAGCTACACACAACCGCAAAAATAAGTGTGACTACATGGCAGAGTGGGTAGCACAAACAGAATGGCCTGTGTTATGTGGATGTGCATCTGTACCTGAGCTGTTTTGTCTTCTTGGAGTTGTTGTAAGACTGACGTAAGGCAGGAGTTGCTGGCAGAGTTCTGCTTTGACAGGTGTGAGGGGGAAAAAAAAAACAGAAGCCGCTGATGCCGGAGTGCGTCTCCATGTCTGCTCATGTTTCTGATGATCGCAGTTGAAAGCTCATTCGTTAAAAATTTGATTTTAAAATCCACATTCGAATCGTGACACCTCTAGGCTTACACAAATGCCTCAGTGCTTTCTTACTGTCACCATGGCAATCAACATGCAAAAAAAGAGGCAAAACACTGATAAAGGGAGCGAGAAATGGAGCGCCTCAAGGACATGTGCGCTTTCATGCTGTAAACATGTAGCTGCAACCTGCGGGCCATTCACATACAGGCAAAAGCTCCCAAATGTGGTTCTTTGTTAGTTTCATCCATTCAATCAAGAAAGGAAAATAACACATTGGGATTTTACAAGGGGTTAATTAGCAGATTAGTCCATGACCGGGTAGAGTAACTTTTCCGACTCTCTCTGAAGACGAGACTCCAGAGAGTTACTTCACCCAATCGTTTCAACAATCTGCTTTTATGTTTGTTTTGATTGAAATTGAATAAGATACCATGTGATATTAGGGGGCTTCTGAGGTTCTTGGAGTTGGATTTTCTTACCTTTGGAAAGAACCAGGCTAGTTGTGTGTCCCTGTTTTCAGTCTTTATGCTAAGCTGTGCTCACCTGCTGCAGGCCCAAGGGTTGGAAATGGCCACATTCTGCTGGGGGAACCATTCGGGCTTTCAACTTTCACATTTCCATTACAGCTTTTGTACTTCAAATGTCCCTTTTCCATTTTCTCGCCTAACGTTTTCAAATAATCATTTTCAAATTGCTTTGTAAAATGTCCTTTAGATTATTATTCATAGTGTCTTAAAATAATCTTTCGTGCAGAGCCTTTCTTTTGGCACTACATTTTTGTCAACCATAGAACCTCCGTATCCCTACGCAGTTGTGCTAATGGGTAGGGATACGGAGGTTTGACTGTATTAAGTTTTGTTTTTTATCAAAAGTAAACCTCTCGTCCAGCAGCTGGGCCTCGCACTGTATTTTGCCACTCACAGATCAACTGTTGCCCAGTTGCCCTAATGCGTAGGGATACAGAGGTTCTACGGTTGAGAAAATGTCGTGCCAAAAGAAAGGGCAGTCTGACGGCGATGTAAAGCGGTGTGAATTTTCTCTATACAACGTTCACTTGAACTGTTATAGATTTTTTTAGATGCGCCTTATTTTAGGTGGTTTATTTTTCTTTTTCTCTGGACCCCGTTCACTGCAGTACAGAGCTGAACTTCTCCAAACTGAGGCTGCGCTGATCGGTGATTACAGTAGGGAACAGATCGACTATAGTTATGTACTTTATATGACCCCACTTCAAAAAACACCAACTATCCCTTTAATTTGATCTTTTGTGAATTTTTTGCTTGAACATTTTTTATCATGACCCAAAACAATATCCTACTTAGAGAGGAAGCACTGAGTACTCTGCTCAGAAATGCACAGTTCCAGTTTCAACTATTTCCTGATGAATTCATGAACGCACCGATATTCACGTTAATGGTTATTTTTCATGATCATGAACCGTGTTTGCACTCTTTAACTCTGTGTAGGCTGGAGGCTGCTAGCACATATATCATACTTGGTGGATGGGAAAAGGAAATCTGAACTACAAGCGAGGCGGTCGGTCCATTTCATCACCTAGATGTGGGCCGTGGTTCTGTCTGTACATGCACAACACTTGTTGCACTTGTCGCAGCGTGCACTATCCATATCAACTCTATGAAGCTGAACCAGACTTTAGAGTGCACTGTCATCAGAACAGGGAGTCAGGGACAGATTCGTGAGAAAGAGAGATCTCTCTCCTTGATTTGAAAATACAGGAACATCCTCCTTTCTCCAGCAGCAACAACAGCGGGGGGAATAGATTTTTGGGAAATGTTTCCTATTTACTGTACAGATTTAAGAGCTGTATTGATTTTCTCATCTAAATCTCAGCACAAAAGCATGTAAGCTCATTACCCAAAATGTCAAACTATTCCTTCAACTAATAAGCAACAGGATGCATTAAGCTGGCAGGTTTCTAAGCCCCTCAGAGTATATACACAGTCTCACTCCAGAGGAAAAGATACAGTATGAATTATTTAAAAAAAAAAAGCTTTAAGGAAGCTTTAAGGTGATTCACATGAGGACACATTCACATGGAACTCCAGCAGAAACACTGAGGTAAGATAAGAGAAGTCGGGCCAAGGTAACCCTGAGCACTGACACCAAGAGCAGAAACAGCGACCATATGTTTGTCCTGTTAAATAATTCTCGGATTGCGTGATGTGTACCTTTCCACAGGGCAGTGAAACGTTCGCTAGACCACCTCTGGTCAGCAGAGACAGATTGAAAAGGAAAAAAAAAAAGTTGACGGGTGGACTTCTTCTGAACCTGAGAAACACAATGGCTTGCTGCACCCTCTCTTTCCCTACAGTGTACCAAAGCTTTACTGACTTTATACGTACCTTAAAGGACCAAATGTTCCGTGCAGGGGTTTTTACCCATACGCTGTCTTAATCAATACTGCATGTGAGAAAGAGAAATCTCTCACCAGGACTGCATTCACCATGGGCTTATTATAAGAGCAACATATCTGGTGTGCAGTATTTATTTCATATAGACTTCCCTACATGGAAAAAAAAAACCCTTCTGGGTAGAATTTTTCAAATTCTCTCTCTTTTTTTTTCTCCACCTCTACAGCGCAGAATGTTAGAGTTTTCTTCTTATGACGTAACGATCACCCTGTTGCCAGAATCCATGAAAACTATTGTGCTCAGCGCCAGATTTCTGCTATATTCGATGGATCCGGGATAATCTATCAAACTGAGAAAACAGGCTGCTTTAGACTCCATCGTGCTGCTATTCATTTTCAGAAAAGGTCCACCAGTTCTCCAAACATTGATTTCATTACCAAGAGACTTGCGATGCAGACAAGTAAGAGGAACTAGGTCAAGGATTTCACACATCCACTGCATCCCTGATCCTTCTGCACAGTACCGCAGAGCTCCACCAGGAGCCACTGTAGATCCATCTGGGCTACAGAGTCAGGCAGACGTGGGGAAAAAAGAGTGGGGGGCATGCAGGGAGGTAAAAAGAGCTCAATGTATTAGATCAGCCACCCCACTGGTTTTGTATACCGACAGCTGTGCTCTATAACCCACTTGACAAGATTAAAAGTCCAAACATATAAACAAATAGACAATCTGCATCCTGGCTTGGAGAGGCTCAGTCATCGAGCCCGGCTCCCTCCCTCCGTCATCTCCTGCACCTTGTGAACTGCAGATGAGACGAGGAGAAGAGTGTTGGGAGCATAATTTCGGGCTGCTTATAAGACCACAAAATGTGACCTACTTCAATGTTGCGCTGACTAAAAGACGCAAGAATCTAATAACATTTCAGGAGGCGCCTCCTCATAAATCTTGAATTATATCTCAGGCACGCGGATGGATAGAATTCCTAACCTCTCTGCGGTTCGGGTGCTTGCGGGTGCTGGTGCGTGGCTGTGCCATTGTTTGCAGACAGAAAGAGAAAGAGAAAAGCGAGACAGAGAGAAATGACAGATGACAGATCCACAATGCTCAGCAGTACATCTCTCACTACACAGCCACACAGCCAGTCCTCCTCCAAGCAAAGCCATCCATCCATCCGTCCTCTTGCTCGCTGGCGCTTTGTGTTTTTTGGTTTAGTTTGTTTGTTCTGACATGTTAATGGGACGGCTGATGGACCGGCAGTCTGATCCAGCTAGAGGGGCAGGGGCTGTGGGTTTATTTTATTCTGACAGCAAGGGGGAAGGTCAGCATGCTCATAGCTCACCTGCCTTCTCTTTCTCCGTCTCTCTGCTCTCTCCCTCTCTCATCGTTCCAAGCTGATTTCTGCCTTTGTCTCGTTTGCTTCCATCTCCCACGGTGTGTTTTTCGGCATATCCGTCTCGGCTCATTTCCTCTCTCATGTTTAGAGCCCTCCCGAAACATTTCCCCAATGATTGACTGACGGCTGCAAGGGAAATTGGGACAACAAATTAGATGAACTTTGATGCAATATCGAAAGTAATACCCTGCAACAAAAGTGAGAAAAGCTCAAATAATACCCTCTGCAAAAGGAAAAAAAAAGGCAACAGAAGCATTATGAAACTCACAGGACTAATCTCTAGAAGAGTTTCTACAGCCTGAAGACTGCCAGGAGGAAAAATGTTTTCAAAGTAAGTACACTGACAGAAAATACAAACTAAACAAAGGCAGAAGGAGACAGACATATGCATTTGCATGTGCATACACCTGTACTGTTGACTTTAAAGCAGAAAGGGAAATGTAACTCTGCACAACTTTGATTTTGTTCAAAACCAATTGAGAATCATTTTGAAAAGAATTCTGCACACGCTTTTCCATCTCTTAATTCCAGTGAGCTGCCTGGAAACAGGTCAGTATTAATGGCCGACCAGGCAGGACGGTGTGCTGCATGCCACAATGAGCCCAGACCACATTAGGCTGCTGAGACAGCGGGTGATGGAGGAGGTGGATAACTCACTGTGAGCAGGGCAGAGCCACAGCACAGCCACGCACCACTAATGGCACTGAGTAGTGCTGCAACACTCCACGAGTCCCCTTTTCCAACGCTTTCATATGCTCCAGGCCTGACAAGCAAACTGGAACAGGGAATGCTGACCTGTGACACAGACAGGTCAGATGTCTGTCAGATGTGTGTTTTTGTTTGTTTTACTGCAAGCAAATCTGAATGTAGAACACCTCCGACCCCAACTACACATGTAATTGCAAGTTTAATGAATGAATACTTAACATTGCAGAAAGTCGTCTGCGTGTGCACTGAGATGCTGGCTCACAAGTTCTGTAGTGATGGCCAACGGATGATTTTCACGTGATTTCAAACTTTTCAGTGCTTTTCCTTGATACATGACTGTTTATTTGTTAAAGTAGGTGGCATTATTGTTCTTAATTGAATGAACAAAAGTGTTCAGACCTAGTGTTTTCAATCAGACCCAGGTATACTTATTTATTAGATGATTATAGTAGCTGAACTAAAAAATGCTTGGTTGTGTGATGTACAAAAAACCTTTGTATTTTGTTGAGTTAACGCCTTCCAGACAACCTATTTCGAAGAAAAGAAACGGTATATACAGTATATGAAATGGGAAATATTCGACCAATATAGCGACCGAGCTGCAAAGAGATCTCTTCAAGCTGAATCTGCTTTTGCACACTTTTGCTTTGCTGATCATTCATGATGCATCCTGTCTTCTTGTTTATATTACCTCCGTCAAAGAGGTTATGTGTTCATTTGTTGGCTGGTTGGTTGGTCGGCATGATTACAGAAAACACTACTGAATGGATGTCTATAAAACTTGGCTGGAGGATGGGTCTCAGCCCAGAATTGACCCAGATATGTTTTCACTTATTGCGAGAGAGGGCGCTTTTGACAGTTACGTTTTTGTTTTGTTTCTTCCTCAGGGAATGATGCATGGACCTTGATGATGAAAAAATCTGGCATATTCATGCGGCTGGTATCTGTGGGTGAGATCTAGATCTGGTAAGCTTAAGTTATGGATGTTTGGGAATTTACAGTGATACCGGCCTGATTCAACTAAAGGGGACTATCTGGCCTTTGGCAGAGGTAAGAGCTCTACGGAGTGCCATTTAAGTTCCCACATTTTCATGAATGACAGTTCCTTCAAATCTGGTTCTTTGTCCATTTCCAAGGTACTCTGCTGCAGTTGGTTGTGGTAAAAAAAAAAAAAAATCAACAGACCAACCAGAAGTTTTTTTGTTTTGTTTTGTTTTGTTTTGTTTTGTTTTTTTATGATCTGAAGTACATCATTTTAGGATGAATTATACAGTTGGAAACTACAACTTATTCATTTGCTGATTTTGAACTGTAAAGAAAGACAACTTGTCATTGTGCCATTCATGCTGAAAAATAAGAGATGTTTAATTGACACTGATGAATTCTAAATGACAGAAGTCAGCCTGTGTGAGTGTCATGGGGCTTTTTTCACTGGTGCTTTTGACCACACTCAGTCAATCTCTGCCACGCTGATTTGTTTTCCACAGTTGAACCAAGCAGAGCTGAGCCTGAGACTATGGACCATCCCTGGAGTGGAGCCAAAGCACACCTGCCCCCCTCTTCCAAGTCAGCTGCAGTGACATCTAGCAACTGGGCTGATTCGCCAAGCACAACCAAGTCAAGCTGAGCCAGGACATACGTATGAAAAAGCCTCATTATACAGAGAATCATGAGATACAGAGTTTCTGAAATTGTCCATAATAATACCATGAAGACAAATGTGGGGCTCTAATGTAGCCATCAGCTAGACCATTAGCAATAGCCAGAAAAAAACAAAACAGATGAAGACTGTTAGCGCTCAGTCATTAGGAAGAAACAAAAACTGGTGCAATGAAGAAAATAGCACAGACTCTCCAGATATTACTAGATAAAATACGCAATCATAACAGAGGGGGAGAGAAAGAGTGAAATCAAGGGGAACATAAAAAATGGAAAGATTGAGAGACAGAGAGGAAGAAAAGGGAGAGACAGAGAATAAAGCTTGTTGTTTTCAGCCAAATCTTTAATTATCTCTCTGTGTTTATTTACTCTCCATCCATCCCTTTAAAGCTGCAGGGCCTTTAACACCCTTAATCAACCTCTCTCCCCAGCAGGGCCTGTAGCAGGCATCTTCACTCGCCTACGTAATTGACTCTTCGTGTTTGAGAGGCAATAAAAGTTTATGACTATTAAACATAACATCAAGCGGGCTGTCTTTTTACCAAACTATTAGCGGGGCGAAGGCACGTTGTGAACTGATAATTAATTGCTTACTCTGGGGATGCCTAATTACCAATTGTTGGTGTTATTAGCTGATTAGCGGGTGGATTTGACAGCCCTGGAAGGTTGTCAGTTGACAGAAGAGAGGATCGGGCATCCATTGGCGCCTAGAGGTGCTGACATAATTGGTCTTTATTTTTTTGAAGTATTCAGCTTGCACATTTGCATGGCGAGCAGGAAGTGACAGAGCCCTCATGTGAATCCCAAGGCTCCTGGTTGATTTAATAGTGGTAGACTGGAAATAAAAAAAAAAGACGGAGGGATAATTGACTGCTGGTTTAAGCTCTGACGACATGGCTCAAGTGTTGGATTTGTCTGTGTATTATACAATGTGTTAGATGTACAGTGTAGCCAGTGACATTTCATCAAGTGTCCCCCCCCCGTGTTCCAGCCATCCACGACTTTCTATATTGGACACAATCTCATCTAGGTGACACCGCCGGGTCAGAACATACGGAAAGCGGCAATCGCCACTTTCTTCTCCTCTGTATAACTCGGGGTATTTTAGGGTTCGGTTTGAAATTGATATGGGAGACAGGGGTGCTGCTCAGTGATCCATCCTCTGGTGCCAACCTTGGTGGCCGCAGTGACAAATTTAGACATAGAGTGTTCTCTTCCACCAAATTAGATCAGACCAATGGCCCATGAAAAACTTGTCTCTGCGTCCCTGGAAACAAGTGAAAGCCAAACTGCGACAGAAATTAACTTCCTGAGTCAGAAATTCAATCAAAACTTCAACACTCAGCTACACTTTGCCTCTCTGTCTTCAGCTGTTAGAGCTGACCAGACATGGATAAAAGATATTACCAGGGATGAATCAAAATATTATCTTCATCACAGCATTGTCAAGTGAACCACAGGAGCTGCGATTCATTGACAGAGTTAAAATGTATCCTAACATACCGTTTGAAATAAACATTTTGGTGCAACAGAGATGCTTGAGCCTATAAATCATAGACTTCAGATGACAGGGAACATGCTTGTTTAGTACAAATCCCATCAGGAAATATATCATCTTCCTTTTATCTTGACTCAGTGAAACTAAAATGCAAGTAAGATTTTCACTGAAAACCATGAAACCATTGCAATATCTTTCATAATGATCACAATATGATCTTTTGGCACATCGTTCAGCCGTTGATATTACATAAATGAATCGTGGCTTGTAAAAATGGCATAAGTGACATCACAGAAAACAAGCTAGATTTTGAAAGTAATCAACAAAAAATCCCACCCATGTCGATCAGGCGTCTGTGTAAAACACACTTTTCCAGAAACACCAATGGCCCGACCACTACACTGACTACCCTGTAGCTCCAGCTGGCCAGCCAGGAGACATGTGTGCACTGAGCTCGCCACACTCCACACAGATTTTTTAGTCTCATAATTGCATAAATGCACAACTCTGTTAAATAACACAATCCTATAAACCCAAACAAAGTGTATTATTACTCTGCATTATCTAGTCAATGTAGCTGACCTTATATTACTTGCCCATCATAGGCATCGTCAGCTTGTAACTAACGTTAGCTAGCTAGCTATGATAGACTACTGCCATGTGAAACGTATTTACAGGTAACATCACAGCTTACACACAGAGCAGTGTTCACACATGCACTGCTAACCTGGCCTGTTTGGACATTAATCAGACCAGCAGTATGTGAGAGGCGGACTCATTCTTGTGTAAAAGGGCAAATCGTTGTTCGGAGGTCATGGGAAGATTGCATATATTTGTGTATAGTTTGTATTGTATTTGGAAGCAGACATTGTTAGACATTCATTCATATAGCCAAGGTGGTGTAGGCTGCACACCAGACTCAAACTTGGAACAGCTATCTCTGCCTCCTATCATGTCCGTTTGAAGCAACTTCATAGCAAATCCAAGTGAACATGGATTAAGCAGATTGTCGATAAAACCTGCAATTCTTGTGAGACGTTGTGAGCCCTGTGAGACATTTTGAGACATGTTTGTATCAAAAGAACATAGACGTTGATGCAGTGGAATTCAAAAATAACTCTACTTCTGATCTCCTTATACCGCATATTACATGGTACAAGTCTGAGGGGGTGTGATGACATGTGGCGTTTTTCCATGCTGATTGACTTTTTTTTGGGAGTCGTGTGGTTACTGCTGGTGAAAACGCTATAATAAATGCTTTAAAATGACTAGATAATGAGGGCCTATAAACATGATTGTAACAGTCGGGTCAAACTGGGTTAAACCAGGCCGTCACTTGTGCTGTATATGGAAAAACACAGATGGGTAATGAAAAACAAGCCCACAAGAGATGCCAAAGGCAAGGCTGGAAACTGAACAGTAACAGAGATTGAGAATGAAAACAGAAAATATTAACAGGGTAAGAGACATTATTCTTTCCTTTTCTCTGCACAAGCTGCAATACAAGAGAACTTTATTTCTCCAAGTGCTACATGAGGAGTAGTGTAGAGGCTTAAGAGAACCTTTTTTCATTACTGAAAGGAAGAATGTCCCACTCGTCTGATACGTCAGAATGCAGAGGAAGTCAACGGATACAAGGTGTCCCTGTATGTCTGTGTGTGTGCTTATAGAGCGAAGAGATTTCAGTTGGCAGAATGAAGATGATGACTCATCCTATTTCTAAATTCAGGGTTGGAGTGAGAGCAGGAATTACTTCTAACGGAGGGGATTGGAATCCGTATGAAGTTGCCTTTTTATCAGTTAGTTAAATGAGGCCAAATCCTATCATTTTACAGTTGCTAATTTGACTCAGTTGCAGCCAAGCTTGATCAAAGTTTGGCACAATGCAGAGAATATTTTGATCGTCTATGTCAAGGCCAGGGCTAGATGGAGGAAAAGTGAAGACTTGAATACTTTAGACATGAGGTAACTGGAACTTCAGATTAACATGGCCAAATGATATTACAAGTCAGGTTGTAAAAATAATATCTCTAATGCCAGTCCTGTGAATTTCCCAGTATGCACCACAGCATGCTTGCAAGGCCAAAATCCAGACAACAGTTTTAGAGTCCCTGTTGACCGTCTCCATCTTTATACTTACATAGTGGAAGACTAATTCTTTTAAACTGGAAGGAGCATCAGGCAAACTGTTTCTCTACAGAGTTTTTGGCTGAAGGAATACCTGGACTGGTTGAACATGTGGCAGGCAGCCTGCTTGTGAAAACAGTTTGATAAGGGCCTGAAGGAGCACTTGGGACGCTGTCCACAGTTTTCTTGTTTGATCCAAGTGTAAACCCACTGTGACGTCATCCATTGTTCCGTGCACTACCGCTTTGAGGCTTCCAGATTTATTGGACTTGGACTCTTATTATTTTGGGTAAGAGTGTGGATCTGAGGAGCATATCTTAAATCAGGGGTCTCAAATTTAGATGAGCTGGGGCGCACTGCTGGTGTTGTTATCTCATAGGAGGACCATGTCAGCGTCATGGCAATAAAAGAAAGCACAAAATCTCTGAACATTTAATGTTTCTGACATTAACAGAATAATACTAACATACAAACCCCATTTTGTAAACTTAAAAAAATAGATAAATAAATAACAGTTAGTGCAAAGCATTTGTCCGTATAAATAACTTATTTAAAGTAAACATTGCATTGAACTAAGAAAAAGAATCCCTGAAAAAAAATGCAAACAACAGTTTCCACCCATTTCCTTTTGACTGTTTTTAAAACCACAAACCTCATTTACTTATATTGTGAATAACTTATTTAAGCCTTGCACTGAACTAACAAATGAAATCCCTGAATAGATTGAGACTTTATTTTCTTGCCAGACACTCGGCCAAACAACTCTGAGTCTGCTCTGTTCTCATCAAAAACGGCATCGACGTGACCCGTGATTTTGCCATTACGTATTTTGCGTCACATGAAATTTTTAAATACAACAGTATTTTTTATTTAGACAGAATTTGAAGGGTAGTAAATTGGAGTGAAATGCCTTAAATAATTTAAAATATGTATAAATTATGATTAATTTTGTAGGCTGGATTACATTATATTTTTGACATCATGTTGCAGGCCGGATTGAGGGGGAAGACAGGCCGTGAAACTGTGTCCTTAATGGATCTGACAAAGTACTCAGCAATACATCGTATACAGCAATACAAATGGTCAGTCACAAGGCAGCTACAGCACGCCCTGAAGCACGCATGGCTTGATGATACATTTTACTCTAAATGGAACAATGTGCTGTTTTCAAGAAGACTTGACACTCAAGATTGTGACCATAAACTCATTAAGAAACTGCTTACCAAGTTGATAAATCAAGCTAGAATTTTCTCATTAACTTATGTGCAATTGTTTTTTAGATTTTTTTTAGATTTAGACAGTGCAGTTTAAATGTTTACTGTTGGCCAAATTGCCGGTTCAGTGCATATCAGCATCGCCTTCATTTTTCAAATTTGCAAGCTCTGTCTAAGCATTTTCCAGCCAACAGTCTGAACATACAGTAAAGAAGTGGTTACGTTAGCCCTAGAAAGGAAGTCTTGTTTAGCAACACTTGACTGGAAGTAATACTCTTTCTTATCCTCTTAATTATTTTTATTCTCTGTCCAGTTTTAGAACAGTCAGGATCATTAGTCCTTTTTCTTCCCGACAACAGAGGAGACAGAGGAAGGATAAGCAGATGATGTTAAACACAGTAGATTGTGGCTGTCTGCAGCACTTGTTTTGCTGTACTGTAAGTAGGGTAAGTGCTTCAGAAGATGGAAAACTGAGAATTTGCATTTGCTCCGTGTCTTTTGAAGGTTATGGTATCTTATAGATGCAAACACATGCAAATTATTTGAGATAAAAGATTTTGGTGGAAAGTTCAGTAGCTGCCTGAATCCTCATAGATAGTTGTTCTTCTTCACAACATGTGGTCACATAATTAGTGCATTGCAGGTTGAAAGTGTTCTTGATGATGAAGGCTTATCTGAGTGGGAAACTTGTTTTTGTGAAAGCTGCACAGCTTGCCCTCAGGCAGGGTTAAAGACTTCAAATAGGGGTTGCTGGTGATCAGTTTGCTAAATATTGTCTGCGTCTTGAAAAAAAAAAAAGGTTGAAATATTAATCGGCGGAGAGCACACAGAGAGGGAGAGGTGATTAGGGCCCGCATCGGATAGAAACAACTTCAGATTTTCTTGCTTTGATGGCCATAAACCAGCAGAGCAGGACTACCTACAGGACGAGCGAGCCAGAGCCTAAGGGCCATGTCTCTTCTTAACAACAGAGCCCAGTCTCGTTCAATTACTGTTAACCTACAATCAATAAGATGACCTACACCACATGAGTGGAACTTGGCTGCCTTCACTGATGCCTCCATTTTGGAGAAAAAGAAAATCTTCTTCCACTATAGATTTTTACCTTGTCCTTAGGCTGGTCAATTACATCAATAACTCCCAACAACAACACCAACAGAAGAAAATAAGGTGAAGTAGCTCCTCTGCGAGTTCAGTCCCCCTTCTTTCTTGACGTTCTGCCAGGCAGGTTGTAATTTTTTTATTTTTTTGTTCCCCTTTTTCCCTTTCACTGCCTTCCTGCAATTTTGTAGCCGTCAGAACCTGGCAGCATGGCAGTTTTACTGCACTCCCTCACTGCGTATCACGACAAGATGGAATCACTGCCTAAAGGTTGGCAGTCAGTGAGACATGGCCTGTATGCTAATGACAGCACAGGGAGGGGGGCACTATACCCAGGCAGAGCTGGTGCCAAGCCTCCATGCCAGTGTGAGTTACAGAAGCTGCAGTTTGCTGAGAGCAGTGGGAGGTCTCCGTGTAATCACTTCACTTTGTATTCAGCAGACAGCAAAGTCACAAAAAATAACTTTTTAGAGAGTTGTGAGTTGATGCATCTGATGGAACGGGGAGTGGGTGTTGGAGGTTAGAGTTGGTGTAAGTCTAAGCATACACATTTATGAGTGTACAGCTACAACACCCATCAATCACATGGAGCAGTATTGCGGCATATCTGACAATCCTATTTTTATGAAAACACACGCTGTGACACTGTGATATGTATCTGGTTTCATACCTGGAAGTTATGCTAAAGAGCAGGATTAATAAAAACGCACCCATAATCGAGTTCTGCAGAGGTCACAAATCACAATATAGGGGCTTCCCTGCCGTGCATCATTAGGATCCCTTGTTACTAATCCCTCTATCCTTGCCTTGGTGAAGTTTAAAGGGAGCTCCTAAAACAGCCCACTTTAATTCATCTTCCATAATATCCCCTTTGTGGCACTTTCAAGATGATTTGTAATTGTTAAGCCTCTAAAGTAAAAGAGTGCAGGGTGCAAAATTGGACAAAAGGGTTGTTGGAGCAGCTCAGGCAGACAAAAGACTAAAGAACGCAAGGAGCAGCAGGGAGGATGAGGTTTGCTGCAAAGGAGTGGAAGGGCACAGAGGTAAGATCTAAGATGCAAAACGGAGGTCTGTTCCATCAGTTCTGGAGCTGGGACTGGAGCCCGTTCCCCAAGCAGGAATATCAGAGAAGAGGAAGACTTTATTCTTTTAGGGATATTTGATGATGCAAGTCATGTGGAGAGGTACTGGCGGCCTATCTGCACACTCAAAACAATGAAATGTGTTATTTCACCCACCTTTGTTTCTGCCTGCCAAGCAATGAAATGTCGGATAGCTATTGATCAGGACTGTGTCTGTCTGTGTGTATCCTACACCTCAGACAGCACTAGTCTGGGCCATGTGTAATGAAGCAAGTCCAGTCACAGGATATTTGTGATGGGTGGCTCACAAAGACTTTGATAAGACCAGATATTCCGTCTCTCAGGGGGTAACCGACGTGATCTGTAGGGACAGGTCTTTTCCAACTATGAAAAGGTTTTATATATGAAAAGAATGGGCTTTGTGAAAAAAACTGTTATATAATAATAAATATTGGGTTGTAAAGAGCTGTGCCTACGATTAGTCAAAATAAAATCAAATATAATACTGTGTCTACTCGGGGAGGGTCTTCTTTTACTGCTGCACTATTGTACATTATCGTACATCAAATCGATCAGTGTGGATCAGACTCTACTAGGTGTTAACTTTACTTAATCAGCTGCCTGTATACTTTTCAGAATTTGATTTCCGGATATTAAGTTGGTCAATGATTCTTCGGTTATCCTTCCATAGCTCAACTGCAATCTTGTCATAGAACGTGTTTTTTCACTTGCATGGCTCACGCTTTCATTCTACTCCTCTTAGAGTCCTCCTAGACTCTCCCTTCACTTTTGCCAAGCAGCTGTGAAGCAAGACATGGGAAGTGTTTATTCATGGGCAAACTGTAACCTACACTGTAAATTTATGTGCCACCAGACAACTTCATTACCTCCCTCTTCTTGTGATCCAATCACCACACCTGTCTGCTCTGAGCACAGCTACACTCACTCTCTCTCGCTATGAGCCACACTGGAAATCAGAGGAAAATTGCGCACTGACCAGAGGGTTCGACTGATCAGTGATGCTTTGAAACTTGCAGACAAGTGCGCACCGGTATAAACAGGCACTTCGTTGTCCCGTGAATTCTGACGTGATGGCTGCAGTCTCGACATGGGGTTAGAATTTAAATCTTTGACTATCCAAAACCAGGTTTCACCATGTTTTCAAGTCAAGTTTGCTTTCCATGGAAAGGGTCAGGAGCTCAGAGATCTGGAATGAGGTAGCACTGCCGCACAAAAGAAGCCAATTAATGTGCTTGAGGCATGTGATCAGGATGCACATATTGGCTCCTTACTGCGAACATATTCTAAGCACGGCAGCCTAGATCCTGGGGCAGGCCCAGAAGGACTAGAGGGAATACATATCCTATTTAACCAGGTACCGCCATGGGAGGATATGACTGGGGAGAAGGACAGTTGGCCTGCTGCCTCTGCAACCCAGAACCATTTATGATGGAAAATGGAGTGATGATTACATACAGCCATCAAGGTAGCAGTGGTGTCTGGACTGTATATTCCAACAATGAGATCCCCCAACTCAACCCCCACCCACCCAAACAAATCACATTAGCTGATCATATAGCACCTGGACAGCAACCAACCCCTTAATGTAGCCTGGTTTCACGTGAATGTGCATAATCTAGCTTCTACAGTTAGGGCTGTCTGTGCACAAGACATGGATTCTGCATGGGGCAATCTGTCGACTCCCACCATCAGCTTTAAAATGAATCGTGGGACATTCTTTAAATGTAAATTATCCACCTGTATCGGGTGTACTGGCTCCTAACCATTGAAATATATAAACAAAATGAAAATGTGTTTTCAAAAGCAGGCATTGATGCAAGGAAAAACACCTCTTCACCTCTTACCGAGGATGTCAGATGTGATGAAATGAAACAAGGGACATTAGCAGAGCAAATAGATGCAGGCAGACTTGCATGTGACACACAGTGGAATTATGTGGATGGCTGGCACTGGCAAGGAAATGGAGACAGATCTGCATGCCAAATGATTGATTGTTATCCCCTGGCTCAGTTGAACACGACCCTTCATTTATATGATAAACAGCTAAATTTAATCCAAGCACTTGTCTTTTTGCTTTCCGTCCATCCCCTCTCATTTACTGGTGCTGCAGCATTATCCGTCATCCCTCTATCCTTGTGTTTGCACCACTTCCCCACTCTTTCTCTCCCAGCTTACGCGTCGCCATACCATCCCTCCGTCTGTTTCGAGATGCAGAGGGGGGGAACATATGCAAAAAGCTGCCATCTAAGTGGCTTCCTGTAGCGTTAGCAGACACCTCAGTGTTTCTCTGTGTTTTACTCATGTGAACTTGTGGCCTGTGGGAACGAGAAGTGTGTCTCGTTATATGTGCACATCACAGCACGATTTTGTGACTGTGGCTGTAATTTGTATCACTACGTGGCTGCCCCATGCTAGACACACACACAGAGCCATACGCTACCTTGAGCCATATCCCACTGAGTGTAATGTGACCAGTACAGCTCCCAGCACAGTTATGAATAAGATTACATTAACTAGCATGGAGTCAATGAGACACAATGACTAAACTTGTGACCTCAGTGAAGGTGAAAACACTGATAGCATGCCAGCTGTAATTACTCTGCCAAAAGATTTTTGAATAATGTGTGCGCATGTCCACGTCCATCTGTGTGTGTTTTACGTGCACGGTAATGTTTTTTTTGTGTGTGTGTGGGATATGGTGGTAATCATGAATAAAATATTCTATTTATAGCAGGATGCAGCCACATTATCCTTTTTGTTCATCGATGCGACCTTTAATAGGCCATTGTTTGTCTAACACATTAGATAGTTTTCCTCAGCTTTCTAAAGTGCAGGAAAGATTCATCCCAAAGCTTTTACCAAGAGGAGCTAATGAATCACCACAAGCACACACACACAGACACACACACACACACACACACACACCCACACACCCACACACACACACACACACACACGCACGCACACATATGTACACACACTACACAGGGGCTCAGAGAGGCTGGGAGACAAAGTCACAAGAAAAACACAGAAAGTTCAAGCGGTGTTTCAAGCCAGTGCAAGATGTGGGCGAAAAGAGAGAGGCGCAGAAAATGAACAAGAAAAGGACAAAGTCACGAATGTGCAAAATATCAAGGTTGTTCCAAAACCGAAGTCTTGACGGGTCCGTGTGCCTCATGTGTTCCCTGAAAAAGATTTATTTAAAAACTGCAAGAAGTTAGGCTTCTGACGCATCGTGATCAAAAGGGTTTAGTCATATTTTCAGAACCAGTTACTTAACTTTTGTGTGTTGACTCAATCCCCACCAGTGCCCCTGACTCCCCCCACCCCTTGTGGTTTACAAATGCACAGTTGCTTGATGTTGGCCGTCGAAATAATGAGGAGCTTTCTTCCTGCACAGCACCTTTGATATGTTAAAGCAGCCACACTCACCAACTGGCATCGGCATCTGAACTGCGCACGCTTTACCTTCTGGAAACTAAAGGGGTAACAAGAGGGAGAAAGATGAAGGGAGGGAGTGAGACGGAGGGAAGGAGGGATGGAGGGCAAAATGGAGGAGTGAAACAGGTGAAAGAGTACGAGTTTATCTGACCCCCACAGAGGCAAACCCATGACAGTGGGAAAGTACAGAGGGGAGCAAAATAAGTTACATACTTATTCAGACCCACTCATGGATGATTGACAGTGCTACTGGTATTCCCATGGAAAAAGCTCTAAAGGGCTACAAAACTCCTATGGGCAGCATTGCCATGGAACTCCCTCTGGGTGAGTGTTTGGAGAGGTTAAGTTACGATCAAGCTCACTGCCTCACCCAGTAAAATATCACTATCAGACAAGAGGACCTCTCTAAGGAAAAGCTTGACTCCTGTCCGAGCAGTTCCGTATATCACTTTCATTCTGAATAAGAAAAGAGCAGGCTACATTTACATTAATTTAAATAGTATACAATTTGGATGGCCATATACTGACTGACTGTACTACATCAGGTCAGTAATTGAAGCCAGAGGTGCCACTCCTGGGGGCATGTGTTGAGAAATTCCATCTCAAATTTGTAGCCAATCAGCATTTTGCCCGTGGCTCTGCGACGTCTCGCTACTCTGGGTTTTCTGACAAGAATTTCTGCCGTTTGAGGAGCTGCGTTTAAGTGTGAGACTTTCAGCATTCAGACTGTCAATGTTCTGCAGAGTCATTGTGTTTCCAAAATTCTACCTTCTGAGGAATCAAGAAAAATACCAACCAATTTCACTGTAGCCACAGATTCATTTTGGGCATTTCTCATCACAGTGCAGGGGACTGTGATGTCTTCTGTTGAACATTTTCACTTTCTGTGGTCACACAATTGGCCATCAAAGAATGTCAACCCAAAAAATAGAAATAAAAAAGCAAAGAAAAATTTTAAGAAAAGAAAAATCTGAACAAATAGATGATAAAATATGTCTGAGTATTGAGCTATATCAGCACATGAATAAGGAAATTGTTTCACAGCAGATGCATTCATCAACATCCTCAGATTTGAGCTTTCTGGTTACATTTGAACATTTCATGAAATATGAATATGATGATTACCAACTCAAATAGGAAGGTTTTGCATGTGTAGCTGTGATGCCAATCATATCTGGTTACAGTCATTCTGACTGAGAGGGGGAAACTGAATTTATGTGCTTCAGCTCAAGGCTCAGTTTGTTGTTTTTACAATCCCAACTCTAATGGAATTGGCTTTATAGTAAAACTGTCCGTGTTTCACAACTTAAAGGGGCTCCTCGCTGATTTTACACATGAACTTCACTTTACTGATTGGGTTTTAATCACTCAGTCTTTAAAGATAGTGGGATATTAAAAGTTACCCTCATGATGTCATCAGCTTAGAGTCTAAAAGCTACAGAAGATCTTATAAACTGGGCCATGGTTTATGAAGGCAAAGAAGTGAGGAGCAATAGAAAAGCAGTAGAATCCTGACTGGAAACATCACAAACTGGCATGTTCAGTGCACGGCCCAGGACAGGAAGGCTCTACAGGGCATCAGTGACATCGGTGAATTGAGATGTCTGCACAGAGCCTAAAGGACACTAAAAGGCCAAGACCAAAAACGAGACCAGAAGACCAAAGACCAACACCAGCCTCCTCCACAGTCTGTTCACCCTGCTCCCATCTGGCAAAAGATACAGTGTCATCTGCAATATCACCAGACTATAGAGCAGCTTCACTCCTCACTCTTTAACTCCTGCATCATAGGAAATGTAGGATACAGCACTGCCAGAGGTTGATCTTGCTTGTGTAATTGTGGAATTTCAACATTTTACAACCCTGATTAAAATGTAAAACAATCGTACCTATGTGTCCTTTGAAAAATGAGCTTTAAAACTACTTTGCTCCTGATTGTAACTGTCCTCTGCTGTGTCCCTCTTTTTGTTTGATTTCTTGGTTATCCTGTGTGTGTATTCATCCTTTTTTTAAGGGTACCCTCGACAGCATTGAAATCATTGAATTAAAGTTTGAATGGATGAATATCAACAGGAAAAAGTAGTTAAAGAGGGTACGTACAAAGTTAGAGGGTAGTTTGTTAAAAATAGAAAAGCTTTAAGACACCTGACGACAATATATAAGTGTCGTGCTAACGGAATAAGCTCTGCAGCCTTTATGTACCCCCCAGGTGAACTGAGATCGATTCACCGGCAAATACCACAGGGGAGGTCCACAGAGCTGGAGAAGCAACACGGCACACTAACTCATTTCATCACTTACACCTTCACCTATGGGGGATGTAACAGAGACCAACAGCAAAAACCCACAATACTCCTCATTGTCTACTCACAACTTTTCAGATGTATACTGGGACAGAAAACTCACAAACTGTCTTCCATGTGTATTTAAGAGTAATGTATATAAAGACATGTTATGTTTTTCTTTTAATGGACATTTTGGAGAGCTTATAAATACGATGAAGTGTTCACTCAGGCTGAAATTACCCTTGTGCTCGATGCATACTTATATACACCTGTATTCTCTGTCTATTTCATTGCAAAGGACTCTACATACTTATGGCAGATGGGGTGTGTGAAATGGGATGTTTGAAGATGTACCGTGATTTCCTGAGGGACGGCCAGTGGTCGACATGGTGGATGGGTGGAAGAATGAAAACCACTGATGTACTAGGTAGACTTTATGATCCTCGAGAGAGACCTGCTCTTACCCAGCAAAGTGCTTTCCCACACTTTTCCACAGTGTTAGAGCCTTCCAAAATGTCACCAGATTTATAGTTTAGTGAATTCCCTCTTAACTTGTATTGCAATTTTGAGCAGTTCCTGTAAATCTGTCAGTTTCATCTTTATACTCACCATGAATATCTTTTGAACATCGTTAAAAAAAAAAAAAAAAAACAAGCGACGGCTCTGCTAACGTAATTCTCAGCAAAATAGTTGGAGGGGGCGCTGTCCAATCAGACATATGTGAAGCGAAAATAAGACCTTCAAAGGCATTTTCAAACTGCTCAGAGAATCATCCAACTCTCCTTGTACAAACACCACACAACCGTGCACACATTTTGATCCACAAATAAAAAGTAAAACTTTTCCATTTCTGCTAGAGTCTTTGAAGAAGTAACCCTTGGAGGACTACTGCAGTGCACATCCACTCTCTCTGCCTCTTTATTTCTCTCCTCCGTCATCCTGTCTGTGTCCGACTCCCGTCTCCCTCTTTCACCTTTGTTTTCTAATACTTTGGCTGGGGAAATGATGAGGAGAGGCAACAAATGATAGGAGGGACAGTCACCCATCTGTTGGCTGATGCATTATTGATCCCAGACTCCCATCAGGGTGAAAAGTGAAGGTTTCTGTGGGTGGAGTCACGCAGACCATACACACACACCGATACACACAAACACACATCCACATGAGTGTGTTTGTTGCCGTGCATGAGCTCGCACTCAAACAAGCTCACAAGGTTTGTCTGCCTCCTGTTCAATTATTCCAGCATACGTGTGACACATTCAGATGGTTATTCTCGACTACAAGTCCTCTACATAATTCTGCTTAATAAGGCTCCATTTCAGTCAATTTTGAAACAAACACCATCTGACACTTTCGGTGTCTAGGTGCTCTGAGAAACCTCACAACAAAGAACCCCCTGAAAACTTCAAAAGGTTTCAAATGAAGCAGATGATGGCTGTGAACAGCCGACAGTTTTATGATATGTTATCAAATGGCTGTACAAGATGACAAGATGCGTCAGGAGTGCTGAGGGCAAATTAGACAGCAGATTAATTATGTGGAATACGTGGCCATACCACAGCACACTATAAACGTCCTGTCCTCGTCTCATGCCTGTCTGCGGCAAACAGATGAGTTCATAAACAGACAGCGGAGGACGGTATGTTTCCTGAGGCAAACCTGTGTGTGTGTGTGTGTGAGAGAGAGAATGTGGGAGTGAGTTGTAGCAACATGTGTGTGTGTGTGTGTGTGTGTGTGTGTGTGTGTGTGTGTGTGTGTGTGTGTGATGTGTCCCAGTGATGAAACCGATGAGGAGTGATAAGCCATCTCTAGCTCATAAGTCCGCCCGGTGTAAATACGTGTCCGTATGTGTGCGTGTGCCTGTTCAATTCCTATACGATACACGACACTCTCTTGCCTTCCTTCTCACACGGTTTAGTGATTTTGTCAGCAGGCTGTGGTGTAACCAGCCTGTTGTGACATTTTAATTATGTCTGCCCGTCCTCCCGTGCTCAGGGTCAGTGCACTGACAGGTTAATTCTTGAATTACATCATTTTTAAACCATTTTATACTTTTGAGACTGACAGGCAGCAGTTTCGACCAGATGTTTTATACTTCTGCCCTTTTGGGGTTTTGAAGTCACAAAGGAGCCCCTTGAACTTGAGGCCTGTGGCCATTTGTAGCAGTCATGACAGCATCTAACTCATGACCTGTAGGGACAATAAGGGAATATATGGACATTAGTGGTACACTCACTTTCTGATGGAATTAGAATTTTTGCTAAAAATGTAAAACAAATAAATAAATAAATAGCTACAGTGGATCGTGAAGAAACAACAATTGTGACCTTACATCAGAGACCTCCAGGTACCGTGTCTCTAATACCAGTTAGGAGATGTAAAACCAGTGAATTTACTAGTCAGATTCTTAAGTCAACAGCATACTCACAACATATCAAGAAACCAAATATCTTACATCTGTTTTCCTTATTCAGCAGAAAAAGTGCCATGTGACTTACATTTTCACTCTGAATCGTAATTCATTGCAGTCTATTTTCACAGAGGATGACATGATTTATCCTGGGATCAAACAAGTCAGGAGAATATGATTTATAGGACGCTGCATCTCCGTAGATGATGATATGGATATTGCACTTGCAGGATGTTATGATTGTTCATTGTCCTAATTCAAACTGACCACCACCAGACTTGCAAATCAGCTAGTCACAGTAACTTAGTGTTTGCCGCCCTCCCTGTCACAACCTGAAGAACTGTGTGATCTTTAACACTGAACAAACCACTTTCCTTCCTGTTCAGCCTCCTCCGTTCCTCTCCTGCGTGACCTTCAGCTTCAGCCACAAAAGGGTGGTCGAAAATACATCAACCTGCCAGATGTGCCTCTGCCGAGACTCGTCCCTGTGTGATAACTGTGACCCTCGAGGCAACGACTGACAAGGGGACTTGTATAAGAGCATCCATGTAGGGTAGTAAGCATACCTTTAACCACACCAAACTGCCTATTTTGCCATTTAGGTTTGACAACTTGGTGAGGGTGGCAGAGGTGTGTGTGTGTGACATAAAGCGATAAAATCTTGCATGTCTGCATCTGATGTGATACAGAGCTACCTCTCCAGTAAGACTGGAGAAATATCATTATTTTGCATCCGTCCATCCATCCATCAGCCTCTGGGGCCCATGTAATATTCTTCCCCCGTCTCTGCCTCTCTGCCCTCGGTTCAGGTGGAATAATGGAGGATGGAGGAGGATGCCATTCCAGTCATTCAATTACACACCCTGGACATGATTCCCCACAAATCGTGAGCACACGCACACATCAGCATGCAATCTCTGTCTCTCTCCCCCTTTTTCCTCTTATTGTTGTAATAGAACTCTGTAAATAAGGCCATTTCAAGTTGAACAAGCTTCAGGATGAATTACACTATACAGCCTCCATGAGTCAAGGCAGCTCTATAATGGATTTTTCCTCTTTACATTTTTTTTTCCCTTGACTCACTACGACGTTATGTATTGTGCCAACTAATGCATGTTGTGTATGAAATGGCAGTGTGATGTGCAGGAACCAAGGATTAGATAAAAAAATAAATAAATAAATGAAAAAATAGGGCTATTGCTTGGAAGGCTAATAAACTCAGTGTTTCTGTTGGGGCAGGGGAGAGATAACTTTGTCCTTGGCTCGCTCATAACCTCATCAGAATCGCTCAATGAATCACGGCGCGCCATAACTCATGGCAGGGGCAGCTGTGATACAGTTATGAAATACCCTTGGTGGAGAGAGGTGAGCTGCATCGTGGGTGGAACTGAATGGAGAAAACATGTCGGAAGGCACATAAAAATACACAAGCACGCTCCTGCATTTGTTTCTTTTATAAATAGTTTTTCTGAATCAATTTGTGCTACAAACACACACGCACACACACACACACACACACACAGTCGCCGAGTACCGGTACATGATTTGTTATAATTTACAAAGAATTTGAAGTGAACAGATAAAAAGTTGAGCATTTCTCTATAATTGACCCAACTTACTTTAGAGGGAAAGTGAACAATTTAAGCTGAAGCCAGACATCGTGCTGTGTCTTGTATTATTACCCATTAATTTCTTGATAAGAAAAACGCTACAGATGCAACCAAATACTGACAGTCGTTTCCCTTTTGCTAACTTTCAACTTAATCTTGTGTATAAATGTGCCGCTATGAAAATGAAAGCTGTGATGAATGTAGCAGTTGTAGTATTTCTAATTATTAATCACACACAACTTATAAGACTCACAACAGCGCTGACGGTTCACACTTTGACCTCAGTCACTGTGTCACTCTGCATGCTAATTAAAAAGCCACATCCAAAAATATGCCCGTCCGAAAATAATCTTTGAGGTCCCTTCGCTGTCGGGCACACACACGCACACACATGCACTCACACACACACGCACACACACACACACACACACACACACACACACACACGCATACATACACACACACACACACACACACACTCACATGGATGCACACAGGTAATTTTCCCTATGAAGACTTTCCAGCTTAACTCGTCTCAGACAAACTCAGTAGGGGCTGAGCTGCTAGTTGTGGATGAGAACTGTGCAGCAAACAGACTTACATTGTGAATTAACAGGATTAAGTGTTTTGAGAGGCTTGTCAGGTAAACCTGAACCTGGCCGCCTAAAGACTGAGGCGGACTCTGAGCTACTTTGAGCTACTTTGAAGTCTCTAACTATCTCATCCATGACTGGCATATCAGAGAGCCTGTACAACTCAGCTACACCGGTACAACACTGTGATTTAGCATGCACCAATATCAAGCGCATGAAAATGTGCACGAGGAAAACCTGTGCACCTGCACTCTCAGAGATACACGGAGATGAAAAACATGCAAACCTGGGCTTCCAATGTTTGACATGCATCCCAGCTTTTGGTTTTGCAAAGCCTCACCCCCAAAAAAACTCTCCTGGCTCTCAGTTACTTAGTTCGCAGCTGCAGACAAACCTCGAACAAATGCCAAAGCATCCGTTCACACAATAAACAAAAACGAGACCAAAAAAACGAAACAAAAACAGGCTATCGAAGGAAAAGAGACATTTGCCTCCTCTGTTGGCTCAAAGAGAAACCTCTACAAATACAGTTTATTCTCCTGAGAAACCACAAAACTGCTTTGTTGCGCCCATCTTCTCATTTCTCTGCTGTGGGGGAAAATCCGCCTTCACATTCTGACTAACAAGACATTAGAATCTTCTGTAACCTCTCTGTCAGACTCAAAATTCTGATCAAACACATCACATCCATCTACAGTATTAGTTAGCTCACTTCAGGTTGGCTGATCACACACAATTAAAAAATGAAATGGAAAAAAAATGGAATAAGGTAACCTAGAAACCTCTCGCGTGTGCTTTTGATTTCAGAGGCATGAACTGTGGGATGTAGCAGGCTGGGTTTCTGGAGGCAAAGGGGACCACATGCTGCTTAATGAAATCTAAACTTCAGGGGTCCAACGTCACATTTCTTAGAAAAGTGGCCCATATTCCTGAGTTTTACTGAAAGTCGTTTAGATCTCCCACAGTGGTGGTGCTTACGCAAACTTTTGTCTCACAGCATCGGCCTGATTAAACTGACTTTTCCCCACTTGCACCCTATTACAAACACAATTTACGACATGTGAATAATAGCTCGACCAAGTGGTTTTGATGTACAAACACCATTATTATTATGTCAATGTCACTGGGTATTTGGCAAATAATTATGATTTGACCGTTCAAATCCCTCGCATGCCCCTGTTTACCAATACAAATCACTGCTAAAGTCAATATTACATTATTAAAATAACACTGAATGATAGGTGCAAATATCCGTATTTGGAATACATTTTACCCAATGCTGGTCTGAGGTGTGGATTCACAGTCTGGCTTTCAAATATTTGCAAATCTTGTCTCTTGGGGAAGTGAGCAAACAACAAAGTGTCTCTTAGATCCTACAATGAAAGGTGGGACGGATGAGGGCCGACAGAGATAAACCACAGCTCTCTCCAACACTACTAAAGCAAATCAGAATTTTACAACTAAAATGTCTAAAAAGACCACACGGATTCAAACTCCATGATACTCTGTGAAGAGAGCGCTGGACTGCAGCTGCTTGGTGACATGAGGTACTGTAAGTTTGCCTTGCAGTGGGTGATATCACTGCAGATCTCCTCAAAGCTTAAACAGTGACACACTTGCTCCCTCTCCACTTGGATCTTCCTCTATATTATTAATGCATCACCCACGAGAGAGAGTTGCCTTCAGCTATTATCAAAGGCCCGTGCAGACACAGCACTTCCTCCTTTATTAACAAAACGGTTCTCAGATGGAGACCGCGCATCACGTACGGAGTGCAAAGAACCAGGATCAAACAATGCAAGAGGGAGTGAAAGTCAGAAGCTCTCGGCTAAATCCGTATGGGTTTGGATCTTTTTTTTTCCTTTTACCCCCAAATCCTCCCTTTGGACTCATACATCTATGATCCCCTCGTTTCCATATTGTTTTCATCAAATGACGCTGATAGTGATGATGGCAATGTTGTGTGCATGTGTGTTTTGGAGGAAGGGGCAGGATTTACGTCACACAACTTCCATCTTCGCCATTTCAGACTTCTCACTTCAAAGGGGCACTATGTAGTTTTGGAGCAGAAATTAAAACTCAGCATTTTAGTATTAACAATAATGATATTTATTTATTTATTATTTTCTTTTCCATAACTGAATAAACAAACTGTTCTTAGAGGAAGATACGGTCCCTAGAACACTTTTTAAAGCTAGAACGATGGCAGGGTCCGCCACATATAAACACAGTAAAACAGTATGAAATTGTTTTGTCCATTAAGGTCAGTTTGTTTATTCAGTTTATTCAGTTATGAAAACAAAGAGAGTTTAATTTGTTTAGGCTTAAAAAAAATCAGTCAAGATTCTTCAGATGTTCTTCTGATTAAAATGTATATCCCAAAACTACATAGTGCACCTTTAAGTGGTGCACCGTCTCTTAAAACATCTCTGACATTACATAGAATGTGGATATGCATTCATGGAGAAAAGGTGGTCTGAGTTTTATTCAGTCAAGGGACCACAGGGACGTTTTGTTTTATGTGGAACTATTACTTTATCCAGAAATAACCACCGGCAGAGCAGGGCAGTCATCGGGTCAGTGCATTAACACAGTGTTTTGCCATAATCTTTCGTCATTCACGCAGAGCAAAAATTGTTCACTAAATTACAGCGACCCTTGTTTCAAGTCTAAATGTCATATCCAAAAGTATCTCCAATGCCACTGCCCTTAAAGCTTGAAACCAGCAGTGGTATCCTAGTAGTAGTTGCTATGGAAGCACATTCTGCATGAAAATTAAACTTACCCTGCAAAACTTCACCTCGTCTCACATCACATTAGAGTCGCTAATGTTAAATTTCCATCACGTAGAGAACCTCACCACTTCACATGTGACTGAATGTTGTTATTGCCCAGTTTCCTCTCCTTTTTAAACTGATCTGCCAACAAACAACATGCTGAAATGTGAAAAGATGGCGTGAAATGATTGGGCACAGTTTAAAGTTAGTCACTTACCTAAGTGACAAAGTCAACGGGTGCTTTTGCTGCTCCGCGATAAAAGCTCTGCTTTGCTTTACAGAAGAGAGGATCCAAGACAATTTAAACAGCACTGGACTTGATTATTGCATGCAGAGGAAGTGAGGAACATTTTGAAAGCAGTCAAGCTCCTCTCTGTTAGATGACAGTGACAGAAGCTTACAACAGGAGCTGCAGAACTACTTTCAGTTGAACACAGGGAACATTTAAAATGTCTATAATTGGTCGCAGTTAGTTTAGTTAATTCATTTTTTGTGATGCTGAAACAGCTCAGATGCAGACACTGACCACTGCTGTTTAAATAGAGCATGACGTGCAGAAAATTGCAGCTTTGTCAGTGAGGATTCACAGGTAATTTGGTTCCTGGCTGCTCACAGCTACCTGCACTTAGTCAAACTCGTACTCTGAGGTGAAATAAGTGATGGCATCATACAAATTACAGAGCATCTAAATGTCATATTTAAGTTTCGTGATGGCAGCTTTTTAAATCCAAAGGAAGTGAGCGTGTTGAATTAGGTGATCTAACCTAATCTAATCTGTGTAATGTGGCTTTCAATGACCCTGGGAATGTTCATGTTTCAGCTCTAGACTTTTAATGCAGCAGTTAGACACTATTAAGCGCCGTATATGAGGCAGTATATCATAATATATCAGCTTGTTTTTAGCAAAAAAAATAAAAAATGTGCAAAGGGGATCTCCCTCTGTGCGTCCATGTGGTGCATCCTTAACCAAAAAAGCATTTCTGCCAAAACATGATCTTTACCCAACCCTAACCAAGTGTATTGTGTGTATAAACCCCTCCAAGAATGAAAATTAAACCTAAATAACTTTAAGTAGCAACATAAAGAAATGTAAAGTTTCAACATATCTTTGGTTTTCATAAACGTACCACCTCGAATATATATTCTAGAGATTGGGTTACTTGGTCTTAACTTCCAAGCATACTTCACTTCCAGCCACATACCTGTGAATAATGTCCCGTCAGGTGTTCCTATCAGCAGGCAAAACCGAAATTCCTCCATTGATTACATCCAGCTTGCTCAAGAGAGTGTCTAACACACAGGAAGCTGCACAGCAACATTTTCTGCCCACTGTGAGTCAGTGCTGCTTTACCCTTTAAGGGTATTATGACATTAAAATATGAATGTGAAAGCTCTCTGAAGGTGACATAAACAGTTTGAAGTGGGAGATAAACCTAGCCCCATGCTCGCATGACAGCTGAGAGGTGCTCGAGCAAGGCAAGCCATTCAACAACATTAGAGCTCATTAAGGCCCTATAGTTACCCAATTAAAATGAATGATTGCTTGAGGAAATACTGTGAAGAACTAAGTACACGCTCAGAGCTCCGTAAATGCAGTTCATATTCTCAGTTTCCCACACTCCCTTACATTTCCCAAATTTAATTTGGATGCAATAAGTGAGCTAAATGCAAGAATATCATTACCGGAGGTTCTCACAGAGCAAGGGGTTCCCAGGTGGTGCTACAGTCAATCTACAGGGCAAAAAGTTTAACAGCTCTATGGAGAGGATGTGGCAGCTCCGCTATTGAGAATGTTAAAATATTCAATATAGAATAAGGCACAGTGCACACTAGATGAATTCCTCTGATGCTCTAAAAAACCCAAAACAGCACTGCTTTGAACACGCGAGGCTGTTGATCTGTGGATTTAAAGTCAATGTTGGAAATCATGTTTCGGTTTGGCCTGATCAAACATCACAAATACTGGTTAGAGGTGCTGAATCTGTCCAGTCCCATAGTTCAACTAGGGCTGAGTCATTATTTCCACTCTCCTAGTGACGATTTATCAAAAATCTCATTGTAGTATCAAGTAACAATAGTCAGCCCTAAAAAATTGATATCAAACTGTTAGGTAAAAAGAATATTGCACATTTTAATGTAGTCATTTATGAAGGGCTTTTGAGGAGGTCTTCCAAATAGAGATATTTTATACGGTGTATTACAATATAGGCTAAAAATATCACATTTTTTTTCTAAGTCAAAATGAAATCTGGTGAGGTCCGAGCCCATGCTGTTTGTTAGTTAGACATAATATACTACCACCTGATGTTGATGCTTGTGATTGTTCTTCAGCCTGAGAAGTTTCTCTGAGCTTCAGTGGAAGTTAAAAGTTGGGACTGCTATAAGGAACATTATACATTTTCGGGGTTGTGACTTAATGCCCCTAGGCATTTGTGACATTGACCCAGAGTTTCTCAGTAACCCTCCAAAGCTTAAGAGTGACACTAAAGGTTGGCCAATGTCGACGAGCGGCTGCATTAATGCAATAAAAGTGCCCACCTTGTTTAGTTTTCTTCAGACGCTTTTTCATCTAGTGCTACCATCTGGCTGATCTTTGTAAATTTTATTGCCCGAGGAGTGGGGGAGATTTGAAACTAATCTACAGGATGTGATTTCCCTTGGACCGGCTGTCTCAGAGGTGCAGATCATTTTAGAGCAAAGTTCTTAACAAGGACAAAAAGAAAAGTCTGTTTTTCAGGGGCACAGTCCAATGCTTGACCTCCTGAAAACAAGAAGTGTGCAGCTGAGACTCATACAAAAGTAGTTTGCTGTGTATGTATAATCTGACTAAAGGTTAAGAAAGAAAAGATGAGTGTTCCAATATCGCCTTATAAGTCAATTTATTCACCCCAAAGGACCAATAGATACCGATTTACCCCTTAAGTACAGCAGATGCTTGAAAGAAGAGAGCGATGGGACATAATAACCTCAAATCAAAGTTTTACCTTGCCAGACTCCTGACTGCGTAATCAAAGAGAAGTGTCCTTTATATTATTTCAAAAGTTACAACATATCTTATCACCCGGCTGTGATCTCATCAGAGGCACAGTGTGAGCATTTACAGCTTGAAACACCTAAAAGTGCTGAATTCCTTCATCTGTTCTTAAACATGCCCCTTAGCAGCCGCCTAATCTTGTCTAATTCTGAATCGTACTGCCTCAAACTGCTTGTTCCAGCCATACATTAATATTTAAAGCAGTAGAATATATATAAAGCCTACTGTCTCGGCCGTGAGTGGAAAATTAACATTTTTGCCCCCTTTCTGTTCCAGTCTCATCTCTTAGCAGAGCTCTCATCCTGCAGCATCCAGAAGATCAGGCGTCGACTACGGCTCCTGTTAACAGAAATTACACCTATTAATATGACAAGCCAGAATTCATTCTTGGCCTCGAACATTTATACTTTGTCTTTTCACATATATACACATATTTTAAATTTCTTATACACATACATTCTCTTTTCACATACATTCTCACATACTTTGTCCAGTCAGGCCCTTTTTGTGTCTCCTTCTAAGGAGTTGGGTCTTTAGGGGTCTTCTTCAGTAACGGATTAGGACAGCAACCTATAGTGCAATTTAGAATCATTTTTTTGTTTTTTTATTTACTTAATAAACTGTCTAGATCTATTTTGAAGTTTTCTTTGATTGGTTCTGGGATGAGAGCATTCCTTTTCCATCTCAGGCCAAATATCCCCTTGCGACCACATTCAAATGTGTTGGCTATACTCCCACGGGCATTAAACTTCTTGATAAAATTGGCAAAAGTGGTCACTGGAACATCAAGTTCTTTGGATTTGTCCTGTAATATGTACGTTTAAAAGGCTTGTTTTAATGATAATTGCCTCTACAAAAACATTTTCCAGATTAAATACCTTCTAAATAAAATGGCCAGCTGATGATGTATTCTGAGTTGTGGAATAACTTTGGAGTTCGTGTTACACTCACAGAAATTTGAACTTTTATAGACCTGATTCTCTCTGAGCACTTTTTAAACGGCATTCTGGCATTGTGCTCATTAATACACCTTACTTCACTGAAAGATATTACAAGTCTCAAAACAGTCTATTACCTTATATTTTTTTTTATAGGTAATGCACTGTTCAGGTTCAACAATTATAATAAACATGAGCATAGACAAATCTATTTAATTAATCTTTTCATAATATTGGCAAATTTGGATTGATTAACAGTGCATAGACAGTGTATTATATGCCAAATTTTAGGAGGGCTGTTAATAACAATGGCAGTGTTTTTAGACAGAAATACCTAAATACAATATATTAATAAGCTTAATATTAATTATCTTTGGGGAAATTAAATGCATTATATTAAAAAGTAAACACTGTCAAATTTTGATGGTGGTCTGGAAATAATTGCACTTGATTGTTTAAATGAAACACTAAAAAAAATTGGCTAAAATCATAAACTGATCATAATTACTTGGTCTGGTAATGTAATGAAAGTGTGAAACAAAACAATTTTTTCAACAAACTTTTATTAATTTGCAATTTCAGTTTCAATAGCAAATCAATACTGATTTATTTTCCATTGTCAAAATTCCACAAGCAAACTATTATATTGGAAGATCATGAAATATCTATAGAAGGACCAATATATCTTGATAGAAATACATTCTAACTGTAAGCCGATTCATTGGAAATAAAAGATATGCAAAGAGTTTTGCAAAGCATTACAAAGATGTTCCTTTTCAGAAATACTGTAAGTTACTAACCTGTACACTCAAAGCCTGCACCACCAATTCAGTCCATAAAATACCACTGAGTAACACTGAGCATTGTTAATAATTTATCGGTCTGCATATTTCAGCAATGTCACTGTACAAACATAAACTTGTTTAACATCATCTAAAAGCAATAAGAAGACTTTCCAAGGCTGTTCATTCTATTCACTGCCTGTACTGTACTGTAAAGTAAGAGTAAGCGTGTGTATGTCTGTGTGTGTGTGTGTGTGTGTGTGTGTGTGTGTGTGTGTGTGTGTGTGTGTGTGCGCGTGTGTGCTCAGCAGGTGTATCTTAGAACGTCAGTATCACTCATGTGTTTGGTTTGACAATGAGCTGGATGTGAAAAAAAATAATAATAATCTTAATATCTTCACAATTCCATATTTGGAAAAACCTTCACAAAGCAAATTTCATGAAGCTTTCATGGACACATCAGTGAAAAACTTTGTATTTAGCATCTCAATAAATTTGAAAGCATGAAGGCCAACTTCATTATCCACTGGTTCAGTTTGGGTAAAAGCTAATTAACTTAGTAAGCAAAGTGACAAATTCTATTCCAATGAGCTTATGTATCCTTGTGCAAAATTGTGTGTGATTATTTTAGTATTCATCAAAGTAGTCTGAATTCTCTGTTTGCTTCCAATTTCCAGATTTAATCCACTAGCTGTCACCAATAGATTCACTTCAAGTGCAAAGCAGATGTGTTAAAACTTACAATTCAACTGCAGAATCTACACAATACTTTCGAGGAAACTCTTCAGTTTACATCAGCTGTCAAGTTGTGATGAAACAAGGTGAAAGTATTTCAACTCATCTCTCAGACACTAGATGTAGAGCATCTTGGTGTATTACAGAAGAGGAAGTTTAAGAGGTATATATATGGTGGGTTGCGGTTACAAGAAGAGTTATGATGTCTATAATATACATAAATGTGTAACATTCGATCAGGAAGTGTAGCCTCAAAAATAGATGGTGCATAGAAAACTGATAAAAAGAAGACATCCTTCAGGTAGCCACTGTGGTTTTGTCGTGAGTGTGGACAAAGTCATCAGTGTGGCCTTCCTTCTTTCATAAGTAGTTTCATGTGTTTGTAGCCTTTTCAGTGGCACCATTAAGACACCTGGGGCCCACTATGCAGAGGATTCACACCCAAAGGTTGTGAATGAACAAAACAAGGACAAGTTCTACTTCATCAAAAATGTTATGATGGAAAATCAGCGTGAGACATTCATGTAAACTGCAAATCAGGTTGATATTTAGTGTGCAAGACCAAGCTTCTGGTCTCACCCTTTTCACACCTGTCGTTGCTCCTGATTAATATTAATTCATACTGACTGAATGAAGACAACAGAAACTAATTGTTATGAAACGAAGAAGCAGGTATTGTTTGGTGGACACAGTGTGGGTATGACAAATGCCAAAAAGGGCTTTAGAGTGGCAGCATGTGGCGGATGCAATGAATGCTCCAGGCTCCGAAAGGTCAGCCCCTCTCTGAGATAAAAAATAAAAAAAGAAAAGTCTGACATAAAAGTAGAAGCCAAAAGGCATGTAGCTGTTCACAGACAGAGTGTTTGTGCCATTACTGGGAGAGAGGGGACAGTGGAGCTCAACCCCCTTCATTAGGGACTTGCAGGAATGATGGAAGAATCACCATGGTCCATACATACTTGTTTTAAAGAGAGTAAACCAAATGCAGTCAAGTTTTGTTTACGCTAGAGCTTTATATACTCGATATTTCGGGGCTGATGCCAATAGCTTTAGCAAGGCATAAAAAATCCAATCAGATGCCAATATATGATCCTCTTTTTTTTTTTTTTTAGAGTTTATAATTTAGAAAACAAGACTTGGGGTCATTTGATAATGATTATATTCCCAGTAGAGTTTCAGTAAGCCAATGCCTACAATACATATCTGACCACATATGTATATTGGCCAACACTGATTGATTTGTTATGCTCTAGTAATGGTATTAGCATCAACCCAAAAATATTAAGGATCTCAAGCTCTAGTTTAAACACAATCATGTACCTGGGTCACTCCACTCAAGAAGTGAAAAGTCAACTTTACTTGGAATATAATCATTATAAATGATCTCTCATTGGTCTCCTTTTATTGGATTATTATTTCTAAAAATGAAAAAGTGCTAATTATAGGCACATATCAGACAACAAGCACGGTGATACAGATATATGTGTTATATGTCAATATTGGCCAATATGGTGGGCTCTGTTTTAAATATTTATTTACACAAACAAATGCTAAATATTCTATTGTTCTTATTGTTTTTTTTTTTTTGTGAGTATGCAAAGCCCCACTGCTAGCACATATGCAGTGCAAGAGATACCATCAATACCACCTGCTCAAATGCCCGGGGACTGGGTCTGGGCCAGGGCCTGCAAAGCCAACAGTGTCACAGGGTAAAGCCATATTCACTGGCTACGCCATATTATCACAACAACACCAACCTTCGTAGAATTTTTCCTACCAGTTTAATTGTGACAGTGCGTCCACAGCAGGTGTCTGACGATGGCACAAATGATAGTTTCTCTCCTCTGCACTCTTTTGGGTTGCAGAATGGGGAAAGTAGCTGTGGCTCAGGGGATGTCCACCGTCTCATGCAAGGTTAGTGAACGGATTACTCACTGCAGCACTGACAAATTGCAATTGATTTAAAATTTCCAAATTAATCATCCATACCTAGAAGCCAGCCATTACACACAATAATGCTCAAAGCTTTGCCCAACACTGCTGCTTCTTCAAATAAATGAGTTGACCCAAGCCTGTGTATTAGTAAGTACCATGCCCCCATCACATATAATTTGGGTGAGAATCGAATGAAAAATGGAAAACAAATATAATCTCACGCAGTGAAATTATTGCAACTTCAGTGCAGTTGAAAGCACAGATGACATTTGGGAAACTGGGCATTATTGCATATTGCACTTTAAGTTTAATTTAATTGCGGGTTTGCCTACACTGACTATACAGGGAGAACTCATGTAGAGATTTGTCAAACCAGTTATTCTCCATTGACCAAATCTTCCAACAGCGCAAAAGCAGCCACAGTGTGTCATTACGGAGTGTAATTGCATGCCTTTACACACCCTGCCATTTAATTGGATTTTAAAAGATAACAAATTTGCGTAACAAGTTCAGGTGTAGAAATTACTGAATAAACTGTAATTGAAAACGAAAGGGCCATTATCTCATGGACAGTTCTGTACAACCAACATCTTGTTTGATAATTACAGATCCAATATGAATCCTGAAAAAAACTCTACAACATAACTGAGGGATTATTTTGAAGAAAAAAAAATATTATATTATATATATATATATATATATATATATATATATATATATATATATATATATATATATATATATATATATATATATATATATATATATATATATATATATATATATATTTGAATTTCTTATCATAAATCACGTTTTCTTGTGTACACTCGAGGGAGTATCAGTCAGACAGGTATTGGGTTATTCTGCAAAGGTTCTTTGTTTTTGCAACTACACTCTTCATATATAATACATGAGAGGTAATACTTCAATTTTTATATACAATGACATAAATTCCAAACCTTTCCTTAAGTTTCATCCGACTGCCACTGGAGTTGCAGTTTCTCATTTCTCCAGTAAATGTGTGTGCCCATCCCAAAGTGTGCTGACATAGTGGGATTTGTCTTCTGTTTTGCCAAAGCAACTATTCACAAAAGGGAGACCCCCTGGTAAGGTATGAGTGGTGCACACACACATATCCTACTGTCTAACAGCTACTCCAATCTGGCACCATCATATAATGGATGGAAAAGGGTGTTTTATGGAAGAGTTCATAGTCTGGTTTAAACCCAGCAAGTTTATTAGGTAAGGTTGGGCACTAAATCTTACCTCTACAAAGGTTCTAAGGTTTTGGAGAGGTGTGGATTCAACTCGATCATTTTGGAGGAAGTAGTTTGTGGTGCTGTTGAATTGTACTGCATTGAATAGAGAGGTGACGCTGTTACTTATGGTTCCCTGTCTTGATGTAAACATAAAACATAAAAAAACATAAAAAAAAAAAAAAAATTCAAATAAGTAAAATTCAACAGCAACACAAACTACATCCAGTTAACTGTTGAAAAAATAAACCCTCAAATTAAACAAAACGGAACATAATAACTCTCATAAAGGTTGGATTACTGACTGAATGAGTTTTAGAAAGGTGAAGCTAAACAAATAACTGAGTGCACATGGTGATTTCAAAAGTTCAGAATAACAAAGGAACATCTTCCTGCTGAAATATTATGCAAAACCGCAGCAACAGCTGAAACACACTGCCAGATTACTTAAGCTATGAGCTAAATGTGAGGAAATAAATTGTGTCCAATAGAAGTAATTTCAGCAACAGAACCAGCCCTCTGGTTTGCAGCCTAGTGAGTTCACACAGAAAACCAGCCTGTCTGGTCAAATGTAAAATCTGGTCTATAAAAAGAAGCGCCAAAAGTCCCCAGAGAGTCCAGAGTGAAAATTAATATGAGACTGAAAATAACTGTTCTTTATGTCTTAGGTCCAGTATGTATTCTGATTTACAGGATCAGGGTTCATATATTGAGTCTACAACTCTTCCCTGTGTTTTCCGTATCACTGTAGCAAGACTAGTTTATTTCTTCCTCGTATTTTGATGTCAGCTGATGACAGAATAACAACACATTGAGAGATAAGGTTTATATTCCTCTCTGGGCCTCCAGGGAGGCTCAATCAGAAAAATCACTGCAGTGCCGTCAGCTATCACAGTTACAGACGACACTTCAGACAGACAAGTTGATTTTGCAGTATGTACACGCAGATGACAATATTGATTACTTCACATTTAATAACATATTGTCAGAGTTAAAGCATACTTTTTATGAGCCAACGCTGTGAAATACAATATAGTGGTTTGTTGCTACACTATATAGTTGGCAATGTTATACATCATTTGTGGGGGCTAACTTAAACCAATAAGACCAACAACAGAAGAGAGCTACCACCAGCGGAGCCAGTTCGTAAATCAAACCAGTGAAGACACAAGCAAAAATGTGTGTGTTCGCTTTACTTTTAGTGAAAGATGCTCTACAGTTCTGATATAACTGATGCTACGTCAGCTACTTCATGCTAAATTATTTTTAGAAATTTTTAGTCTGTCTGTCACTGGTCATCACACCAAAACCACACCCTTAGTTTTCCTCCCTGACTGAGTCAACCACTCTATGTTGCGCCACAATGTAAGCACATGCAAATCTATCTGCTTCCCAAGGTAAACAGATCAACATACCCTGCAAGAGTCTTGACTGTTTTGGCATTGACGACTTCAGGTGCAGCATGTGCTTGTGCACATGGTCACTAATGGCACCACTGTGGCCAAACAGTTCATTTAACACATTAAAACCGGAGGGCACAAGGGTCAGGAACATTGATTAATACAGTATATTGGCTGCCTACTTTGTTTGCCACAATGTCTTGTGAGATTATGGTGGGCAGACGGCAGACACTCAAGGGGTACATTTTTAAGTAAAATGCATAAATATGGGTAACAAAATTTACAGGCTAAATCATAAATAACATCAAAATAAAAAAAAAATAGAAATGACAGAATGTAGAAAACAATGAAACAGAACTGAAAACACCAGGGACTGGGAGTAAAAGATGCTTTGCTTACGGAACATCATAAAACAATATCAGCGATCTTTTATGTTATTATGAGAAGTGAAAAATATTTCAGTTCATCATGAAACTGTGGTGGAACAGAAAAGACTGTGGCAGACTGCCACAATATAGTGCATGAACGGGCTATCAGCCAAGTTAATTGTTGGCTGAAAGTTTTTTGGGGGGTGGATTTTTTGTCATATTATTTTGGCTAATTTAACGGTCTGCCTCCAAAGAATGAGTGCCCTTAGAGGGCATGTGAATAATTGTAATGTATTTGGTGAAATCTGGTATAGTATGTCTACATTTTCTTTAAGGTTTCTGCTGCAAAAAACCTGCCGCTGTGGAAACAATTGCCACCACATATAGACACACGCAGGCGGGCACACTGCTGAGCACCAGGCAGCTGGGTGTATCCTTGGGTTGAGAGGTAGAAAGGGAGGAAGACAAACTGAAGGAAGAATACCCCTTGCCACCTTAAGGACAACATTATTAGTCAGAGGAAGACTGGGGGAGTCATGCACTGCTGAGTGTTATTTCTCTCCCCCCTATCAGTGGTCTCATCTCTCTGTATCTCACTTCTACCCTGTCTCACTCGCTCTTCTAGGGGGAACTCGTTATCTCTTAGCAGAGAGGTCTTTGGTCTCGTAGAGGCCAAGGAAAGGATCATTGGTTCTGGTTGTGAGTGTGTGTGTGTGTGTGTGTGTGTGTGTGTGTGTGTGTGTGTGTGTGTGTGTGTGTGTGTGTGTGTGTGTGTGTGTGTGTGTGTGTGTGTGTGTGTGTGTGTGTGTGTGTCTGTGTGTCATATAAGTGCTTGAAAGCGAGGGGCGTGCTGCCATAATAAAAGCATTAGTGGAGAGGTGCGGGTGGAAGGGCTGAAATAGGATGAAATACAATGTCAAGAGAGCCAGAGATGAACTGTAGAACTTCATGTGTGGGAACATTTGTTTCTAACTCCGGCTCCGTGCCTCCTTCCAGACCCTTTCCTTTTTTCCATCTCATTGCCCTTTCCCTTTCTTTTTCTCCTTCCTTATTATATGCAGTTGTTTCCACTAATAAGCTGTCTTTCAGTTGATCAAACTGAACTTCCCTTTCTATCCTCTGCCTCTCCCCTTTGCTGAATCACAGCAGGCAAGCTAAATATACTGAGTGCCAAAGAAAGAACAAATAGGCTGGAGATTAAATTCCCATTAAAATCTTGGCTGCCCACATTGGTATTGACGTGACAGAGATCCTTGCTTCTGTGAGGGCAAACAGTAGAACTTGTGCATGAATATTTTTGCATGCATGCACAACACACACACACAGACAGTGTGGGCTTCAGCAGCGGCTGTCTGTTCTATCCAAACAACACATCCACCAACCAAGAAGGTCCGGTGTTGGCTTTGTTGGGGTCTCATGACACTCCGCTATCCCCCTGTGTTGCTCAGAAATCAAAGCTCTGAAGCTCTCTTTGGATCACACAGAGCCATGCTGTGTTACAGAAGCAGCTGTGTTTACATATGCACACTGAGACAGTGTGATGTAAGTGAATACACTCAGCAGGCGTACACAGAAACCTGCTGCAAGGACAAAAGATAGCAGAAATTGTACACAAAGTACTTACAGGCACATACTGCCTTCAGAGGGAGCCGAATTCACCATGAAACAAAAATAGATGGGCCGCTGTTCCACTCATTGGTCTCACAGTGTGTGTGCGTGTGTGTAGCTTGTGTGTGATTGAATACGCGCACATTTAAATGTGAGAGCAACTTGCTTGTGTACCAGAAAGGCAGAGAGTCAGGAGAGAGGCTGTCATCCTCATTTGTTGGGGACGGTGCAGTGAAAATGATGTTAGTCACCGCTGATAGGTAAGATGTGACTGAATCTTAAAACAAGCATTTCTGAACTGCTCGCTGAGCCGCTGCGTCACTGTCAAAACAACTGACAATACGAAAGTTCAGCATCAAGTCATGTTAAATAATTATACAGAGAGTTGTCACTGAGATACACACAAACCTGTGCAGAATAAGTATGAAAGATACCAAAAAGAAAAAGAAGGCTGATGCTTCCCACGGCCTCCTGAAACCATTTGTTTACCAACTGGGCCTTTTAAAGATCTTGAATCTGCTGAAAATTTTTTAATTTGATATAACAGTTCATCTCAGTAACCCTACCAAAGCACATGATGCCAAATTTACACTGATGTTTTTTTTTTTAATGTTAGCTAAATAAAAAGGGTCGTCTGCTGCCTCTGTGCCATTGTGACGTTTACAGCCACAATTAACGGAGTCAGCATCTGTTGCTCATTATGGATGTCTCAACATCCTCAGTAAGGTTCATGATGCCGATGCTTTTTAGTCAGTCTGAAAAACAGCAATGTGCAACTTGGAATTAATGTTTTTATTGATGTTTTTGGTCATAATGTAGAAAGAGAAAACAGTTTGTCCTCATCCTCAAATCAGATGATTTAAATATCAAGTACTTTAGCAGAAAATTGCTACCATTCAACACATCATTAGTTCAGTAGTGTTGACCAGACTGGAAATTCTGTATAAAAGGAAACAAATTAAGTCATTTTATTTCTTTATTATTTTGTAAAAGGCTGGAAACGTACAGTAGGTTGACAATGTTAATCACTGGGTCTACAGTGTATCTGATGTTTGACATCTTAACTGGTTCAATAAGGAAGAACTGGCTACACTGATACAACAGCTCTTGAACTTGAACGGGTGGGCAAGCTGTGAGTCTGCTTCATTAGAGATACTTGGCAGTTATAAAAGACATTCATCTTTCTGTTTGCTTTTCTCTTAGATGCACAAGCATTTGTATAGTTGGCAGTGTGCTGTGTATCTGTGTGTCTGCTAATCAGTAATGACTGAGCCTGATAGCATGCAATATTGATTGGAGGAGTCCCACACCACAGCACCAGGGGAGTGTCCAGCCAGGCAGCGAGGGCCGCCAGACAGGCTTTCAGAGCTAAAAGACAGTGTGCATAACGCATCGTATCCCCGTCTCATTCAGCTGGTCCTCAAGGCCCCATCAGCACTGCTTTTTATCTCTCTCTTATCACACCAGACTGGCCTCAGACTCATTTGTGACAGGGACACCACACGGTCCGACTCGCTTACTCATTTGTCTACACAGCCTTAGCGTCTGCTGGGAGAAGTTGCACATCTGCAGCCGTTTTACACTTTGAAACTGCAGATGGGAGAAGTCAAATAACGTTTCTGTTACATACAGGATAAAGCATCATTTTGAAGATATAAAAAGTTGAAGCCTAGATGAATCAGTAATTGTCCTTCCCATTAAGTCCACTAACTTGAATTCGATTCATCTTGCTCTTCCGTTGTTGGCTAAAGTTTTTGAGCAAATCATTAGTTTTAAGCTGTTTTCCCACAGACAAGGCTCAAAGTCAAACCTGCTCATTAGACTTCTATTTAAACACTTCATCACTGAACTTTAGAATAAGTTACAAATTAATCAGAACTGATGCGCAGCTACAACTCAAGGATAAGACTTGAAATTACTTTTCATTTTTACTTTTCTCTCTCAGTGCTGTATAACCTTAATTTAGAGCCCTGCACTTTTCTGTGGTAGTGTAACAAAAATTAGCACTGGACAGCGCAGTGCTGTCAGCGGCAGTGACTAGGAGACTTATGTTTGATTAGATTTGACACTGCAGACTCTGTTGCCATTCGTATTGCTTTAGCAGCTCTTTCCACTATCCTGTATAATTTTCCACAACTCAACACAACGGCTCAAACTGAACTTAACAAGTACTAGTCCACCACCACTCCTTTTCCTCTCTTAAATATTTTAGATAGAAATGTTTTGTCATTCATATCGCCATGGCTCGATAGATAGCTTGTCATCCTCTCTTTCTTTTGAGAAGATCTGATGAGTTTGATTTTGTTAATAGCATATAGAGAACATTAACAAAACCACATTCAGAATAATACCAAATGGAGGCCGGAAGTCTAGAAAGGGTATCATGGGCTGCCCCAAGTATTGATCAGTCCTATCAAACAGAAATGAACTTCTTATTATCATTTTAGTATGATTTTGACTATTTTGCAAATAACAAATACCCTATAACCACAGATAAGAAAATAAAATGCACAAGGTCATAAAAAAACAGATATAAAAAATGTGTAAGAGATGGGTTTTGACAAGGGGAATGTGATGATGACAAGACTGTCTTCTCTTGTCAGAGTTGAACTAGACATATTTCCAGAAAAGAATGTTTAAGCAAGTATTCAATCTTGTAGAAAAAAGTGATGTCAAATAAGGTTAATATTTACTTGCTACAAAACAGACAAATGGATGCCTTAAGCTTGAAAATGTAGCATCACTAACATACCATTTCTGAAGAAGAGACAGTGGCTCCATAGAAATATCACAAAATACACTGACCTTATACAAACTTGAATTGTTTGCGCACAAATGTGGGGACAAGAAGGCACAGTGAAACTGAGAAAAGCCTGTAAAAGCCTTGTAACCATTCGCCCTCTTCGCCTCCTATACTTTGACAGACTTCAAAGCAGAGAAACTGCCCATCTGCCTGGCTGTAACACTGGCTTCTAGCCTTGTGGTCCCCACAGAGAGATAACCAGGCGTAGCTCTAAACACCCCCAGACAGACCCTTATCCCTCTGGCTTAATGTCCTTGCAGCTGAGGGTAATGCAGAGAGATGGATGGCACCGACCTATCCCTCCACGCCGGGGTCCCTGGCTGTGAGATTGCATGCCTGATACTATCCTCCATCTCCTTGTCTGTGACAACCAAACTCCAACTCCCCCCCCTCACCTCTACCCACCAAACCTCCTCAGATCGATGCGGCTCACTGATGTGCCGTCCGTCAAATCCATGGGCTAAGCAATACACCACCTACCCATAAGGAGTGATGGGTGCGAGACAGTGCATGAAATGGAGGTAACACATGCACACAAAACACACACACACACACACACACACACACACACACACACGTGTGTTTGCCAGCTCCTGAAACGGATCACTCAATCCGGTGCCAAACGATGAGCATTTTTTCTGGCTGTTGTGCCATCTTTCTCCGTGGCTCGCCTTCCCTCGCTCTCCCTCTACTCACATCCTTGACATGTCATGATCAAATGGGTGCTTTTAGAGTTCAGCAGTTGACCTGGACTCCAGGAGGCGGCCATTCCATCACATCCCCCTTCGTCCGACTTGCATTCTTTTATCACTTCATCCCTCCATCACCCCTCCATCACCTTACATCCTTTTCTCCATCAACAAATCCTACCATTTCTCTTCCACTCGGGACGGATAGTTTCCGTATCATTCACCTTTATGTGAACAACCCCCCCTACAGCCCTTTCCTTCTCCCCAACTCATCCCCCTGCGATCCACAAGGGACGATAACTGACTGGTTGAGGGGGTAATGGTGAAATGGAAGCGTGGCCACAAGCATGAAATGAAAACATGGGTGATCCACGAGAAGAAATCTATCTTGAAAAGATGCCAAGAGGAAGAGGAGCATCTTGATTTCACCACATGATCCTCAACCACTCCACTCACTCCCTCAGGTAGCATTGTAACATATTGTATTTCAATAGCTGACTGACTGGCAAGTGTGTTATTATCATTCTAGAGACAAAAGAGTAATTGGATGGAAAGCATGGACATTATTTATCCTTCAAGCACATACTCTACTTCTGTTACAGAACGAAAGATAATGCACACCTGTATGCCCTTAAACACACACGTCTTTATATATAAATCAGCCTTAATGACTTTTTCATCAGCTCACTCATGTTTCTCATTCCCCTTTACAAAACACTTTACAAAAGCCACGGCTGAAAGCAGGTTGCATTTAAGTGTGCAAATTGCGGCGTTCACTCCACCTCTGAATACAGATAACAGGAATTTAAATTCATGCCATTATTGATGGAAGTGGATGCATGCTGGCAAGAACCGAGGGTTTCCTTTTTTTTCCATAATATGGTGCTTAAAAGTTACAAAGAAGAATAATCCAACCGTATATTACTGGATTGTTGTTCCCCTTTGAGCCAAAGTGCAGCCTCAAATCCTCAAGCAGAGCTCCTGCAGGCTGTTCCTAATCCCCAGCTCAAGACTAAAGGGCAATCCACAAGTCAAACTCTATTGAGAACGTTTTAAGTCCACATTAATTACTACAACAGGATGTACTTCAGAGGCCTTATAAGTGCCATAGATGGCGTGTCTCAGTTAAAGGGATGTTTTAAAGTGTAATTTTCAGCCTAATATTATTTTATATTTCAGGGTTTATTAAGTTGTGAGCATGAAATACTGTATTATTTTTGTTTTGATTGGCTGCCAGAATTTCACTGAAAGTGATCCCCACGATATCTTCACCACTGTTGATGTTGTCGCCGGTGTTATAGTTATAGTGAGGACCACCTGTGGTACAGTTATCATTTCATTTATAGTTATTGTTATAGTTATCATTCTTGGTTTGGATGTGCCTTTAAGGTGACCAGGCTTTTCCCTGTAGAGGAGCACCTTGCTTCAAGTGGGAAAAGGTTGTCTTGAGCCTTATTATTATTATTATTATTATTATTATTATTATTATTATTATCATTATTATCATTATCATCATCATTACTATTATTATTTGACCACTTTCATCCAGATTTAGTCCTCAAAGTTTGTTTGCAAGGAACAAAAACTAATAAAAAGTCTTCTCGCTGGGTACATTTACAATGTACATGTTTTTACGAGTCATTGTAAGATCCTGCAATTAATGATATGACGCACACGCAGGACGCCTTGTGTAAAGTCAGCACTGCATATGGCACAAGATACAAGCTGCGGTTACGGGCCTCGTGTCGACTGTGGGTGGCCAAAGGTATATAAGAGGGGAACTGGTGCATCGGTGTTAATGCAGGGCCCTGTGTGAGCAATAAAAGAGATATTTACTGTAAATCTTCAGCAGCTAGGGGAGCGATAAACATCACAAACACAATCAGCTGCTGCTTTAGTGCTGCCTACGCATCTGTTCTTCTCCTGGGGAGAAAGGGGGAGTGAAGAAAGAGAGGAGGGAGAGTTAGGTGGGGCAATCTGTGGCTTCCTCTGCATTGTAGATACACTATAGATAGTGTCAGCCGTGAGAAGCTGAATGTTTGTTTAGACAGGAGGGATGATGGGACTTGGGACTCCTCGGTTAACTTCCATACATTTTCTCTTTCGAATTGAAGACAAACCCTAAAACAAATATCTCATAATATTATCCATTTATTGTTGGATTATCATCAATCATAAAGCAGTTAACATTTATCTAAAGGTGGTGTGCTTCCTATACTGTGATTAGACTGGGACATAAACACATGCTTGAGATTGTAAATAAATAGTCTAGTGCATGCAACACACAAGGTTATGCCTTATGTACATTTTAATATTAGTTAAAAATTTGTACAAAAAAGGTTCAGAAACATTTGATCATAACAATAACAGGGGAATAATAATACTCATAGTAATCAGATAATAACATCAGACTCCTCAGAAACCTCCAGAGAACTCAGTGATGTACATTTTGCGGCCGACATCATCATCTTCAGCCGGGATTACAAACACGATGAGAATTCATACAAGTATGGAAACAAGAATCTTGCAGGGTGCTGCACACGGAACGATTTACTGCTCGATGTCAACAAAACCAAGGGAGCTGATTATTGTTTGCAGAAAACAAACCCCAGTTCACAGTATTCAAGCCGAGGTGAGATGGGTTTCATTTTTTAAGTTCTTTGGTATCAACATCACAAATAACCTGTCATGGTCACCACACTTCTCCACACTGAAAAAATAACCTCAAAACGCCTGTATTTCTTAAGGAAAGCTGTGCCAATCTCTTGTTAACTTTAACAGAGGAGCAATAGAGAGCATCTCTACTGACAACATTATGAATTGGTATGGGATGTGCAAGACAAGGAGAAGCAGATGATTAAAAAATGCCCAGACTACCATTGGAGCAACAGTGTTATCAGTGAGATGCCTTGCTCACAACCACCCCAAACTTAGCCTCTTCACCCATCTACTGTCTGGCAAGCGACACAGAAATACTTTCTGTCCAACCACCACCCGCCCACAGAGAAGCTTCTTTCCTCAGGCTGTAAGACTCCATAACTCGTGTGTCACATTTCTCAATAAAAACTTCTTGCTTGGCATAAAAAAGGACTACAACTAGCATTTTGTTCTGCAACCCCGTGTTGCAGAATAAATGGATGAACGCTGAACCTTGAATAATGGCCTCCAGGTGGAGGGTGTGAAAGATTATATTCACAAAATGCAGCTAAGAAAGGAGTAAAGAAAACATCAGTACAGTTACATGTTTTTAATCAAAGAACAGATAAGCAGTGGCAATACATGGAGAAAATAGTGAGGTCACTAAGTTCAGTTGGCTATTTAAATTGGCACTTCTGTCCTGTGTTCTGGCAGACGCTGCTTCAAAGTGTCAGATCGATGTTAAATGCAGACATCACATGCACACATACAACACATGTCAAAGCCCGTCAGATACATAAAAATCGCCTCCTATCTATGAGATAGCAAGAATAGCAAACGTGTACAGCGCGTTTCATCATGTTAATTATCAAATTTCATTTTACAGATGGATGATAACTATTGAATATCCACACCATGGACACAGAACATCCAACTAGCAACCACCAGACCTCTGCGCCAGCTACAACAATCGCCAGCCACGCACCACACTTTGCCGAAGGAACAACAACTTCCACCTGGCATCACTTCAACGGGCTTGAAGCAACTTCCTCTCGCAGGGTAATACCACATGTCACCATAAATGGGAAGAGGGGTGCTGTTGCACCATTTTAAGGACCCTGGATGAAAACTGAATTGAATACAATAGATTTTAGAAAACAAAAATCTGTCAAATTAGTCTGTTGATTATAATGAGGTTTTTAGGGGGGGAAAAGTTGATTCAAAAAAACCAAAACACAGAAAGCAAATGTGTTAATTAAATTAATTAATAATAGATGTTTCATCACTTGGAATGACATTTTAGACTTTATTCTTTATTAAAACACACTGTGGGATGTAGTGACTTATGTCTTTTTACAATATGAAGCATGTGTGGTAACAACTTAAACACTTTGCCCTACCTGTGATGGTTTTTGTTTTTTTTCTAAAGATTTTCTGTTTAATTCTGACTCTCTATATGTACTACGGGTATTGTTGCTCATTAAACTCTCCTGACTCCTCTGCAGTTCTGGAGCCAATTCCAACCTGTGGCCCTTTTGCTGCACGTCGCCCCCTCTCTCTCCCAGATTTCCTATCATCTCTCTGAGTTGTTTAATCTAAATAATGAAAAAGGCTTAAAGCAAAAATAAAAACAAAAAAAACTCTGTTCTCTTCCAATCAATACTTCATGTATTTCGTCCAACCATTAAACACCACTTATGTGTACAGAGGATTTAACCCTAGAGAGCCCAAGTACACTGAGAGATGCTCACATGAAGAGGTCATGTCTTGTGTCAGTGGTGCCAGGGCAGAGAAGACTGATGGAGGGAGAGCTTGATGAAGGTGATAGCATGCCATCTGTGCAGCTCTCGCAATTTCTCACCTCACTGATGCACAACACATCTACCCAACTCCTTCTCTCTTCCACTTCCCACCTTTTCTCGGTCTTTTCTCAGGCTGGCCGCCATCCATCTGTAACCCGCACAGCAGTCTACTTCACACTCCCTTTTGTTGTTGCAAATTAGTCTGTGAGTCATTTCTCTACAAATTAGCTTGTAATTCCCACTGACTCAATAATGGGAAAAACATCCGGAGGACACCGGTAATTGAGGATCTGCCTAATTGACGGGAGGGTCACTGACATCATTTCTTCTTACCGTCCTTTACCGCTTTCATTTGTTATACTACATCTTTTTATTTGAATTTATTATTTGTACTGCCCATACTATTTTTAGCAGTTCTTAATTCTTCTGATGTGATGTTTTTGCATAACTCTTTTTCCCTCTCTTTCTTTTTCTGTTATTTTGCCTGTTTCATTGCTTTTATTCCTTTTACTTGTGGTTCATCATATCTACTTTTTGTGTTCTTACATTTCCAGTCCTGCCTTCTTGTTCTTGCTTTTGTTTGATTTTCAAAGCACTTTCAAACTCTATTTTTAAACGTGCCATATAAACAGTTCACTACAGTGGTCTAGCTGCATCAATTTCCTTTCAATTTTACTTGGATTGAGAGAAAATGGACATGAGGTAAAGCTGTGGAGGAAGAGTGGCCTCCTGAGATAATATGTGAACTCTGGACTCTTGCAATCATCTATCCTGATCTGCCTTCTGTATAACACAGTGACCTGAACATGACCTTTGTGAACTAATGACAGACATGTGTCTCAGTGCCTGTCTCATTAGAATAAGAGCACAGACTGTCAAAGTGTTACAGAAGATTACCGTACTCAAGACAAGGAGTATCCCACTGAGAAGTCTCCTGATCTCCAACACACTCTACCAGTGTAGCTCATCCAAACTCAACTCAACAAGACTTAAGCAGCTAACTTTCCTTCGAATCACTGAAACTAAATCTGTGAAGTCATGTGCCATGAATGGGGTTTCTACCAGCTGGGATAATCTGGTACATGACTGCACTACCACAGAGGGCAAAATTAATGGATTCAGTTCAGCCAACTACAACCCCGCACATCTGGCGGACAGCCAAACAGACCACAGTCAACCCTGGCGTTGCAAATTGAAAAGTGGTTTGATCCATAAATAAATCGACAGTGGGGAAATGAAGATGGCTGCTCATTAATTTGGACACCAGAGTATCATGAAGAGTGCCAGAAACCAAAGTGTTACACAATCAAAACATGGTGGATTTCAGGTGCTACGGTCCGGGACATTAAACGGAAAATACCTAAACTGATAAACAAACACTCCTGAAAATTACATTAAATTAAATCATATCAATCTACATGTTGGCACCAATGATAACTGCAGAGTGCTAAAGCAGGTTTTCATTGAACTGTTTTACTGTCAGATTTTTTTTTTTTATTCATGCTGACAAGAACAACGTTGTGTTCTGGTTAGATTGACTCAGTAGGTGATGGACCAATGACCAATAAGTGACACACTCTGGACTGAATCATCTCCAAGGGTCTCTCTGATCATTTCCAGTGTTTTCCTGAGATAACTGTGTCAGCGCACACAAATGTTCAAACAGAGACAATCATAAAAAATATGACTCATATCTCCACCACCACAATATTATAACACTGAAAACATCAGCAAATTATTCAGGCTTTCTCCTCCACCCCATCACCCCCTGGGTTTCTGGCAATGATCTAGTAGATAATTTCACTTCTTAAACTACAAATTTTATTGGTGCAATTGCTCCCACTGAGGTAAAGGTGATCTCTGGCAAGAAAAAAAACACCATGGAGAAATGTCATGCTGTAAAAATAAAATAATTTTAAAAAAAAAATCATAACAGAGAGTGTTGAAATAGGTGGCAGACAGAGTTAAAGGTTCATTATGTCATCTAGATAGACATTCATAATGCAGAAGTGAGATATGAAAGGTAGCGCTGCTTCTCAGACATCATCACCAAAAACAATAACAATGCACCTTTCTGATTTTCTAAAGCTGTAAAACTGTCCTGTACTGGGAGCCCCTGAAGTTATATTCACCAGAAAATACAATTTGCCTCATTCTTAACTGATAAAATTGAGAAAATCTGACAAGCCCTCAGTTCCTTGCTATCTAGCATAGGGTCTTGTCCTTGCAACCACTTAAAACAAACTCAATTAACATGACACAAGTTGATCCTATCAACCATATAGCCTTGGAGAAAATCCTCTTCCTTCAGCCTTGATATTCTGCCTACAGGCTTTTTCTAAAATGTTTTTAACTGCAGGGCATCAGAATTTCTTCAAATACCCAGCTTCTCTCAGCTTATTTCCCACAGGCCCTTAAAACTGCAGTTATTAAGCCGCTCTTAAAGAAGAACAATCCAGACGGCTCACTAATGAACAATTATGAGCTCATATCTAACTTTTCATTTTTTCAAGTAAAATCTGTGAAAACTATGTTTCTGAGCAGTTTAACACCACGGTCCTAAACAACTGTCCTGTGTTTTCCAGTTTTGACCTAACTGCAGCACAGACACTGCTCTAGATAGGGTTTTGAAGAATATACAATGGTATGAGTGTCAGTCTAGTAGATGTCACTGCTGCATTCAGCATAGTTGACCACATTACACTCCATTACTGCATACTGCTTAACTGTTTTGAATCCTATTTGGCAGACAGGAACTACTGTTTGTTGGACAGTAATTAACAAATCCAGGTGCATAGAAATTACATGTGGAGTTCCCCAGGGCTCCATCTTCACGCCTCTTCTGTTGCCTCATCTGGTCTCATTGGCAAACTTATCTAATCTAATAATGATAGCAATAATTATAATATCTTAGCATTTTTTATGCACTGGATATTTGGAACCAATATCTAGAAAAGTTGAGCGCTACTCAATCTCTTTTTTTAAAGTCAGGGTGTTTACTTCCGTTTTCACCACCTCACTTTATTGAGTTAAATTGCATTGCACTGTTGGTGAACTGTCATCGTTATTCTAATGTTTTATCCATATAATTCTATTTAAGCATATTTGTAATCTATCATTATACTACTATTTCAGGTAGTATGTACATTTTGTATTGCCTTGTGGGTGAAAGGTGCTACACACATCTGTTTTCCACTTGGCAAAGAAGAGGTCAGCACCCATGGACAGGCAGTGAGATTTTATCTGGAGAGTAAACCTAAGAGCCAAAGAGCTGAGAATATCCTCTGCACAGGTCCATTTAGCAGCAGTGGAACAGGGGGAGAAATGAGGAAATGGCTGTGAGAGCCAGTGAGGAGGGTAGGAGAGAGAAAAGGCAGGAGTAAAAGGAAGATAGAATGAAAGACAGATATTTCACACACAATAAGCAAGAACACAGATAGTCTTTGAAACCACTGGGTCTCTGAGGTGAGTATAAAAGCCTGATATGGTGACTCACTCCGGAATCCTCTACTGACCTGCGGTTGACTTTGTTGTTAAACCTCACCAATCATCTGCCAAAATTTCAGGAGTGAGCAACAACATGTGTACATCATCGGCTACTAGCAGCCTCTCAGCTGAGGTTTAAAGCAACATAGAAATTGGCATTTTGTGTGATTTGGCAGAGTGGCTGAGACACAGACACCACTGACACTATCAAAAGTCACTTTTAAGGTAAAAATGTTACTTTGGTTCACAGTGTGCAGCCCTCTAGGATGCTCTCTTGCTCTCTGTTTGAAGCCATTAAAAGGTGACTCTTCTGCTTTGGCCCCTTTTACATATTTTTTTGCCAGCGGCTGCAACAGCAACTCTTAAAGACATCCTGCAAAGCAAATAATTATGCAAATCTGAATCTATTTAGATATAATATCAAATAAACTAGCATGACTACACAGGGCTGGGAAAACTCTCCAGGCAACTAAATATTTATGGCTTGAGTACAATAATTGTGTGGGAGCAACTCTTGCTACTTTATCTCTGTTGACTTTATGTGTTTTGTTTTGTTTTGTTTTGTCTGTGCCAGAGCAGAGAGAAGTTCCTCGCCATAAAGCCACCAATTATTGCCCGGGACTGTCAGTGGACTTTTATAGTAACACACATATGCTGTGAAGTTCAAATGAAACAAATGTTTTGTAAAAGTACAAAGATGATCTCTTTTTTTTTTCCTGTGACCTCTTTCATATGTTTGCAATTATGAGGATCACAAAGGCGTAGAAAGGGAATATACTCTGTGAAATGTCTTGTTTCTTGTCTGGACTTCTCTAACAAGAGATGAGGCTGAATTACAAAAGAAAATGTGTTTGTCTTTGAAGTACAGATCAGCTGTGCAGCATCTGAGGGTGGCCTCTGATCACTGAAGGCCTTCATGTAATGTTAGTTGTTCCTTCACTAAGTCCCCGCTGAGATAATAAAATACTGGGCCATCATTACAAGAGCTGAAGGATGAAATAGCATCCATTTACTCATCAAAACAGACGTAAAGTTGTCTCCCAGGGAAATGAATCGCTGGACTCTGATAGGCCAATATCAAGTAAAAACTTCTTAAAAATACTTTGAACACAGAATCATTCCCCCAAAGATTTTAAATAATGCAGTGCTGTGGTCAGTTGTTATAAAACAGACGAGATTCAACAACCTCGCGAGCCGGCCTCCCTGCGTGTATACCCGGTCTTCAAGGTTATTGCCGAGCCATTTGTTGCGCGTTAGATAATTGACTCTTAGATGAGGGATAACCATGATTTATGGAGAAAGAGAATACATATTCCTTCATATCTCAGTGGTGATTTATGGCGTGATAGAGCCCAAGTGATGGCCATTTTATCTGATTGTACGTCATGCAAAGTAGTCGATCAAGTCTGCACAATCAGTCACACACCTCGTCCCGGCTGAGATGACAAGGGTGAGAGACAGGGGCTTCTCTCTCTGGATTTCTTTGGTCTACTTAGAGCTCTTCAAGGCAAGTTATTATATGCAGAGCTGCGTAAACCATGGCCAACTAAATCACAGCCACTCTGAACGCACGCTGGATTTATGCCGTGTTTGAAAGATAAACCCGAGGCCTTGGAGTGGCATTCGTCATATGCAGGAATGGTCTGCACCAAGGCTTTTAAACGTATCCGACCTTTTTCACATGCTTATTGTATTTTCTGTGCTCTATTGTAGGTTTATTAGCATTTTTTCAAATATTCTGACACATTTTACATATGTGTCTTTTTATCATTTGATATCTTCCTAGAGGGTTACGTCATTTATTTTAGAGAGGCCAATTCAGTCCATACTGCAGTTAACCGAATACCAAGCTTTCTCCCCCTGAGAAACTCAATATTTAATTTCACCTTAAGTAACTGACGGGGAGAAAACCTTAACTCCCTCTTGACCTTTAGGATGCAGATCCTTGCTCATTCAGATATCTTATGCAAGTGTGTGAGTGTGTGTGTTGGGTGCGTGTGTCTGTGAGCGACTGTGGTGCCATCAATTATTAATTCACCATCTAATTTAGGATCCTGTCCTCTCATACTCTGAACTGCTCTCTGCGCATTGCGAAAGAAATGGAACTCTCTGTACAAAAGATGCCAGCGTTCCTGTTGAAATGATTTGCTCCAGATACCCACTGTTCTCTCAGACATAGCGCTGGATATTTGGCAACCATTTTAAAACACCCTGTACTACCTTTAATCTAAACCACAGTCTTCACATCCACCCCGATTCAATTTAATAACACTGCCTGTGGCTGTACCTCTCTCCAATTATTTGTCATATTAACCTCTTTCTTGCCCCTGGCTTTCACTGCCTCTGTCCATGCCCTTATCACATTGTTTGCTACTTTTTGTCTTCTTTCCCAATTGTCTGGCTTTTTACATGTGCTTCCCACACACAGAACTCTATCGCTCTATTTCTTGATACATCCAGGAGGCATTTCTTTCTTCACTCAAAAAGCCATATTCTCACCAGATCTCACATCTCATTTTCATGCTGAGCTGCTTCCGTCTTCACTGATGAAAATCATTAGAATAATTATTTTAGGTTACGTATTAAAAAGTGCACACATCTGCTGTACCAAGGGGTGACTACAGTACGAAGTAATTGATCAGAAGAGTCGCAGTGGGGGAGCTTCAAGTGCTTAGCAAGTATTCCCCTCACCACTGCTAAAAGTATGAATGAAGAGCTATGTGATGAAAGTAGAACATTGCATTAATTGAATTGGTTTTAATGGTGGGATGTACTTTGCTGAGACCCAACATCTGAGGGTTCAGGTTTGGCGCAGCCCAGCCTTTTGCCTCTGGCTCTGGTCTGCATCTGAGTGTGTCATATTTTATGAGCATGGCCAGCGATGCACAGCAGGGAAATAGAAAGGCAGCGTGGTGTGATGCACTGAAATGGCTAGCTAACGGTCAATAATAGATTCAACGAAGCAAAATATTGTTCAAGTTTTTGCTCACTTCAACCAGCACAAAATAAGTGACTTATTATAGCCAGTAAGCCCGACGTGTTCAACTGGTGGCTTGTGGGACGAATGCAGCTCTCTAAAACCTCACTGCGGCTCTTTGATTATTTTGCTATAGGCTGATTAGTCTTTTCATATGCTGTGTCAGTTGCAATGCCAAAAAAATACTCTTATTTGATTAAAAGGTTTTAACCCAGGCTGTTTAAGAAGAGGGACTACAAGAATCAAACAACCTACTTTGATGATAAAAAAGCTACCGTTTTCTTTTTTTCCCCTGTACTGTAATAATGATAAACATAGTACATTTCATAACAAAAAGTGCAATGTTTTAACACATTCAAATTCTGAGCGTTACAGACCAGACATGAAGATGCAAAGTCCCACCCCGTTGTGCCCCATGGGAACTTATTTTGGAAAGAAATCACAGGTGAGGATAAACAAATACATTTTGATCCCAAATGTTGAATTGTGCCATGATGCCTTCACATTTGATGGTTTTAAATTCAAAAGATAACTCATTCACTACCATACAGAACATATTGCCTCTCAAATAACGTCCAGTAATGGTCCACAGGACAGGCGTGACTTCACCTCTCTATAGGGAATGTAAAGGTTCACCCACTTGGCCATGAACTTTTTTGCAAATATGGCCCTTCTCAAAAAGTCGCCGAATAGGCCTGTAATAAGCTCTTCTTCTTTTTTTTATGTGATTTGTTGGGGGGGGGGAGAAAAAAGAAAAAGAAAACACAAACTGCAGCCAAATATCAACACATGATACTGCAGCATCTCATAATAATAAACCATCTGCTATACCTGTTTGTCTATATCAACCTCATCTTGGCCTTTTCCCAATATGGCAACTCCAAACTTCACTGCTGTCGATTTCCAGAACATTATGTACAGGCACGATCAAGGTCATAGAAGGCAGAATGGATAAAGAGTGATTGGGGACTTTGAGAAGCTACCGGTCAGCAAGTTTTTTCTTGATTTATCCAGCTAGCCTGTCTAAAGGTAACACAATCCACCAGCCAAAGCTCACTGATTGACACCAGAAGCCACACTACTGGGAGCAGTAACTTCACGAGGCTCTGCTGCCTAGCAGCTGCTCCCTGCAAAGAAATAGTAAATTAGGCTTTTTCTTGTTGGCATATGGCCAATCTTCAACATCCCACCTCCAACCAACAGCACCATATACCTCTACGCAGATTAACAGAATAAATACAGGGACAGGAGAGTAAAATAACTCTATATTAGTCTGAGATTTCTCATCTCACAGAATAGTACATTTAAAAAAAATGAAATAATGTACAAAAGTGCAATAACAAGTCAGACAATTCCCTCTGCCTCTGGGTTGGCAGGCACACATCCACCAAGTAACTGTGACACACCCATCAGATGTGTATCCAGCGGTCAATTTAGGATGTTTTGGGGGCATGGGTGGAAAAAAATAAAAAGGGCACCAGCTGTATGTGGTGGGACACCCTATTGCACTTTATTGTATTGTCTTTCCTGGAAGATTATTTTAATTAAACTCTCTGGCAGATAGTGTATAAGCATAATTTACATAATCGAAAAGAAGTAGGTACAGGCCAAGTTCAGGTCCTTCACACCCATGCAGACCTGTGAAATCCACAAGGCTGTAGGCTAAATGCTGAGAATGGATACATTTATACTTACAAGTTTTCTAAAAGTCTCCCTAAAGTTTATCCAAGGCTCCCTTGACTTTCACAATGTTTAATTTATTTCTCTTTTTATAAATCAAAATAAGTTATTTCTTAAATTTCATTTCTACTATTGAAACTTTTCAAGTTTTAATACTGCTGGTGTTGACAAAGCCCTGAGGATACAGGATGTTCAAAGAGGTAGAAAAGTAATCATGGCATTGCATTGTGGGACACATCCCTTGTAATATTTCATTAAATTCAAAGCTTAATTTGTAGTTTAAAGGTGCAAGAATTGCGTGGTGTGTAAACAAATAGGGGGCGGCATAACACTGGAGCACTGGAGTCACTGCTGCTGACTCCAGCTGCAGTCAGCTAGTTAGCTCAGTTAGCCATGAGACTAGCGGTCAGGATTGTGAGCTTGTGGACCAGGTCAGTGTTGGTGTTTACACCACCAGTAGAATGGTTACTATACTTACCTCAGAAGACATCTCTCCAACACAAAACATAGACATCGTTAATCAAAAATGTTGTTTCTTCACATTCTTCACTGCTGATTATTTTAGCTTTTTATATTTTTTTCACTCAAATTCTTTGCCCCTTTAAAAGGCAGTAAGTCAGTTTTCAGTTCATTGTTTACTGAGTGAACCATACTGAACCTCTACGTAGGATTACCTTTGTTTGCTCTGGCACTTGGAGGGGGCAGAATTCTGTTTTGAGCCACAGGGACTCAATGAAGGCTTGAGTCATAGACACTGAAGCTACCACCATGTAAGACCAGCCATTAGCTCCACATTTAACCATGAAATGAAAGCCCAACAGGAGGCAACAGTTCATTGCAGGTGAGGCTGGCCATGCTCTGCCTCTCCTCTCCTTCTTTATTGCTTTCCCATCCTGGCAGCTCATTGGAAGGCTTCATGTTTTACACTTGACGGATGCATATATGTATTATGTTTATATTAACATACAAAGGCAGAGAGATGAGGACATGCACAGACCTATGTATGCTCTATATATTGATCCAGACAGGGACAGACATGGAGACGTGTACTATGCAAACTCATACTCACTGAGCCTCTCATACTCTTCTTCTCGCTCTCTCTCATTGACAATATTCCAGTCCAAACCCCTGCAGATATCATTTGCAGGTTCGTGCGCCCACGCTGTCAAGTTTCAGTGTTTGCCTGAAGAAATGAGTCGGGAGTCAACAGCAAAAAACAACACAGAAACAACTCTGTATACTCAGGGCAGCACTCTATCTGCCAACCCAGGCCTTGGCAGCGCACTACGATGGCAGCACTAACCCTGCAGTGCAGCAGGGTTCCCGGTGTGAAAGCTGATCAGACCCTCTCTACGTGTTGTGTAGCGTGACAGGACACCCACCACCTCTGCCAGGTTTGGCCAGTTTTTCCACTTAAGCTGGGAAAAGCAATTTAAAGAGGGTCAAAGAAAGTATCTCCTGACAGAATAATGTTGTGATAACAAGTCAAAATGTCATTGTGACGTATTTTAAAACAATCTAAAAAGAATCCTAGAATTCCTAGACCAAACTGTGCGACATGAACACAAGAACGAACAAGGAACAGAGACAGTTGCTAAGTCAGTGTTAAACAAGAGCAACTCTAAACAAAAAGAATAAGTTGATTGCTATTGATTTACAAAACAAGATATATCACTGTTCATCAAACAACACGGCTGTTGCAGTGTACTAGCGTCAGGCATACCAGACCTTTATCTATGGTTGCTGTCGGTCTTGGTTTAGGCAACAAAACTACTTGGTTAGGTTTAGGAAAAAAATGCAGTTTAGGTTAAAAAAAACAACATTGCTTAAATTACTATATATATCAGGGAGGTCAAATTATTTGTCACAATAGATAGACACTAATATCTTTGGGCACAGAGCATTTTTCAGAGCATTATTTGGCATCTGCTCAGCAATATGAAAATATGCAACAATAGGTTGTACATGCGACACAAAACCTAGTCTAGTGGATGAAAGTCCTATAATTCAACCATTCAACCTCTCACACTTATTCCCTCCTTTTATGCTTTGTTCGGTTGCAGTGATGGTCCTGGTCCGACATTAATCATCATGTTCCAGGAGCAACACCAACAGGAGTCGCAAAGCTCTGCCATCAAAACAACACTATTGGTTAGTTGCAATGATGGTCCTGGAGCAACATTAATTATGATGTTAGCCAGCAGGCCGTTTCTCTGTGGTCCCCGGACAGATGTTGCAGTCACCCTAAAACTGAATTACAAAACATATCAAGCTTATTTAGAATCATGCAGAACAATAAACAAGGAAAAGAGAATATTCATGTTAGGACACCATTACACGATACTGTCAGGCACTATTCAAAACATGCAACACAGAGAGGCTGTGCACTGTACCACATACACACATAGACGCAGCCCGTGTGTGTGTGTTATTTTTTTAACTCCACTCCACTGCACAGACAAATCTCAGTTTCAGTGGAATCTAAAGTCTGACATACTCAACTCAGACATAGCTGCCATGCCTCAGGGCTCCAAAAACAAAAGCAATCCTTGTCCATTTGAAAACATATCCTCTTCACTGCACGACAACTGTCCTGCCTGGTCACCTCTTTCGCTTGGCCTTCCATCGGATGTGAGATATGAGGACAGACGTGACAATATTAATCTCTTCATGCAACAGGAGGGCTAGTGTTGCTTGACACAACACTTTGTTTCCTCTGTAAAAGAAAAAAAGAAAGGGCTTCACAGAACAACTCGAGTGTATCCATCTTATTTGATTCTATTATAAGCATTTCTTCCATTCAATCATTAAATGACTATGGTCCTGCCCAAAAAGTATTATGATGTCCACACAGTCACAGCCGGCTGCACCATGTGGTCTGTGTGAGCCAGACCACTTATTAGCAATGTTCAGTGGAATCTGAAAGCTTAATGGCTTGTTGTGAATGTCATTGCTTGGCTCAGCTTGCTTAAGTGCCTGTGTTTAAATTTTCATACCGCATCCACTTGTTTGAGATGTACAGAGGGGTCCATCACTTACATCAATTTGTTTTAATCGCTGCTCAAAAACTTATTTTCATTCATATTCGTTTTGCTCAGTTGACTGCTGCCTCATTCATGACATAATCTACAATTAACAAAGTAATGTGTGGCCATGAAACATTCATGCATAGTGACACAACTCTTGCCATAGCACAGCAATGTGTGTGTCATCAAGTGTTTAACATGTGAGAACAAGATGAGCATGACATGGCCATCCTTATCCTGTACGCACTACACCTATGACAGATTGTGTAATGTAGCTAATGTTAGCAGGTTTGTTGTGTGTGCAATTTTAGCAGTACGGTTACTTGTATGTGTTTTTTCATGTGCATGTCAATCTGCTACCTGTAACTAGTGGCGGTCCTAGCTTGTGTGATGCCCTGGGCGAGCGTCGCATTCAGCGCAAAATTTCAGGGCCCTTATCCAAACTTGCATTGAATCTGTCTGATGTTTTGTGATGACTGCAACATTTACTTTATGAATTATAGGTCTGTGAGTGTGAGACATGCTAGCCTATACTCATTTTCAGGTTCATAATATTATTTTTGGTTACTGTTAGAATCGGTTAACATGTTTTAATTTAAAAAGTAGTAGTGCATCTTTTTTTCTCATTCTGTCTAGAATGCTCAACATGTCGCCGATTGGCTATGTCTTGTTTTCAGTTTGCAGGTCGCTTCAATTCTACAGTGAATGTAGGCATAAATTATGCAAATGTGTAACTTGGTGATGAAAGATGATAAAGGGCGGTGTCACAATGGCATCAGCTTTTTTTTTCTGACAGCATGGACTTGGGACTTGTTAACTTGAAGACCTTTTACATGAATAACAACCTATATGACAAACAGAACGAAAGGAAAAAAAAAAAAAACGAAATAGCATAATAGGTCTCGTTCAAGTGATCATGAAATGTGAACACGTTTGCATCTCTTCTGTGGATGTCCTGGAAGTAGACAAACCACCATTACTGTGGCAGCATCTCCCTATAAAATCTACATGTTTTCTTTGCAACCTGCCTTAAGTTGAAGGTCCCATATTATGAAAAACACGTTTTCTCTGGTCTCTACATATATAAGCTGGTCCTCGCTGAGCCTGCCAACTCCCAGAATGAGGAAACAAGCGATTCATGCATGGTCTCTGCAGCCCACCCGCTGGTAACACAGCGCTCCTACATGCTGTTCAGATTCAGCTCCTTTCATTATGTAACGAAAGGAGTCATTATCATACGCCGACCTCCTCTGCCCGGCGATAGGAGAGAGGGGCGTTCATCTCCGCGGTGAAGTTCCGTGTGTCCAGCAGTGAGACAGCAGTGTTTTGCAACGTTGTCACGCAGAGCTAGACACACAAATTACACTGTTGTTGGTTGTATAAACCAACATCAGTGTCTATATTCTGTCCCACCTACAGAACAACAGAAGAAACAGTGGTTGTGTTTCATATTTTAAGACAACATGCCCGCTGCGGTTCGTGTTAGCTTGTGTGTGTGTGTGTGTGCTAACCACTTCACATCTGACTGCTTCAGCAGCGAGGGTCAGTACAAAGCTGGCTTTGCCTCGACACTGACCCTCGTAAAAGGATCAGTCCCAACCATACCGGACCCAGCAACTGCACCCGAGCCACCGAAAAGTGTCGCCTCGGTTTAATAGTATTTACAGTTGCCGAAGAGTCTGGTGAAGTCGGCTGGAATTTGGCTAACTAGTTAGCTCCACTTCAGTCTGCCATGCAATGGGTTTTGAAGTGAGTTTGATGTTAACAATATTACAATGGAGCTTGATTGTCACAATAAAATGTCTGAAAACATGTGCATTATCTCTGGAGACAGAGATGATGCGAACAGTGTCCAAGAGTTTGGAGACAAACACAGCTTTCACTAGCTGTTAGCCATTAGCTACATGGCAGCAAATGTAACAACACAAATAAACAACCTAACATTATACAGACACACTAACCATTCTGAAACGTCCTGCTGCATCCACAGAGTCTGTACTTCTTCAGAAGCCTCTCCTTCTGGATCCGATTCTGAGTCAAACTGGTACTGTTGAAGGAAAAAATCTCTGCGAGCCACAGCGATACATATATACATCCACCATAAACATTAGCGCATGCTACTGCTAATGCAAGGGGCATGCTCTCCCTGAGAGTGAGGTGGCAGGAAGAGCTCTCCAAGTGGGCGTGGACAGATGGAGCTCATTAGCATTTAAAGGTGCAGGCACAGAAACAGACTGCTGTGAATAGAGCTCTGTAGAGCGACTTTCAGACAGCTGAAATTCAGGACCATGGATGGGTTTGGGGCAATGCATATCGAATACAGAGTTGTTGGACATCAGACAGCTGTGTGAAACTGATGAAAACCAGTATAATATGGGACTTTTAAAGATTTTCTACTTTTACCCTCACCCCCCCATGCAAAATTACTTTCTACTGCGATGTCATGGTAATTGGGAAGAACCTGTTTGGTTTTTGGCTGCTCCAAGAGTAGTGGCAAACGTTAACTAAGAGTGCCCCTGCCTGATATTGTACCACTGACAGATTCCCTGCACATGCAAAGGAAAAAGATGTTCACCAGAGGTGGATATTATAATGATTGTTATAATCATTACTGAATAATTAATATAATGTTATTGTAACTGTGAGTGACATATTATGTTATGTTGGCAGGAGATTCATTGATTAATCTTGAATACAAATAAAACAAAAAAACAAAAGAATCGCCCGTTGGATTTGTCTTAATTGAGTCTTTTAGTATAAAAATAGTAAACAGTGCAAGATTAGAGGGCTGACTACTGAAGAGACCTTCACTAATGGACAGTGCTGTCGAATTGCTGTCCTTCCATTACACCTCTCTTTTCACCTTCATTAGTTTTTAGAATATGGCTTTCTGACATGTCTATAAGTGAATTAATTTAAATACTGTAACTCAGTTTGGGCCTCCTACTAACACATCACAGAGACTCTGAGCTCTGATAAGAGCCTGTACTTACTGACCCGGTACAGTTTTCCACTTCACCACGAGCAGTAAGCTCAACTGACTAGTATTACGGCATCAACAAACCTCAGGCAACATGGTTATTAAAAATAAATGACTGTCTACTCTGCAAGCACTTTTGCGATATTTCGTCTTGTATGTGTGTGTGTGTGTGTGTGTGCGCGCACATCACATTGTTTAATTTTTAAGGTGTTTTCCCAATTGTGGCACAGGGAAGCAATTCTGATTAACTGATTCGAAGGAAGGAGAAAATAATGTGGGAGGCCAGTCCATGCTATGAGTCACACAAATGTACACAGTGGCACAATTAGAGAGAGCTCAGTCTGGGTTTAAGGTAGCAGCAAGTAGTGCACATAAAACATCTTTTGTCTGAGTGTTACAGCCCACTGCTGCGACGGGTCTGGGTGGCTGCTCGAAACAGACACTTTTATAAAATTCATCACACAGTCCGACAGGTTTTAATTCACCAGCTTACAAACAAACACTGCAATCTCATTGGAGCATAATAAAAAGTGTAGCTATCTGACCATCTGTTTAAATGACAAGAGGAACTTGTAATTGTTTTATTTTGTTGTTGCAACAAATATGTCTTTCTTTAGTGCAAGGCAGTTATGTAAAGTAATTAGAAGATACATTTATTATTGTAGTGGCAACTTGTCCACATATCAGTAAGGCTAATGTTTTTTTACTGTAGATCCCTTTGTGTTGCTCTGTATTAATTGTTTGAGCATTTGGCCTTTCCTGCTCATTGTAGTAATGATTCATGCCCATTGTTATCCAATTTAGAGTTACTCCCTGAACCGTAGACCTGCAGCACAATGCACAACTGCTGGGTTTCTTCAGTTTCCACCATTTTCTGTATGTTCGTTTAAAACTGAATCACAGACAGTCTTGTACGTTATTGAACTGTATTCTCCAAGTGTCCAGCTGCCAGATGGTCGAGTCTATTACAGTGAATTTCAGTTTTGCACTTGCATTGTTTGAGCTCTTTGCACATTTTAGCTCTGCAGCCTGGATGATGCGGGAAAGACAAAGTCAATGAGACAAAATATGGTGAATTATTCTTCAGAGTGGATTGGCTACAAAATGAATGACCCTCTTTTCTCTCCAGACTTTGTGAAATAATTACATCTCTGATGTATAATTGATCCATCTGTCTGTTAGATATAATTTTGTGCCTTGCAAAATTCCATAACTCCGCTGCACTTCTTGAGTTCTGTAAAGCTGATCCATGCTCTAGATCGGAGTCCTCTCTTGTCTGGATGTTTGGCAGCTTTGGACTTGACGCAAAGTTGGTGACACATCCTTTGTAATACATCCTTCCAGTCAGCTGGTAGGGATTTGATCGCCAGCAGCGAAGGCTTTTATCTTGTTTAAGCAGAGGAAAGTATAATTAAAGGAGAGAAAGAGACTAGAATACCTGACTCTAGACTACCTGGGGCTAGGTGTTCTGTTAGGGCATAGAACTAAACCTCCACAGTCTCAGCAGTTTGTCCTATGAATGTAATTACTTTACTTCCTCACTCATATTGTCTTTAACACATTTAGAAAAAGCATGCTCCTCAAGCAAAATGTCCCTACCATCGCTCTTCATTGTGTTTCCCAACTGCTCCTCGTTCCCCTTGTCAGCAGTGTGCCACTGGAAGCGTATCCCGAGGCTCTCAGCAGAGGCGAGGCTTACTCAGTGTGATGAGACTTGTTTTTCATACTATGTTGCACAGTAAACAACATCAAACATTTATGAGAGTTTTATGCAAGCCATCAGAAGGGCCCCTGTCTGTGGCTGGGCTGGGGATATAATTTGCCTCTCCTTACCCGATCCGACCCCCTCCTGCTGTGGGCACTAGGGCTAAAAGTGATGCTGGCTTGTTAGCTCGCTGCAAGAGAAGCCAGCAGGTCACTATGGCTGACAACATATATATCTTGAACTTGTATGCCATCTCTCTCTGTCTCTCTCTCTCTCTTTTAATTTTCCATCCCTGCATCTACTGCCTCGTCCTCATCATGTCAGTTCTCTATTTATCTGTCCTCTGTGGCTCCTAATCCAAAGGTCATGTGACCATGTTATTTAAGTCCATATTCCAACATCTAACATGTTAGAAACATTAAATAAACAGAAATGTTCAAGGGAAATAATCTGCCCAGTCGCCCTAAACCACCTAATTTAGCTTCTTGACTACAATATCAGCAGCCTCATTCAAAGCGTCTGAGGAGACTATCTGTTTTTTTGGCACAGCTCCTCTGAGTCCAACCAGCTCCCATCCACCTCCCCTCTGTTGGGCCAAAGTTGATACAGAGCCATCAATTCCATTAAGCACTGGCCTGATACACGAAACTAAAGCTCCCCTTTAGAGCAGGTCTCTGAACCTGATAAGAGCTGGCAAGGAAATAGACTGAGTTGTAATTCATGATATGTCACCGTCTCAAAGTTTCCCTGCCCACCTTCTCCCCATAGATAACTCCAGACAGTTTTACTTGGTGACTTAATTACAGACTGTCTGAGATAAAGTCATCTTGTACGGGGGGGATTTAGTTTGTCCTAGACTTAAAGCACAAACATAGGCGACGTGAGCAAATATTGAATGTACCTATTGATTTCTTCAATTGTCGTAATAATAAACACACTTTCCCTGTTACTTCCTTTGCGATGTTCTCGTTTTCTCATCCACTGGCCTGATAAAGAGCATGACTTATTATCCGACAGTGCCACACTGAGCAAAGTCTGTGTCTTAATTAGAGTCTGTTTTTGTGAAAAGGATCATATCCAATGCATTCAGACACGGCCGATACACTCCTGCCAGCACACTGGTGTATAATCATACATGACCTTGTTCTGTGTGCAAGCTCAAAAGATGTCTTACATTGCAGCAGATGTGGAACACCCTATAATACTGGCAGATTAGGACCCGCTGGAGGTTGGCTTATTCAATTTTTAATGTTACGTGTCTGGTTGAAAAATAGAACATTTAAAAAGAGAATCAGAAAAGATACAAATGCATCGCCGTGTGTAGAATGCTGACAGCAATCCCAGTCACCAGAATTAATTGTTGGCATTGTACGTTTCTGTAAATCGGGGATACGTGAAATTTGTACATTTTCAAAATATGTGAAACATCACATTATTTGCAGCTAAGGCAAGAGGGCTAGCAAATGAGAGACCTCTAACCACTCTCAATGTTAACAAGATGTCAAGACAATTTCCAGACGGGACCAGGTTAGCCAAAACATGAGCCCCAACCAAGTGTTTTCTGTGGCTAAACATAACCAGATCATAAACACAGCCTTGCCACAACATAAAACTGAACATAAAAAAATTGAAATTTCATCTGTGGTTTGCATTATGTTGCCATCATTTAGTCTGATGATTGGGTTGCTACAGCCATGCTAAGATGTAATATGTTTGCAACAACAACCAGAGTGTATTACACTTAACTGGACCAATAAACACTCCTGCTGATTAGCGTGAGGTGGGCGGGGCTTGGTATTCTCTCATCATCCATTTCGAAATAGGAAACAGGCAGCCAGCTGGTAACAAACAATATCATATTAAATCTAAATAGTGCACCAAAATATGATTTCAAATATCATATTTTCACAATACCAGAGACAACATGGTGACCACTTTCAGTTTGCAATCTTTCTGTAGTGCAGTTTACAGTACATGAGAGAAATAGGCAGTGCGTACCTATATAATCTTCCACATGATACATTTTGCCTGCAAAAAAGTGAGGGGTTCTGGATGCAGGCACAATGGAAAGGTGTTTACTGTTGTTCAGTTGCATATGCTTTCAACACTAGTGATACAAAGCCGGCTGAAAATCAGATTTGGTTGAAAAGTTCCTGTTTGAGCCCTGCAGTGCTTTCAGCTGAATGTGAGTGAATGTTACTGAAAAATATAGTATAGAGTTTATAATTGCTACTCAAGGACCCATGAATACCTGCACAGACATTGTTGGCATCGTTCAATAGTTGTCATCTCGACAAAGGTGATCAAACCGCCAAGGTCGACCACGAGTGTAGCTTAAAGTCAGTTCACGGCACCGAAACATAAAAGAGACAAGCTGAAAAGAGAGAAAACTCAGGTGAAGCAAAAAGTAAAACTCAGATCAACAGCAAATCCAATGGCTGCCTTTGGAAATAAAATCTGTTTCTGAGCTGATCCTCGTTTTATGAAGGAGGATAAAACAATAAATTGAATCAGGGTAGACTTCAGACTGGACTTTTTTCTGCTAAAGAAGGTTCTCCAGGTAGAGCCCTGCAGAAGTCCCAAAGCCCCACGTTGTTCTCACTTAAATCCCACCGCTGCTTACTTTAAGTATGAATAACTTCACTCTTCAGTCTCTTCACTTATATTACCCTCTGAAGGGCTCCTAAGCATTCATACAATGCCAAAGGATCATTAGGAATAACATTGCATCTCGAGTACATGTACCAGCTTGAATGAATTCCTCTGTGTTGTCGTGTACGCTTATCCAACAGAACAATTTCCTCTTAAATGTTATTAGTGAGAAAGATCAGAAAGAAAGATTCAGTAACAGCAGCCAATGCACACTCCAGGAGGTTGATTTATTGGAACAAGTCGTGTGAGATTTCAAGGGTCTGAATAACAGAGCTCCTTTTTTCTTCCCCCACTCCACAAATTAAAGGGAGGCTACGTTCCAAAGAAATGGTAATTGTCTGCATGAATACACGGAGCACTAAAAACTTATGAGAGAAAAAGTTGTATTTGTGTGAAATTATGTTTCAAGGTTTGACATCGTCGTCGAGACGCACCCAAAAGAAAAAAAACAGACTTGGAGATGGATGTGGAACGCACTGTTCCCAGCGCACACTACTGAAGTCCATTTCATATTCTATTTGTTTGAGCTTGTGTGCAGATTGGTCTGTTGGACAGACAAAATGTGCTTCTGCAGAATGTAAATTTAGAATGATTTCAGGCTTTTTAAGTTCATAAAAGAGAGTTACCACTGAATGGATATGTTAATAACCTCAGGTTTAAGGTGTTATTTCATAAAATATCTGCCTCTATTTTCCAGGACATTTTACAAAAGCTCTGTTGTAGTTCTTGTGTTCTGGCGAGTAATCAAATATGGAATACAAAAAGCAAATACTGCCACAAGTGTCTGCTTCCAGTGGCTCATTATATCAGTAATTATGTCAGTAAACAAATTCATGGTTGGATGAGGATGGACGGCAAATAAACAGTGTCCAAGTTCTCCAAATGCTGTCCCTCATCAGCATCATCTTGCATTCTGAGTTTTGGGTCAGACATACTTTCCCAGCCCCCTTTTTTGCAGATGGTGATTAAATCTTTAATTGTCAAGGGGAGGCGGGACGGCGGAGCAGGGAGAGGGAAAAACTGGCAAACAGATTTTTAATTATGGCCCACTAAATTAAGATACCCAGATTCAGTCCCATATCTCCGGCTGATCTATTCCTCCCTCCATCCCTCGCTCTCTCTCTCTCTCTCTCCATCTTCTCCCCACTCCGGTGCCCCATGGCTCTGATTGTATTACTCATTCAGAGAGATCATCCGTCATTTCCAGTCACCGTACAAGATGTCACAGCAGCCCAGGAATGAGGGAGGGACAGGGAGATAAAGAGTGAGGGAAATTGGTAGTGGCTGTGAAAGAGCAAAAATTAAATTCATATCCGCGGATTCCTCCTTGAACGCATCTTTCAAACTCAACCAAATAATTAAAAACACCTTTTCTTTGGAAAGATGATTAAAAATCCTGCAAGAGTTCACATAATGAGACATGCATGTAAAAAAAGAAACAAAAGAAAAACAACAGGAACGGTTGTTGAGATCAAATTGTTCTAATCAAATGTTGAACAAATCACTCATTATGGCAAATCAGGAGTCATTCTCACACTCTAGACACTGTGGTCATGGACACGCTGTGACCACAAATTAAGATTTTTTGATTTTGAAATGTGACACAAGGTAGAATTCTATGTTGGACATTTTCTGTTAAAGACAGGCGAACATCCTTTGTGTCTCACTCAGCCCCACAGGCTGGATATAATTACTGGATGTCATACTGCTCCCAACATGTCTACAGTCCAATCCACTGTGCAGACATGAAGACCGTGTGCACAGAATATCGCTCTCCATGTCCATCTGTCCGTGCATATAGATGCCAAATCTGGATATTCACATACATGTTTCAACATATACTAAAGTATCCAGGCATGTATGCATTTGTGTGTGCCTCCATCTATTTGCTGCTTTGACAGTGTGAAGCCACGTCTGTCAAGAGCAAGAGATCAGAGAGTTCACTGTAATCCGGCGTACAAACACTCACACACACACACACACACACACACACATACACACACACACACACACACAGCGAGCAGGATGACGCTGATGTCTCTGGGACATCATAACAGTGTAGCAGCTTTGGAAATGACAGTGTGTGTGCGGTTGTGAAAATGGCTGTCTGTTTGTGAACTGAGGAGACTGTCTGCCTAAGAATGACGATAGAGTCCAGAAGGAAGCAGCCTGAAAATGAGAGACCTTATTTGCCATTAAAAATGTTATATATAGAACAATGTGAGGGCCAGTGGTTTGTGTTACTGATACACAGTGAATTAGTAAAAACACAAAGTTTTTCCTAAAGTATATGAAAGCATGGCTCATGAGTACAAGTTATTAAATGTACTTCATACCTGAACTAACAGCTGATTGGTTTACAGTAGATGTTGACTCAACATTATGACATCAATTTGTTGAACTGGAGAGATTTTGCTCGTTTTTGTCTGATTTTTAAAGGTGCAATTGTAAGAATTAGCCAGCTGTTTGCCAACTTTGCCATAATTTGAAAACTACTATTCATTCACATAACATTGACAGTTTTAGTTCATGTTTGATTGTTATAACCACAATTGTTACATAATAAACCTTATTCTGTTCACAGAATAAAAGCTGTGTGTCTAACTGCTAATATACTTCCCACATAATATTATTGTTAGTTGTAATCGATTAGATAATGACATTAAACTGATTTGCAGCACAAACTTTTCGGGTTAGTGGGATGTGAGGTTCATTAATAAAAGCAAACATCTGTAGCCTACAGATGTGATGCCCTGAAGATAATGAAAGCTTCTGTCTTTTATTAATGTCTTTAATTTATTTATGTAGTTTGAGAGAGACATGGCTGCCTGGCCGATTTATATACAGCAGCAGACTGATTTACAACAGAAGTCATGTTAAATGGAGGTTAAATGAAGGTTGGACCATGAACAGAAATAACAGATTGCCTGTGTAGCATTTTATTAGGCCGCCCTGTCATGATTAAAACAGTTGAAGACCGCGTACAAACTGATGTATGGGTCTGGTGATGACGTTTAAATAAATCAGAGTAAGATCTAACAGGATGTGAGTGTTAATGTGACTTCCTGTCCAGACTGCTGGAAAACTGTCAGACCTCAACACAGATTTTGGTGTCTGCCCACTTTTCCAGCCGAGTCGAAGTTCATCTGGAATGAGCCTCGTGAAAACGAAGCACGTAGTGTGACAACGTGATCGTGAAGTAGCGTGGGATCATGGGAGTGGTCTTTCATGTTAAGCAACTGGCAAGTTGGTGCCCCACTGCATACAGCTGGTAATCTTTCTATTTCTTCACCCCTGCCCCTCAAACATGCTCAGTCTGTCACTGGAAGAAAGTATTAATGCACAAATAAGTGCATTAATAAGTGCATTAATAAGTGCAGGACATTTCCTGCTCCCTATTTCCTGAATAAGAAGTGAAAATAAAAGTGATATGCAGCAGTTATAAAAGCATTACTTGAAAACTAAAAGGCGTTTCTTTTAACGAGGGCAGAGCAACAATGAACAAAGTATGCTGCAACACTTCCATTTTCTAATTGGACAACGAAAACTTGTGCCAACACTGCGAGGACAGAAAACCTAAATCCACCATTTTGTAGCTGCCAGTGAGAGTGAACCTTGGTGACGACAGTGAAATGTTATTTTAAACAGGCAGAGTGAGGACAGCCTGTCCCAGAGTTCGGGTCATCAGTGTGGTCATTAAGCAGCCTGTAATGGGCCTTGGGAGAGGCTGTTCTGCTCTGGCGCCGGGCCGGCCGACCTGAGGATCACACCATAACATTATCAGCCGGCGGATCGCACCATTATGCCCTTGATGGAGGGGAACTCTGGATGTACTTGGAGGAGATCGAAAGTGTTTGCAGTATGATGCACTACAAGGGTGTGGTACATATTAAAAAACAAAGTTATTCATATATACTTATAATGGGGTTCTGGATGCTTATTTAAATTCATTGGTCTACATTTAGTCAAATTTATCTGGATTTTTATGAGGAGGAGGCATCTGACCTCAGAGCCACTCTCCTCTCCAGAAACTCAGTTTGTTCAATGAATTCACATCCCTTTTTCCACATTATTGTGTTTTTCTACAGGAAAGCTAAAGGTCACGGACATCTGCATGCAGCGGGGGAAAGTTGAGCGTGTGGGATCGCTGAGGAGGACGAGACAAAGATGGTGAATCAGAGGATGACAGGAATGCATTCGGCACTACAAACGCTAATCACAGTAAATGTCAACCCAGCCACTCACTCCTGCCACTCCTTCCATATTTATTTCATTTCCTGCCACAGACTTGTCTGTCCGGGCGCCTTCCTGACAAAATGAAATGTGTTTCTATGTGCCTAATGAGGCGGTTTTCATAAGAAACCTCGGAATTTAAAACAACAACAACATTGTCTTGGGAGAGGAAATAAATCAGCAAGCCTGATCTGTGGTTGTCTTGTATTGCCGCACTCTTCTTCCTGCTCATTATTTCTTTACCATATCCACCCTGTGTTCGCTTTCTGCTGAAATACTGTGACCTTGGACATAGCACACATAGGTTTTCAAATCAAATGAATACAGATATTTGATGATATGCAGAAGGACAAACAAAAAGTGATGTTTTATGTAGACACAGCTAACAAAAAAAAACTTGATCCAAAATTCCCCCTGCGTCCCTTGAAGTCTTCTATTGGTCCGAGTTTTTGATGGCCAAGCATGAAGCTAGCAGACATTGCAACACTCATTAATCTTAGAGTGACTTTCCTGGTGGGAGTTGGGGAATTGCAGCCTGTTATGTCTCTCTCCAGATCTACTGAGTGCTCAGTCCCGTTGCCAGCAGTGGTCCGAGGAAGCAAAGAGGGGGCCGGTCTCGGTGGAGAGGGATGTGGGCAGCGTAAAAACCCACAGCAGCTCTAGGACAACACTCACACAGCACGGCAGCTTGCCAGACAAACTGTGCTGAGAGTGGAAACTCGCTCAGCTCACTGGTTCCTTGTTCCTTGATTTTCGAGAGACTCCGCATTTGATGTGGAGATGGTGTCTCTTTTCAAAATTCACTGTATCAAAAGCCGGTTGATTTCACAGTCAGGGCTCATTTCTTCTCATTTCAACCTGTGCTCCCCTCCCAATGCAATCTGCTTCATCTGTTGTCCTTTTTGTCTCTTATTAGGCTTTCATACAGCGCACACAAAATGTTACATTTGCCAGCCAACCAATCAGAGCAGGAGGTCTGGACATGCTACTAATTGCGGTCAACTGGCCAACTCTTCAGTTGGTCGCCAACAGCAATTGAGTTAGAATGGTGCAATTCTAAACACCACAAGAAACAACTCCAACTAGGACCTTCAAACACAGGCAAAATCTAATAAATATGCAGGGTCCACCCAATAAACAGGAAGATTAAATAAATGTGTAAGTGTTCTGCTTAGTGGAGCCCATATTCAAAGCTTCCCATTGATGTGAAATTGATTATATTTTACGTACTCTGATCGTAATGGACTCAACATTTGATTTATTTTGACAAGCCTGCTTCTAAAATTAAATTAACTTAAAATATAATAAACCATCCACATTAGTGTTATATGGGAGACCAAAATTAATCATGCATCCTTTTTTAGTATTCAGTCACAGTGACTGATTTGAGACATTCAGAGGTGAAACGGTCTTTTGCCAGTGCAGTCTCACCGTGCCCTTGTAGTCTGACCTTTTGTCCAATCCATCAATTACCTCCCTGTTTTTAAACTCATTTATACTGACTGCGGAGTAAAAAACAAGGAAGCACATACTTTGGCTCAGCACATGCACACACAAGCACACAGTGTTGCAGGCAGGTGCTGTATATGCACGCACCTATACACATTCCTACACACAATGATTAATGATCAGGCTTGAGTGGGTTCACTCCTCTAAAAGCTGCTGTTGGAGCCAGGACTGATTTCCGCCGCGTGACTGGAATGTTTTTTTATGCACGTGTGCAAAAACACTCACACATTCTGGAGGACATACTTGTAAGGATGCAAAAAGAAAAAAAAAGAAAAAAAACGGTCCTTTTGTTCTCAAAATGTTCTGCTTACTCTAGCGTTAAACATGGCGGAATAACTTGAACTCTGATTTTGACACTGTTTGACATTTTTGGAACTTCTTCATGTTATATTCTTAAACTTCGGATATAAATAATGCATCAGTATTCAGAAAACTGGTTTGTCTCGTGCAAAGATTTCACATGCATGCTAACTTTTTACTCTGCTACAGTAAATGTCTAAATAATCAGGCAAAAACAGTCCTTACAAAAATGTCCCTGACAGAGTAAATCTTTCTCTACAAAGAAAAAGTTACCTAGTGCATTAAATAAACATACATATATTCTGTGGATTTGCTTACTTTCCAAGAGTTAGCCTCGATAAAAAAGATACACTCACGTTGAGAGCACGTTAAGTGTAAAGCCCCAGCTGGCAGCAGAGGAGGTTAGCTTAGCTATAAAGCTGGACACAAGGGAACACACAGTGAGCCTGGCTGAATTAATAGCATAGTAAATATGTAAGATTTATTAATTAGTGAGCCTTGGAGGTGCAGATTTTTTTAACCTTTGAAAAGAGCTTGCTCATGCAAGTAGTTCCCCCCTGTCTCCCTTGCAAGAGAAACTAACATTTTCGAGCTGGCTGTAGCTTCATATTTAGCACACAAAATAGGAGAGGGGTGTCAAAATTCTCATCTAACTTTTAACATGTTTTCCAAACAGACAAGTCAGGGTGCCAGGATTTGAAGATTGGATGTGCCAAAATAATTTGGGTAATTGCTGTTCGCCTTCTTTTGGTGGGTTCCAACAAGTATTTCTGGTTGATTATCAGATTGTGACACTGTCTTACTATTTTTCTTAAACATTTTCAAAGCTTATTACTGAATTTATCAGAGAAAGTTTATGTTTAATGGCACACATGGGTAGGCATATATTGTGCAATAAGGAAACACAGTGTCATATCTATTGTTTTTAAGTTTGTTTTTGTTTAAGTTCTTTGTGGATTGTGAAGGTCAGAGCATCCATTTGTTAGAACACTGACATTTCAATTCCATTGGAAAAAACACCATCTTGTTTGAATTATCTAGTTAGACTTTTAGCAAGAGTGTGAGCGGCCAGTGATCTGTCAGAGCTTGTCTGAACAGAAACAGTTTATTCCACCCTGGCAATAATAAGACAGTCAAGTCAGACAGTCATGTTCAGCTCTACCTCCTACCTGTCTACATTGTTTCCAGATTCTTCTAGTCTCAATAGAAAAAAAGTATTTGCAGCTATGACATTAGAAAATCAGACTCTACATATATAAACTGGTCCTCCCTGAGCCTATCAACTCCCAGAATGAGGGAAGCAAACAAGTCCTGCATCGGCTCTGCAGCCCACCTACTGGTAAAACGGATATTTAAAGGTGCAGACACAGAAACAGCCTGTTTTCGGTAAAGCTCACTTGAGCAACTTTTAGACAGCTGAAATTCAGGACCATGGATGGGTTTGGGGCAATACATATCGAATACAGAGTTGTTGGACCTCTGATAGCTGTGTGAAATTGGTGAAAAACAGTATAATACGGGACCTTTAAGTTTTACATCTCCCTGTTTCTCCCAACAAGTTGCTGATGGCTGTTGTATAATTACCACTCTCCTGGCACAAAATCTGTCAGTGTCCTGTGTGGCCTCTTTGTCCCCCACTTTCCAGAGTGCCGACATGGCTTCCGAAGCATAGACAACACCTTAGCTCATCATTTATTTATGAAAATTGGATCATGTACATGACAGATGGCTGAACAATGTGTTGAATGTGAATGTGAAAATGATGTAAATTACATATGGAACATGGACCCTTAAATGCAGGAAGCCAAGGTCAGCTGGGTAACACTGGAATGATATTTCACACATTGTGTTACTCTTTTGAGTAATCACACCATTCAGGTCCATCATAAGCTCACTGTGATATGAGGTTGAGTGTGATTTGTGTACAATGCATGAGGCCATTGCTCATGTACTGTGAAACAAACATTTCAGCGAATAGCTAAATTATGGCCATTTACTGTACATGTAAATGCAGATATAGAGGAATCCATGGCAGCCTGCCATGACATCCCCTCAGTCTATACATGAACCTTTGGAAAGTCTCATTGAGAAAGCCATTAACTGAGCTATGATGCTTGTCACCCCGCATTTGATCAATGCTCGGATTTTAAAGCCTCTTTTAAAATGTCACATCTACTTAATATCACATTATTCACCAGACAGAGTCCGGGCCTTTAAGGGGTTTCAAGCCTTCCAAGGCGGAAGAAATTCTCTCTTTCATGAAAATCTGCGGGCAAATGTCACCTGAATGGTAATTTGAACATTGAACATCAAGGACTTCATGACATTTTAAATGTATTTTTTTTTCACATACATGAATGGATGAAGTAAAATATAGTAATAGTAAATATGTTTGTTTTTTCTGCCTTGAGGTTTCGATTCAGGAAAATTGCATTTGGTCCGAGATGACGAAAAAAATCTGTTTTCAAATTGTGTGAAGAACCTTCAGTCATTCAGCTGAAGTCTATGGGCTATGCTTCACAACCTACAGGGTACAGAATTATGAAGAAAGGACACAAACATGCATCAAACCCTTATTTGCTGCTGTTATTTCATCCTCCTCCATGTGCATGAAACTAGACGGCTTAACACTAGAGGGCTCACATGCATTGCCACACAGTAAAGCTCCTCTTTGTTCAAGCGTTGGGGCGGTTGTTAGAAATCTCCCGGTATAACACAGATGACTGTCCAATGTATTATTGATTATGCCGTATCGTGCTGAAACATCTCTTTCACAGCCGCGGACAAAAATCATCTGAGAAGAAGGGATGTAACGTCTGAATTCATAAGCAACCCTCCAACATGTCTCCTGACGGCAGAGTGCAAACTGAGGACAGCGCAAACTCAGACGAAGGATTTTCCAGAAATTTAGACAAATTTAGAAGGAAGGAGAGGGAGAGGAGGCTGAAAAGGAGTGAGGGGAGGATTTTTTTAGAGAGGCTTTCGTGCGTGTGCGCACAAGGGAGGGAGAAGAGTATTCATATGTGGCTGGCTTTGTGTCAGTGCGTGTGCATTCCTGTGTTTCCTCATGTCAAAGTCTTGTAAAGTTTGTGTATTTCGTGTGCACGCTCCACCACACCGATGAGTTGATCCTGCACGGTAGCAGTGCATGTGTAAAGCCTTTGCAAACTGAGCATCTGGTGTCCCCTGTGGGAGTCATTAGCAGTGAAGCTCATCCTTTTGTCACACACTCCAGTGTCTGTCCCTCACCTCTCAGCCCAACCTCAGGGCCCATCATGTCCCTGCTGCACACCTGGCTTTGCTTCCTTCTTCCCTCTGACTTCAAGGCTCCTCTGGCTGGCTGCTCCCATAGAAACTGAGCTAGATAAATAAATAGAAAGAACCATGAGAGAGTATGAATGAGCAAGTAAGAAACAGGGTGGAAGAAAAGGAACACAGATAGGGAGTGGGCGGAGGGAGAGGATGAGGTCTGTCAGCGATCCGCAACCTATTATCACCGTCCTGGAGGACGCTCTTTCTCCCCTCATGCATACCTCTCCACGTAGAGTTAGAAACAAAAACTGAGCTCACACTCACTTTCTTCCTCTGCACCAGCTCCCATGTTATTTCCTCAAAATCCCTCGCCTCCCTCTTCCATCCAGCCAGCCAGTGCTTCCGCCCGCCTGCCTTCTCTCGCAGCCTCTCCCAAGTCCTGCCACAGGGAGAGTCGGTTATATGAAAGCCTCCTCTTCTTCCCCCTAATCTCAGCATGGCAGATAGGCTGGAGCTGGCTTCGCTTCAGATACACAGACCCCCGCACGTTTGCCTCTGCCCAGTTAAAAAAAAGAAAAAACTCTACTCATAGCTGCCACTGACGGTATGCGACACACTCCACACCAGCCCAACGAGCATCGACTCTTGTCTCCTTTATGGCTCAGCTCTGACCTTACTCAGCCTCGCGTGTACTTAAAATGAGAAGTCCAGTTTTTTTGTCTGGCTTTTAAAATTTGACAGTGCATTCGCATGCTAAGAGGTGGATTGAAAGAGATAACGTGGAGTGTGCAGGTGGCTCGATTTAGGGACGAGCGCTGTTCCAGGAACTTCTCCGGTGGACTTGTCCTCCGCCTCATCCACGTCTGATGGAAAATTAAATGCGATTGATCCCTGGGGTGGATAGTCTGAGAGAAAAAAATACGTCTTTCCTGTCAAAAGGAAATGCCGTTGTCATGGCCCTCAATTGCGGAAAATGTACTTGATTTCCAGGCTTGCCTCCCTGTCATAAACTGTATCCACTGTACTCACATGGGATGGTTTAGGAGCCCTCCCATGAGGACCGAAGCTATCCCTCACTGGGTCCGAACAGAGACAGTGCAGATTGGGAATGAACTCCCTTTATGGATTTTTGCTCCAAATAAAGTGGCTCATTCCCTCCGAACGGCCCTGACCCCAACACAATTAACCTGGCAATTTGTCACTTTCAAGGGCATCCACTGGGAGTTTGGGGGAAATTGGCCAACTCGTCATCATCCTTCACTCCCTGATCGGTAATGGAAGAGAGGAGAGATGATAGATGGCGATCTCTCTCTCTCTCTCTCTCTCTCTCTCTCTCTCTCTCTTCATCCCTTCTTCTTCCCCCAATTCTTCATTATGCATCTACATGGATGTTTGTATGGTCTCAAGGTCCACAGCTTTTACTTAAGAATCACTGTATATCCTCCTTCACCAGCCTGTTAATCACGGCTGCATGTGGAGGCAGAGCGACGTAGTGTAGGCCCTCCCTACTGGATGAAGGAAAATACCATTGATTTCCTATGAAGGCACAGTGCCAGGCCTGATGCACAGGCACACAGGGTAGATCAGGTGTTAATGAATATCAATGCTGATCTAATGAAATAGCAGAAAGAAGACAGGAGGAAAAGCAAGCTAGGAGCAGAGAACGATGAGCTTTAGAAGTTACTTGAATAGTGTAAACACAGTAAATCTTCTTCAAGTCATTTGTTGATAGATTAGAATTTCAAAAGACAACATTATTAACAAGAAATTAGCAAGATTTGCTTTCAGCTTTGGAGGTTTTCAATGTTATTTAACACTCCAAGTCCTAAATATAACCCATAGCTTTCCTTGGCAACCATTCCTTTCCACAGACACAGGGGAGCTTTTACTTTATCACAGCCGTTCTCGTTTAGCCTTATCCCCCTCCACTGGAGCGATTATCAGGGCGTCAGGGTGAAGCTTGTCGTCTCGACACACACCAGGTCAAAGCAGACTGTCCTCCCCTTGCTCTGCAACCATTGTTAATTCTCTCCTATTTTACACCATTGATCTTCTGCCTCCCAGCCCAAACATCCAGGTCTTTGTGGAGCTGTTAAGCTGTTCCACTACTGGACTTTCTGCCCTCTCGTTACGAGCGCGATGGCGATCCCAAACTGCCCATGAACCTCCACCTGTGTAACAGAAAGCATTAGGCAAAGGTGAGGTAGTTTGTATGACGGATGGAACAACCTTAATGAAGAATTTTCATTGTGTCATTTACAGTTATTGGAAACCAATTTCTGTCCACATCCAGTTCAGATTTCCCCTTATTATCTTTGCAAAGCATGCTCTGTTTATGGTTTATTTTCTTGTAAAAAAAAAAAAAAAACTTAACTGTCAAAACAAAAAAGCAAAAAAAAAAAAATGAACATGTTTGTTGTGAGATAAGATGTTTTACAGGATGTGTCTTGTCCAGATATTGGAAGGGAAAGAAATGGATGGAACAAATGCCCCTTTCTGGATGTGAGCAGCACAGTTTGACTTTGTTATGCACTTTTGACCGTAGTCCTCTAATCTACAGGACAAATAAGTCATTCATCACTGGCCCCCTACAATCCAGCATCTCCATAACATGGTTGCTTTTGTTGGTGCAGCAAAGAAAGTAAATTCCTGTGTTTTTTTCACCTCTGCATTGATTGGATTATTGAAAAGTTTGATGTTTCGACCTTTTTCAAGACAGGAGCAGCAAAGCAAAGTAGCAGCTACCACCAACAGAGGACAAAACATTAATTATTTTCATTTAGACTATAACATGAAAACAGATAGATGATGCCAGGCTGCCTCGCAAGTCATTTCATTTTCTCAGGAGACAAATGTTTGTCTTTACCTCCTTCTTTCTAAAATCAATAACTGAACAACTGATTGTTCTCTTTCCTCCCAGTATGAACTCTCATTAGTGTTTGTAATGCTGATGGTGGTGGTGTTGTTTGCATATTTCACAGTAGATTTCTCTTGATGTCTGGGAGTACAGTCACGGCTGTAGAGTGTGAACAGGAGTGGCCTGAGCACACAGCCCTGGGGGGCTCCGGTGTTTAAAACTAACTTCAGAATAAGTTAAAGCAAAACACTATATTGCCAGTTTAAAATTAGGCACAAAACTGAGTTGATTAAGATAATGAGAATATCATGTTTTAGTTACAGCAAACCCTCCATTGTCAGGGAAGGGAAATACTTGGCTGTCAAGGTTAAAATAATTTAAAAAAAAACTTCAACCTGTGTTCCTGAGAGCCAATTAAAAATCACTTTGCAACTACAATCATGTTTACATAAAAAGATGTTAGCAAGCCAAACAAAATAAATTACGTGTATATCATCAAGGCAATTGTTCTGATTAATGACTAAACAACAAACACAACTCATTTCGGACTCAGCAACCCCGGAGAGTCCTTCATCCCCCAGCCATCCCGTTCCTACCTGCTTATTTAGCACAGATCTGCAGTGGCAACAAGGCATGCAGAGAAACTCTGACAGCCCTCTGCAGAGCAGTGTCCTCCAACCTCTCCTGGGGGACAGCTAAGCACTTCCAGGTCAGCTGATGTCCTCTCTCCAGCATGTCCTGGTGTGCCCTTGGGTCCTCTCCCTCTCAGTCGCCTCCACAGCACCTCCAGGGAGACAGCAGGGAGCCGTAGTTGCTTATTTGCTATCTCGCTGTGCAAAGGTGCAGCGTCTCATATCTAAAATAAACGCCACAACTAGTACATGATGGCTGAAAAAACTGCTGCTGACAGAAGTTAGCTGTCCATGTACACCTTCATTTAAAAGATAAATAGCATCGTGGATGAGTTCACTTCATATTTACTGTGTATTCACTAATTTTGGCAGGCAGTTGAATAGCTGCAGCATCATTTTAGTTGTAAATGTTTTGGCAACATTTGAAACGAGAAAGAGATACAACAGTAAACACAGCTGGAACCTCTTGGGAGAAGATGTATATATATATATATATATATATATATATATATATATATATATATATATATATATATATATATATATATATATATATATATATATATATATATATATATACATATATATATATATATATCACGTGATCACACAAGCCATCTTTCCAGGCTTCAAGGCATGTGTTTGAGGTTGAAATCACAGAGGTGTCAAAGAAATCAGCCGGCAGCAATGCTTCATTTAGGTGTGGTGACCAGTGAGACAATCAACTGGCAGTTTGAAAACAACAATGGCGACTCCTCGAGAGGATAGGGTAGCTGATAGCATCGGTTTAACTAGAGAATCAAAGGCTTTTCTCGTTCGAAACTCTTCTCTCAAATGGCTTCCACAAAGGTTTGGAGCCACTGGCATTAATGCTCTCCAACTGTTGATCTGATTGGGCCTGCAGATGATGACAGACAGATGGTATGTCCAGTCACATGCCAAATATTTTTTTTATGGTTCCGTCTAACAAACCATCTGGCATGTCAGGTTTGAAATTGCTCAGATGTCGAAAGGTTTTCTAATATAATAATCATATATCATAAAACTTGAACTGTTTTTACACTGTGAAATCTGACAGTGATTTTACTTGAAAAGATTGGGGATACTGACTAGTGCACCAGGGACATAATGAATAGCATATCCAAGTCCATATACATATGCAATATGTAAAACATATATGGAAAACATTTAGGATAATGCAAGCACATGACTAAACAACATAGATAACAAAGGTCATTTTCTGTCATTTCAAAGCAGAAGTGTTAGGATTGTAACACAGTTTAATGGACTAGCATTATCCTCATTTCTTTATATGTTTTGCTCCTATTCAGTAAACACTTGTCTTCCCTTGCATAGCTCACTGACTAACTTCACTTTACTCAGGCTGCAAAGGCATTAGGCAAAGATCGGCCTTCTCTTGATCCCCAACGGCATAATTTTCCAATCACACAAACCAACTCACCTCTCAGCCAAGGGATATTACTGAATATGTATAAATTACTGTAAACTGATAAAAATTTCCAAGTGGGAATTAACTTATTTTCATTATGAATTCGAAAATGGTCAGTGGGCCACCAAGCCCCCGGGCTATAAGGTTAGTATTACTGGTCTACAGCCAATTTAATACTACCACAGGAGTATTAAAGCTAAGTGCTCAAATGTCAGCATGCTCACAATGTCGATGTTAACAGTATGACATTTAGCAGTTATAATGTTCATTATGATCATTTTAGAATGTCAGCATGTAGCTCATTTCAACCTCCTGGTGGTGCTGGAGAAATATTCTGGCTCGAGCCCCAGTCATCAAAATTCACCCACTGGAAAAACAGGATTATCTGTCCAAATTCTTTTTCATAACAGTCCATCAAATTTTAATTTCCAAGGGTTGAGGGGTGGACTGGCCAACAAGCAAGCTGCGCCTTAACTAGTGAAACCTGCTATCAATCATACAAACCCCACACCTCACACATGAAGGTGAGTTGACTATCATGCTCCAAAATGTTCAGTCAGGAAACCTCTGCAGTTATTCCACGAGAACAAACAAAATGGTACCAAAGCACTGCTTTGACACCAAGCGTAATCAAAATGCGGCACACACATCCACCGCTAAAAGAAAGGTTGTTGGTCACTCTGTGTAGCGTGGACTCTGTGCTATCAAGTGCTTTAATCCCTGATAGTAATTCCTCAAAGATATTACTGATGAACAACAGACTGTAATTAAGTTGATAGATCTTCCTCTGAAATCTCGGGTAAGAATTGTCAGTTTAGAGATCAGCACGGACTGTGCGGGAGACGAGGGGTCAGGCCTCGTTGCGCTGATTAAGAGATGAGATTCGCTAGTTGAATCTGTTATTTATAAAAGGCTCCGCAGGATTGCTGGTTCATGGAGATGAGAGCTGGGAAAACTAAGCAGCTCTTGCATCCTTACATGCTGCTTTCTGATACATCAGCCTGAAACCCTTCGTAGTGCTGTGGGACATTTAGCAGCATCTCAATTATGCAGAGATTTCCAGCACTTTATCTTCACAGCCCGAGCACTGGCATTCAGCCATGGCAGGGGTATTTCTTGTTTACCGTGTTATAAAAGGGTCGTAACAACAGGACACACACATATACACTGTGCATGTATATCTAGGACAGTATGAGTTTGTGCTGCACATCTCAGTTTACTGTGAAGCCACAGTTCTCATCAAAGCAGGAAAAACTTGAGGCTAAGCTGTGAACTCCAGCTTGGCAGACGACAGGTGACAGTTGAGTCTGCCCTCAGAGCTTTCTCTTGCAAAGATTCCACCCGTCCATCCATCTGTCCATCTTCCCCTCCCTCTCAACATGCTCTCCCGCCTCTCGCCGTTACCCATGCTACATTCCCCAATCCACCCTTCACCCATCTTTCACAGCTTGTGGGGCTGGATTTGACTCAGCCAAAAGCTCTCCGACTCTCTGAGGGAGTCAATAATTCTATTTCACCACTCTCAGACACCCCCCTCCCACACCCACCCCTCCACCCACCCCCAGTCCACACGCCTGCATTATCCTAAGCCAAAGCATCCGAGGTCTGTAACGTAAGCCTCTGCAGTGCGCCTCATGTTTCATAAAGAGATAACGGCCACTAAAAATACCCATCGTGTGTGGAGAGATAGCCAAAGCATTAGGAGAGGTATCTACGGCGAGCAGCCAGCGAAGCACAGTCTCCTTTAATTCTAACCACAGACATCTAAGAAAAAGAAATCAGGATCCCGTAGACCCAGCCACAGATACTCCGCTGTGCAGAAACAGATTGAGAATATTCACATAAAACAGCTCTGTGTGGATGCATTATTAATATTAATCTGCTCCGAAAACCAAGAATAGAAGAGAAGAGTAATATTTCCAAAGAAAGACACCCTTATCATGTATCATGCAGTGAAAAACACACAGAAAATGTGTGTGAAAGTCGCTACATGAGCACATGCCAAATGTTTTTAAGGAAATCCAGGAAAATCAGTTGTTATATTGAGTCTATCATTTAGACTTGATAAGACAGGTTTCCTGCTGCAATCTGAAAATGGATATTGAGTTTGATCTCTTACTTTTTTTTTTCTTTCTTACTCATGGAGCTTTAGATGCTATCTTAAACAAAAACGGATCCACGTCAAGGATTGATCTACAGCTGTTAATACCATAATCACCTCTCATTACAAGTAAAACCAGCCCTGATGTAACACCATCCAGGTGTATAAATACCTTACATAGCTTTAACAGCACTGTGTAGGATATCTAAAAGCTAAAGAAGAAGAGCTGTCATCACATTTCCTGCCACTTCAACTCGTCTAATAATCACTGAGGGAGGTCTGTCCCCCTCTCTATCCACACAAGCCCGGGGCACAGCATGGTGAGTCTGTTTGCACCGCTGTTTTTATCGATGCTCGCAGAGTACCAGAGGTACAGCTGCGAGCACACACACTTCCACACTAATTGGGGTGTCGGTAGTCATCCTAACTCTCGGAGCTGCAGCTATTGCACACACATAACCTTAAGTTACAGTACATGTGGCTTGTTAGAGAGACACTGTGGGTAAAAAGGGAGAAGGATGTTTGGCTTTGAGCAAGCGTTTGTCTCTCGATCCATCTGTGTCCTCTTGTCCTATCCAGTGCTCAGTCTGCTCTCCTCAGAGATTACGTGTCTTGTTTTTTTTTTTTTTTACATGTTAGACAGATGGAGGGAGTGAGACAAGAGAAATAGAGAGGGAGCTAAAGAAAGAAATCAACCTGGCTTTACTTTGGGGAGCATCAGGAGAGCTTAAAATCATGATGATGTTTAATTTGTACGAGGTGAATTACGACACAAGCTTTTCCTCCAGCCACTCTTCAGCATCTTAGCCTTTATGTGGGGAAGTTCAACCGACTATATTAAAAACTCATCAGTTTTTAAAATGGCTTGACCCTCAGCAGTGATCAACCATACTGATTTTGCTGAAGAACTTTGACTTCATGAAATATTTTGGCCTCTCAGCAAAAAGTTTATGATTTCTACTTTGTGAAATGTCCGTTGTGGCATATGTCAGACTTTCTCCGATTCAACTTCTTCCTCTGTCATTTCCTTACATTTTCCCTTCCTCTTCTTCATCACTACACTCCCACATTTTTTCTTCATCGTCCTCCTTCACTCGCTCTTCTCAGCTTCTCTTCAGCTTGTTTTTCTGCTATTTCCACTTCCACTTCTTCTCTTGCCACATTGATTTCCACTCTTTCTCTATATACTTTCCACTTGCAATTCTGCTTCCTTATCCTACCTTTCACCCCTTTATTTTCTCTTCTTTGACTTCCGTATCCTCCACTCCCCTTATTTTTCTTTAATTTCTCTCTTTAACTTATATTTCTTATTCTTAATTTCAACTTCCATCTGTCCTTCCAGTATAGCGTCTTCTATCACTGCCTCTTCCACTATCTTTTCCTCTTCTTTTCTTTTACATATTTCATTCCTCTACTAGCTCTTCTTTCTCTTTATCCACTTCAGCTTATTTCCTTTCAACTTTCACCTCCTCTTCTTTCCCTGCCACTGACTTTAGATCTTGATTATCCTCTACTTCCACCTATTTTTGTTCCTCTTCCTATCCTTTGACATCCTCCTCTATTTTCTTGTCCACCCCATTTTCTACTTCTTCATCTTCTCTTCCTTTTCCTTCCTGCTCCCTTTCCTTTTCCTCTTCTCCTCCTTCCATCACTCACTTTCACCACAAGTCCCTTCCTTCTTCTTCAACCTATTATATTGCTTTTAAACCATTGTTCATCTCTATGTCCATGTTTTATCTAAATTTAAACTTTCAGTTCATCTTCCAATATCACCCCTTCTTTAACTTCTTCTTTCACTACCTTTTCCATTCATTTTTTTACATACAGAATCCCATTTCCACCTTTTACTTTTTCCTTCATCCCCAATCTTCATCTTCCTCTTCCACTTCCTGCTCCTGTTTCCACTTCCATTGTATCTTCCTCGTCCCATTTTACTTTCACTCCTACTTCCTTTCCTCCCTCTACTTCTACCCTCTTTTCTATTTGCCTGTCTCAGTTTTATCTTCCACCAACTATTCTTTTCTTCTTTCCCTTCTTCCATTTCTATACCAATCTCCCTTTTCTATTTCCTTTTATGACTTGTTCTCCTCTGTCCCTTACTTTTCAATTTTCTATACTTATGTACTCCCTGTACTTCCACTTCCTTTACGCCTTTTCATTCATGTTCCACTTCCTCCTATTTTTCCTGTCTTCTGTAAACTTCAGCTCTTCCTCCAGTTCCTTCGCAACTTTTTCTTCTTTTGCTTCCCTTCACACTTTGCTTTCGCAAGTTGCAGACTGATTACAAATTACACAGTTCCGGTTGGCACAAACAAGGCACAGACTTCAGTTTGACAGCAAACAGATTACAACTGCCGTGGCAAATGCTCGAACCATTTCCACTTCCTTTAGATCTTCTCCAGACCAGACCAGACTCTCACCATTTGGATTTCTATCAAGCCAAAGTGGGTGTCGAGTCATCGCTTGTGCCTCATCTCAGCTGGGATATGGATGGTAAAAGATTACTGTGGATACACTCACCCAGCCTGCCTCACCAGTCCAGCATTTCATCTCTCAGTGTGATTAAATGGAAGACATTCACCCCCGATTTGTTAATTCATCAAAATGGTATCTTGTGGGGCACAGAGGCTGTATTAATCACATTTTGGGCAAATTCATGTTGGCTTGCATAAAGCTCAAACAGGCATGCATTACAGATTAGTCTTCTGGTGAAGGTGCCTCACCAGAGACTCATCGCATTAATATATTACTCCCGTCACAAGGTCTGAGGTGAGAAAGAAAGAGAGTGAGAGACAGAAAGAGGCTGTTGATGGCGAAAGACAAGTAATACAGTGAATACTGATGATGAACCTATGTCATCCAAAGATCTGTGAATGTTTTTTTGAGAAGCAAAACCAATTTAAGATACAATAAATGGAGTCAAAGATATAAAACCTGCTGATTTGTGAACTTTTCTCACAGCTTATCGGCTGCTGGGAGTGAAATGCAATCAACTGCAGAAAAGCAGCACCTTCCCTGTAAGGAATACGTTTTAACGCTCAGGAAATTCCCACAGGGGAGGTGGCGGTAGGGGCTTGTTGGCCATCTTGTTTTCCCCTCCTCTGTCTTCTAATTTGTCTCATAATGACAAGGTTTTATAACAGTCATTAGAAGGTAAATCCCCTTGGCTCAACTTGCCACTGTAAAGCACTGGCATTCAGGGCTTGATAAATGAACACTCAACACCGGTTATTATGATGAATGGGAATTTCACACTGGTAACAGTGCCAGGTATGAGGGGGGGAAAAAAAAAGTCTTAAAGAAATTCCTCCCAAAAGTGCTGCCAATGGCAAATTGGAAACGGATAGAGTCAGTTGAAAATTCACTGTATTGGCTTTTTTATTTGATTGTTGGACGTGCTTAAAGTTAAGCCAGGGTGTCGTGAGGAGTTTTCATGAAATATAATATCCATTTCCAAAAAAAGTTAGAAAAAGAAGTCCAATACTTCTATGGCCTGGTGGGAAAAGGGAGTCAATAAACAGATCAACCATGGTGAGTGCAGAGTGGTGAAAGGGTCCATGGCCATGTAGTCATGGACGCAGCCCACCAATACATTACAGCGGCCGCATTATCACATGAAAGAGCGAGGAGAGAGAGAGACAGGGCGACGCTGCAAACTATACTGGGTGTCTGATCAATGGGGCATATCAAGCGAGGACAGAGAGAGAGAGAGGGAGAGAGAGAGAGAGAGAGAGAGAGAGAGAGAGAGAGAGAGAGAGCGCAGGGATAAGCCAAAGGGAGAGGGGAGATGCAGAGGCGAGAGTGGTACAGTATAGGGCAATTTAATCACAACCATCTCAGCTGGATAATAAGAGGAGCGAGAGAATATAAATAGTGAGCGAGAGACTAATGGAACTCATTTTAGGAGAGGATTTAACCTATTTCAGAGAGAATCCAGGGTAATCAATTAAAAGTGCTTTAAGCCCAGGCCTCGACTTTAATTACTCTTCAAATGTGATTATTCTCTGACATGCTACCTTAGCCCTAGAAATAGATATTATACTAGCTACATGAAAGCGTTGGGTCTGATGGCAATGATGGTAGAATGTGAATGTGGTATATCACTTCTGAAGTGGCCTCGCAAAAGATTCTTTTTTTTTTTTCAGTGTTTAGGACTGTCACTGTTGTCGTGTTTTTATCACTGTCAGGAGGTTCTTTACTCTGTAGTGATCAAAAGGTCGCAGTATTTGCAGCAGTCTTGAAGACATGAGCTCCATCTGTCAGCAACAACTGCTACAAGGACTTCCAGGCACCTGTATCACAAAGGAAACACAACAGAGTCAGGCTTTCTTTGAAACGTGTCATTCTACTCGTCAAATGTCATCTGCAGACAAAGATTCCACACTCAGGTCACTTAATGACAACTGACCAATCTCCTTCACAGGTCTGAACACTCCGTCCACTGTTGAAGACCATACGATACAGATGAAAGCTGCAAAAACTCAATAAGTCAATCTTGATTTGTCAGACTCACTCTTATGTCAGAATTACCTGTCACTCAAATACAGTAAATGCAGTACTTCAGTTCTTGTCTCTCTCTTTGTTAGTTAAAAGTCAGTTAAAACCTGAGTTAAAATTAATGATTGCTATCTAGCCGGCTAATTTTGATGTGTGATACCGGCCTCACAGGACTACTCTGTGTGTTTAATGCAGAATATGTCATTTCTTCTGCTATGGCTCTCAAAGGAGAAAAGACATTTGCTGAGTGCTGTGTTAGGAGGGCGGCGGGTGGAGGGGGGGCGTAGTCAGACCTTCTGGAGGAATAAACATTGAGACACATCAGGTTTTGCGTCTTACAGACGTGAGTAGAGGTCAGAGATTACTTTTGGGATGAAATGTCACATTTGTGAGATATTTGATTGTTGAGTCTCATTTCCATCTTATCAAAAACTGATGTTTTGGGTTTGAGCTGGGAATGAAACTCAACAACCAACGGTTGAACATACTGGACCTTTAAAAAGTGGATTTATCTTTGTTTTTACCTGGTTTTAATCAGCCGGACTGCAGCAGAGATTGTTGCAAATAAACACATATTGTACCGCTCACTCGCTCTGGTGAACATGCCATTAAACGACTACCATTGCTAATAAAAATCCATATGATGTGACTCAGGCACAAATGCTCATGGATGAGGTAATGTTTTAAAGTTGTGTTCATGCTAAGTTTAGTCTCGCTCGCTGACTTTTCCTACTCTCCTACTACTTAAGCCATGCTTCAGCTCTATGGATGTTAATTTTGGCCTGTCAGTTGGCTGGCCAGTGCACCACCTCGGTCACGACTGCATTATTTCAACTACTAGTTGATGGATTGCTGGAAATTTTGCACAGATAATTGCTTTACTGAAAGGCCAAATGAGAATGGCTGTGATTTAATATAAGCGTAACTCTGTCTCCCTTCTGTATATCTGCTCAAATGATCAGGAGTAGGTAAAAGCTATGAGTTAAAAAAAAAAAAAACCCTCCAACACTGATAGGTGACTTTTGTTGAGCTTTCGTTCTGATAACCAATTACTTCTACTTTGAGATGAAAAGAATAAAAGAATGTGAGTGTTTATCCTTGCTAGCATCATGAGTCAGGGGAGGACATGTCTGTTGTGTGGTTGCAAGTCAACAACTTTGGTCCAGACTCTGAAAAACTATTGACATATTCTAGAGAGGCTCAAAGCGCCCAGAAGATGAAACTTATTGACTCTTGTTGGTATTTCATGAAATGTCTGAACAACTATTGGGTGGATAACCTTGAACTTTGCTGCACAAATTTATGTACCGTTCAAATGTATTTCTCATAACTTTTTTAAATGTAACTTTTCATGTAGCACCATCATCAGCTCAGAGTTTAACTTTAACATTCCTGTCAGCCTCAGCTGTACCTCATGTTCACTCTAATTAGCAAACGTTAGAATATCAAAACTCCGAAGTAGGATGGTGAAATCAGTATAAAAAATGTTAGCATTCCAGACTTGTTGGATCCTTGTCCAGATCAACACTGTTCTCCAGGAGCATTTCCTGCATCTGAGTGAAAATATGAGTTAGAGCTTCTCTGAGAGCTGTTGCAGTTAGGAATCCCCTCCATCCTCTCTACGTCACAACATTAACATGCAGCAGTAATCATCAGGCATAGCAGCTCTTTATGGAGTTCTCAGTCCTGATTGGATAAATTGAGCAGAAGTCTATCAGAAGATTAAGATTAAGATTAAGATTAAAATTAAGATTAAGATTGGTTGATCAGTACAGGAAAACGACTCAGAAGAATTTGCATGAGTGGACAGGTGATTGATCAGGTGAGTGGACAGGTGATTGATCAGGTAGTGCTTGAGTTAAACAGTCTGATGGCTGTGGGGATTAATGATCTGCGGGAGTGCTCCTTCTTACACAGTGGGTGTGAGAGTGTGCTGCTGCTGAAAGAGCTGCTCAAGGCTTCCACGCTCCGGTGCAGGGGGTGAGAGGAGTTGTTCATGATTGACGTCATCTTGGCTAACAGCTTCCTCTCACCCACCACCTCTATGGGGTCCAGTGGACAGTCCAGGACAGAGCTGGCCTTTCTCACCAGTTCATTCTCTTTCTGTCCCTGTCTGTGCTGCTACCTCCCCAGCAGACCACTGCATGAAGGAGCGCTGATGCCTCCACAGTGTCAAGAAATGTTTGAAGTAATGTCCTCTGCACCCCAGAAATACCCAAGACATTGGTTACTAACCAAACAATCTTTAACAGTGATTACTGTTGAGATATTAACACTTGTTCTGCAGACCTGGACCTTGATTTGTAACATAAATGTGCAGTAACTGAACTAAAATGATTTACAAAGGGATACAAAACTCAATAATTGTCTAATTTTTGTTGAGTGGCAGACCTCAACAGCCGACCTGCTGGTGGTGCAACAGCCTCGCATCCTTTTCCCTCCAACAGTGTCAGAAACCAGTTAAAATCTAAGCCTTCAGGTGTTCAGTCAATATGTGCTCGTGGTCCCCAGGACTCCACGGAGGTCTGCTACAGTCACGGCACCAGTCTAGAGGAAGGCCTGTTTGTTTGGCAGTCAACCCAACACTAATCCACTGCTCTGACTGGCTCTCAGAAGAGCACAGGGATAGAAATGGCTGGAGGGCATACTTCTGAAAATATGCAACTCTGCACTCAAATATAAGACTGTGTGTAATGTTTTATGTTCGCAGAAACACTGACGCATACCAGTGAGGAAATGTGCACAGTCAGAACACACACAAACATGATGATGAAACACAATGCGTAAATATTAGGAAATCATCATGTCCTGATGCCTGTTTGTAGGGATGAAAAAAGAAACAGAACAGGAGCTTTGATTTTGAGCTGTTAGCTTTGTAAAGCTCCCTGTCATCTGTCACATCTGATAATCGTGAGCACAAAAATGATACTTTGGGCCACATCTCCCTCTATTTTACATCTTTCATACAATCCCAGCAGGGCGAATTGAACATCGTGTGGCACAGGACAAGAATGGACAATGACAATGACTAAAAGCGATGCTCATCGGCAGTCTAGCATTTTCTTGAGTGCCAATTCAAGAGGTCAGTCAAACTGAAGTGATGGTAATGGGAATGTATATGTGGCGATGTTTAGATGCTACCATAAGAGAGGTTGTCAAACAGCTCTCCAAGCATTTCTTAATAATGGTCAATAGGCATACTTTCCACCATTATGATTCTCCTTACAGCAGCTTAATGTTATACTCCATGTCACTGAGCTAAATGCACTGCAGAAAAAAAAAAACATTACCAATTATGTATTTTGGCTTTTCCATTGGCACTGAATCTCTGCAGTTTCTCTGCTGCGTCCCTGTTTGTACTCCAAGACATCTGTTTTATTTCACTGTTTCATTCTGTTTGTTTTGCTCTATTTTGTAAAAAGACATATTAAGCTCATTTTCAGATTCATAATTTTATTTTGGGTTAGTACTGTAATAGGTTTACATGATTTAGTGCTCAGAAAACAGATTAGTTTTCTCATACCGTCTAGTGGAGCAGCACTGTGCTCCCTCTGACGGACTTGTAAAAACTCCTTTTGAAGTCTCAAAGTGGAAAAAATATTAATTATGTAGAACCTCGTGGAACTTATTCTACATGGAAAAAAGTACTTTGAGCAAACTATCCTGAGAGAAAATTGAAAATCAAAGATAAATAGGTTCTTCAACGTCATTCTAGCGGAGTCTTTTCAGGGTTACTGAGTAATAACTGCTCATCTTAAATTTGTTTTACAGTTGATGAATATTATGAATTAGATTTAATCTGTGAATATGAGTCAAAACACCACACATGGTTCCACTGAGCTCTGAGTGTTGCATGTCCCTTTTTTAACCTTCGCTTTTTCTTTTTTTTTTTTTTTTCAATCCCTCCAGCTTTGGGTCAACTAACTTCTCACTGTCTCCCCTCCTAAAACTGATTCGAGACAACAACCATAGCTGCACGTTCACAGCTCTCCACTCACATGTCACTGGGTGAGCAGTGTGTGACTCAAAGATGGCTCGACAGACGGATTATATCCCTGTTGTCGATGCCTCGCTGGCGGCCATCGGGCAGACGTGTTTGGTGAAGGCATGTCAAAACAGTTGTCGAGATCTCGGACTAAGAAGTCCACACTGGGGGAGGGACCAGATCATGTCAGCACTGTCTCATGCGAGGTAAAGAATTGTGCATGAATGCAAAGTGTTGGATAAAAGAGGTGGGAAAAACCTCACCATGCACTGGATGTTTGGCTTTTATTCTTAGAAAGCACAATTTTGTTGGTTTGTTTGGAGCCCCTGAAAAACATGCTGACTAACTGTTCTCAGGCGACCTTGCGTTCAGTTTGAGTGTGTTTGTGTGTGTTGGAGGCTGGTAATAAAGAAAAAGGTGGGGGCTTCTATAGACGCAGAGCAGCTTAAGTTTAATTGCTTGTGGTGGCAGTCAAAGTCAATATGCTGGTCAATGGCCCATGCATCCCGCAGGTTCATTTCCCCATAATTACTCTACATGCGCCCGGCCAATGCATAAGTCTGTCATCATTAAAATAATAAGAATGGGTTGGGCAAGGAGGAGTGCAGGAAGAATGGAGGAACAAATGCAAAAGAAATGAATGAATCAATACTGCAGACAGGAGGAAGTGATGGCCTGGCACAGCAGAGACACTGAATAAAGCGTTTGTGGTTTCTCATATACATGCATAAACATATGCAAACAATCAAATGCATGTACACGCACAACTGCACATACATGACCTAATGTGGCCGGAGCATAACTTTGAACAAACTTTTTAAAGCCCACATGAAACAGCTAGTAGAACTCTACACGGACCAGCAGCTCCCAGAGGTCAGACCAGGACGGGAAAAACCCCGTCCAAGAAGATTGAGGTGAGTTTGCCAGAGTGAACACTGTTCCAGTTGTTTTCTTGCCACGTTTGGAGCCTGGCAATCCAGGACTGAGTTAGCAAGGTAAGAGCTAATGGCAGCTAACTACATAGAGCGGCAGTTAGCACTATCTGTCTACCAGGAAGCTCTTGTTGTTGTTCATGGAGGCTACGGCTTTGGTCCAGATGTGTTCATTGTGAAGTTCCTGGTTATCTCTATGTTTGTTAGCAGTTCCTTTAGCAACAACTAAAGCTATCTGTCCATAATATCTTAAGGCAGAGCAGCCCGAGGGCAGCAGAGAGAAAGCTTTCTGCAATAGAGTTTTGGTTTTGTACAGTAATTACTGAGGTCACTCTTTTGCCAGCAGTCTTATTTAATACATCCATGGCAGCATCATAAAAGCACTGATTGAATAAAAAAAAATGGCAGGATGGGTCATCAACATTTTCAATGATGATCCAGGAACTTCCCAAAAAAAAAAAAAAAAAAAGAGGGCTTTATTTTTATTTGATACTGCCATATAAATGAGATACGGAACAAGACATATGTGATAAAAACACTTGTTCATGGGAACTATGAGTGAGCTTTGAAATGTTAAACAAATAATATAGGAATAAAGGCAGAAAATGTATCACAAAGAAAACAGTTTTGGAGATGTTGTTCAACAACTGGTGGCTAATCGTCTGCTTTTCAGTGCCAGCTATTAATGGTTGTTATTCTTTTTTTTTAATACACATGGATAAATTCAAATGCAAAGGCTCATGGCGAACACAGTTATGTGTTATCTGACTGCACATGGTGAATGACAAGGTCATGATGAACGCTGCAATATGAATAACAATTCAGCAAATGTTTTTTTAAATGCAGCTGGCAAATTAATTTCTACCTTAAACTTGTTTTTCGTGATAACGAAGACGTGCAATCAGATTTGCCTTTTCCATTCATTACTCTTAATTCATATTTTGGATCAAAAATACTTGGATGGAAAACCAGTTATTGACAGAAATGTAATAAGCATTCCCAAAGCACCAGCTCAGCTCATTACAGTTCCCCCGAACCTGTTGGATGCAGTGCAATGCGAAAAAAAAAAAAATATATAGTGTGTGTGTTTGTGTCTGCACTTGTGCGCATCTGTGTGTGCGTTTGCCCAGGCGAAGCCATGTGTTCTACAGTTGCTGAGTGTAATCCTCGGCCTTTACCAGCTGCCCTCAGGTCTTTCAAATAACGTCTCACTCAAATTAAAAACAGGTGGACACAGTTTGATTAGCTTGTTAAAACACACCTGCTACTGAAGGGCGAGGCATCACACACACATATTACACACACGCTAACACAGACCGTATACACTTCCACACAGGCACACAAAACTTATTGGGGCCTGTGGAGCCAAGATAGGAGTAAATGTAAAATGGACATTTTTAAAGGGTTTTTACAGTACAAGACAGCAATACTAAGCTCCCCAATGCTCATGGGGGACAATTATGCATAAAAATAGACAGTTTACAGAGGACACAACAGCTCACAGTCATTTTTCTTTACTGTACTGTAAAATCGTTGGTACCCATTTAATTCGAGTTTTGTTTTGAAATGTGCTGCTCATGTGCTCTTTATAGTTTAGCTGTGTTACTTTGATTTCCTAAAATAAGAGAATTGTACTTAAATATTAGCTTTTATACTGGTGGCATCAGTCCACTAAGGTTTAAAGTGGAGCGATACACCAAAGTTACACTGACAGTTAGGACACATTTTCTATTTGGTAACATAAAAAATGTTTTACGTGAGAACTGCAAAGCTACACACATCAGCGCAGCACAGAGATTCTGAATTTCAGGCCTCTAATTTTGGGAAATGTTTAACACAGTTGTGTCTCTATTGTACGTGACTCATTTTAAATGGAAATCAGCCCTTTATTTTTGTTCTCCTCAATATCCTCTTTATAGCTTGAGGCAGTTTTTGTCTGTGCACTTATTGGCTTGTAAAATTTAACTCACTTATTCACGTCTATTTCTTTCAGAGTTTCCCCACATTTAGAGACCTGAAGCTACTGAAATAAAAAAATAAAAAGGCCTTGACTGAAATAAAGTCACTGAAATGAATTAAAATGCTATTAAATACATCAAAAATAATATTAGAAGTAAATGCATACATAGATACATAAATTGTCACATAAATTTATACTTTCATTTTTATTTTCTCCTCTTTGTATTTCCATTTCTAATATCCCCTATATATATATTTGCTTTCCCATTTAATTGTTATTCAATTTATGAATGTATCAATTTTCATGTTTATTTATATATGCATTTACTTCTGCATTTGTGTTTGTATTATTTCCCGTTTGCATTTTGCAATGTAACACATGTACCAGATGCAGCTATAAACTGGTATACATCTGTAGTACCTGGGCAGGAGAAAGATGCAGAAAATATCACATTGTCAAAAATAGTTACTACAGTACAGTGATTAATGCCTACATTTATTTAAAGTATTATTTTGGTGCATTTAATGACAATGTTACCTATTTATGAAGCCATTTGTGTACTTTTGATTTTGGCAGTTTCTGTCCTCTGTACCCCACACAGTCTGGGTTCCTATACTGTTACTATTAGGAGGTGTAAATTTAGAAATTGGGCAGACTCCTCTTATCTAATGGCTGTTAATCTGAACTGCAGACACCAATCCTCACAATGGCGGTATTACAATACATTAATTAAGCGAATAGATGGTGTAATGATTCAGCAAGTATCTCACAGTTTTATGGTCTGCTGTGATGTTCCCACTGGCTGCATTTAAACGCACCCGAGACATTCTCTGCAAAAGCCTTTTATGGTATGCCAGCAGGTTAACAGCTATTTGAAAGCCCATTGAGTCATTGTTACATTTAAACGTTCTCAAACATGAAGCGTTTTATTCCAGTGGCAGCCTTTACTTCAGTGACCAGCATGTAAAAATGCATGAGTGTGTGTGTGGCGGGGGGGATAGCTGAGCTTATACAGTATTGCAGAGTAATTCCCGACTATCACCAATGGGACAAGGGCAATTGAACCCTGGCACTTCATGTTTTAAATGCTCATTTATGCGTCAAATGTACCTCTGGAAGCTAATAAGACACCATAATAGATTTTTATGAAAATGCATTACATGGTAGGAAGGCTGGTGCGTGTGAACCCTCTTCCCTTCCCCTCGCCTCACCCTTCAACACATTTCAAGCAGCTATGCTCTGAGTCCATAAAACTTCTCCATATGAATATTTAATGTACGACTCATGTTATGCAAATTCTACTTTGTTTTATTTTTCCCTCTGCCCAGTCCATTATTTTGCCCAAGTGCTGCGACGGATCACGGGACTCACTGGTGGGTGTCCGAACGCTTTGCACACACACACACTGTCACATCCACAGAGACATGACTTAAGTGTTCGAACGCACAGGGGAGCGGCTATAGATTGTATGCATGGTTTAGCACTCTTTGAATTGCTTGGATGTTAATGCAGTCCACATGTATTCATTATGAAGTAACGGGATTTTGGCCAATGGGAAATGAGGTAAAGACTTTTCCTATCAGTATGAAAATTCTCAGTCATCCAGATATCTACAGGTAGATGTTCTTGATGACATATCTCTGCTTGAAAGTCAGGGAACTCATCAAAATCAAGCGTCTTGGTGAACAGTAGCCAGGTGCAGTAACTTCCCGGACACTGAGCAACTTCAGGATGACGACTGGCCATGAAATAGTTACATTACGTCACATAATCTGCTGTTGTGTGAATGGAAGATGTCTATCTTCTTCATGAGAACAACATAGTTAGCAGGAACAAGCACGGAACTGGGTGCACCAACATAAAATTGCAATATGTCAGACCACTTAGTTCCACTCTGTCACGCATCTGTCCTTTTTTATTACAAAACCTTTGCTTTTTAATGACTTTCTTTTAGATAATTCACTACATTGCACAACCAAAGAACCTTCCTAAAATTAATTGCCATTTATTCACATCAGACATGCACATTAAATGATTTCTTGCACTTCCACATACCTGATATTTTTTAATAAGTGCTTGAAAAAAAGATGTGCCAAATATCTTTTAAGTATTTTGTAAATGTTCAGCTGCAGTAATGAAGTAACTCACTGACTCTGACTAATCAATATCAACTGTTTAATAAAGGCCAGTGTTGTTCCCATATTGACAAAACTGCAGTCTAGTCTGCCATTTCATTATCTCTGACTCAGAATCTCTACGCTGCGAACAGGTGAACGCAAACCACAGAGGACACACATTTATATGCTGCTCTGCTATTGCGGGCCTTTAAACAGCAGATGGGCAAAATGGTGGACCCAGGTCTGTCCAGGCCTCCAACCCTCCCTTTTCCCTCTGTGCCAGTGCTGGCTTTGCCAGGCAGGGAGAGCCAGAGAGCCAGCCCTTCTCTCCCCCTTGAGGGCTGTCTCTGTGTGGGGTGGCGAGGGCTTGGCAGGGTGATCTGTGAAGCATGGGTTGCAGAGGTCAGCGTGTGCGGTTAGCGCCCCGAGGCAAGTCAGTGCTGTATCCAAACCTCTGGCTGCTTTGGCAGAAGAAATATAAATGTGAATAGAGGAGGGGGGAGTGGTAACGATGGATGGGGACTCATGAAAAAAGCCAGACCAAAGGTAGATTTTTATGATATTTAAATAAGATTATCATGCTTGATCATTGTAACGTTTACTAAATAGCACTAAACACAATTTCCTGATACGTTGCTGCAAGTGATTGTTCATAAGTCAAAATACAGAATTAGTAAAATTTTATAGAAATGCAACCAATTTTTATCAAGGCCAAGGGCGGATACTGAATTTCACTATTGGGGGGCAATACGCAGAACATTTCTCGAGCGCTGTTCTTGAAGGGGACACGAAAGGGTTGTTATACTAAATGTATGCATAAGAAACACAGATGAATACTAGCAAACTACACTGGATCATTGAAAGGTTAATAACTTCTGGGTTGTATACCGGCACGTTGAAAGAGTTGTGTTATTAGGGACCAAAAGAGGCAATTTAAGCCAAATAACTTTGATAAGGAAACTTTTCTGTGGTTTTGCAGAAACCTGAGCTACTTTCCAACATTTCTTCTGACGACTGAGTTGCATCTTTTGTTTTCAGTTAACTTTGCAAAGACACAACTTACTATAGGTCATCCACTACCATCAACACACTCCCAGAAACTGCTCCATAAAACACTGGTACCCACACTAATTTATGTAGATGTTCAGGTTGGTAGGCAATGGAACAGACCACTTTGAGTCATATGAAGGGGGGAACCAGTCTTTAAAAACTTAAAAATTAGCAGTTTTTAATGCATATTATTGTATTAATTAGAATTATATGTTTACAATTATATGGGCTACTGAAGGGAGATTCTGTTTCTCCTGACTGGACACCTTGTCCCCTGGTAATTTCCCCCTATGTTAAAATGTTAACCTTTCATTAGTGCTGGAGGCAGCAGATACAACTGAATTACATCCAATGACTGTGCAACACATAGACAGGCCCATCCTTAGAATCACGTGGCTAAATAAAAACAACTTAACACTTTGCAGTGATTCAAGTCCAGTCTGTTTACAGCAATAAATGAAAAAAAAAAATGTATATATAGCAGTGGAAATGGCAAGAGTTCAGGTGTGGTGAAATATTTATGTGATTATGTAACAAATCAATATCTTCTATGAACAAATCAATACATTTTTTTTTTGAGCTCCCTCTCATTTTAATTGTTTCCTATGATCACTTGTCGACCTGAAAGGACACTCCACGAGTCACTGTTGTCAGAGAAATAATGTGAATGCTTTTTGGGGCCAAAGTGCTGAAAATCACTTAATCGAAACATTTTCCTAAATATTAGTATGCATGTTTCTGCACCCGCCATTTCCGGCTCTCTGCAAGCACCGGGGAGCAAATCAGCAGGTCACCTGGTTCTGCTGTGTAATATCCGCAAGAAGGTGTGTGTGTGTGTGTGTGTGTGTGTGTGCATGTGTGTGTGTGGACGTGTGAAGGGTTGGGAGAGGAGAGCTGATGTGCGAAGGAGCAGCACTATGTCTGAAATTGGATCTATGCTAGTTAGTTATTCACATCACAGCACCTTGCAGGGCTGGAATAAATGACATTTGAAAAGCACGTTGCAAAGTCATATTGTTTCTTGGCTCTGGGCCCATAATAATGAGCATCTTTTGTAGTGTTAACAGAACTGTTTTGATGTTGCCTGAGATTTAGCAGCACTCCTCTTGAAGTACATTTCAGCTGCTCCAAATACTGACTGTAGTGGGGGGGGAAAAAAAAAAAAAACATTTAAAAAATACTTGTGCTCCATTCCAATTATTCGTAAAGTGAGTACAAAAAAAGATGAATGCTATTTGAAGTATTTGAAGTCATTAGCGTAATGATTTAATTATTTATGAGTGCCTTGGCATAACTTAATATGGGGAAAGCTTTCAAGATATTATTGAAATGAAATGCAAATGGGTTTTTTTTTTCTGTCTCTATGCGTGGAAACGTCTGGAAAATAGATTTTCAGTCAGCTCTTTCGGTCTCGATGATGGAAAGAGAATCTAAGCTTTGTGTACATCCTCTATTGTCCTATTTTTGTCTCCTCAATTTTAAGTTCCCCTCCCTCTTCTCTCCCTGCCTGTCAGCGCTTTCTCCTGCGACTTTTCTTACCCCCTGCCACTGTGTGCGTGTCTCTACACGCCCTGTCTATATATTCATGTTAAAACAAAAGCAACACGGATGCAATAAGCAGAAGAGGTTGGACGGACATGAAACTCGGCACAGTGTCAGCCTCTGATAGATTACATACATTTGAATGCGAGGGGAAGGAGCGTCCTTTTGATTCTCGCCGTCCCCAGCAGAGTCTTATCAGATGGACAGACCCTCTGTGCGCATGCATTTCTTTGATATCCGTTTTTGTGCTGTTGCCAGGTACTTTTATTCCCGGGATAATAGTGAACTTGTCAGTCAGCCTGTTCACATGCTGATTCCTTGGTTTTCTGCCTGTTCACGATCGAACACGGGGCATAATCCCCAGTGTGTTTCACTCCACGGTCAGTCATGTTGAATGGCAGAATTAGAGAGGAACATGGTATAGCACAATCCCTGCAGGGCAGATCAGTACCCTTGTTACTTAGTACATGTGTGTTTGACTTCTTCCACATGCCTGAAACTTACTTATTATATTTGGTGTATTATTCATTTTACCCTCTTTTGCATGACAGCTCTTTTCCAGCCCTGTCCAGACAGCATACCTTACTCCATAATGTGCATTGATTGCTCCACCATCGCTATAAGTCATCCACAGCTGCCAAATCCATACATGACATGGGTTGGTGATGAAGCGACGGGGAGGTGAAGCATGATTTGTGTGGCGGTCACAGCCTTCACAGTAGGTATGACAAACAGCTTCATTTCAACATTTCCTCCTTTCCTTCCTCCTCTCCTTCCTTGCTGCTCGGGGTCCTGATGTGAAAATCAGATCTCTTGAATAAATTTGCACTTAAGCTGAAATACAGAAACACAGCGTGCTTAAACACAGTCTGCAGCTTACAGACACAGCGTGATGACTTTACACAGTCGATCCATGCGTAAAAATAAATACTGTGTGAAAACACACATTAAAACATGAGGATCGTCCTGTAAAGGTATAGTATGTTAAATTCAACCTAGAAATTAGCCAGCAAATGCAGCGCTTAAATTAAAATAGGCTAGTAGAATAAAAAGATTGAGGTGTTCAATGAAAGACTCAAGTACAACAACCTCAAAATACTGCTCTGAAGTACTATCATTTTTTCAGAGGCAGATTTACCATTTCAAATTCAAAGTAATCAAACAATAAGGGCTTTAAACAGAAGAAAACATGAGCCAGTTTTGCATTTCTTGTCAGTAACAGTCAGTGATGTTGTTTGAAAAGACAGCTGTTGCCAGCAGTTGTCAGCTGTGGCTATCGAGCCTGTAAGCTCTGCGGCTGAAGATATTTTTGCTTTTAACAACATGTTCGGGTATGCATGATGGCTGCTTCGTAGCCTGCATCCAGAAACATCCTGCATTTTGAAAATAAACACTATGCTTTCACAAGATGCAGTGCACACATGAATGGTGCAGGCTGTGTAGGGCCAGTATGAGGATGTGACAGGGTCACGGGTGCAGCAGCAGCAGCAGCAGAGACAACAACGGGGCAACAAGCTAACGTGTGCCATCCAGTGGTTTCCTCCAGTAACATGCGCAATATATAAGTATGTGAGCAACTATTGTGAGCAACGTAACCAGTTGTCTATACAAACGTGTTGTTAAAAAGCAAGCGTAACTCTGTGAATGGGTTGTAAAACAGAGCTGGTGTTTGCAGGGCCGGGCTACATACATGACGTCATGCTAAATGACTAGCTCCCTTTTCCCAATGAATGTTTATAGAGAAATGGACACAGAATCACAGATGGGGCTTGTTCACACGGAAGCTGCTCAGTGGTGCATGAAGCCAAATGAGTTACTACCGGGTGTAAAATTACCAAGCTGTCCCGCATAGCTTACGCATTATTGGGCTTATATGCGCATGAGAGACTGACACTGGTCGAGACGGCTACCTTCCAGTTTAGCCCTCAGCTGACATGGGTGGGGATCAAATGATTTTATCATGTGGCTCTTCTAGACTTTCCAAATATTCTCAGATCAAAAAGATCAGACTTTGATGGTTAAATGTGACATTTCAAGGCTTTCACAATGCAGGCTTATAGGAAAAACCCTTGCCCCTCTGCATTATGTAATGGAATGTAACTGCACTGTTTGGTCACTATGTGAAATTGGCTTCAAACACCAGAACTCTTCCATGGTGGGATGAGCATTTCCTAGGCAATATGATAGCATCCGCCTAAGGTCATAAGCCATGTAGATCATACTGAAACAAAGCATTGTTCTTAGAGAATGATGAGTCTGAGTCTTACAGAAATATACATGAACAATGAATATAAAATCTTCTAGCATAACTCTGGATGTTTAAAACAGAAAAACATAACTGGGCAAGCAACCCAGGTTACATTTACAGATGCTTTCTTGTCTGTATAAATGTAGCCTACAGCTCACAACAGAATTTGAAGAAACGGACTAAGAACTCAGAATTTGGGAGCAGTATCTCTTTTACTCAGCACATATAGCTGGAAGTATCAGTCCTGAACATAATAATAATAATAATCCAATAATAATAATGTTAGCTTCGGTAATGCTCACTGGGTTTCCAGTGTAATTAGTTAGGCATGCTGGTATCTGCAACATATGTTAGCAGATAAACATGTTTTTCCTTCCTTAAACTTTTGCTCTTGTGATTTTTTTTTTTTCTTCTGGAAAGTAAATAAATAAATTCTTTATATGAAATGTAGTTCTTAGTGGAGCTGCATGCACATCACTTACAGCACATGCTGGAATCCAAAGCTTCACACAGACCTGCTGTGCCTTGTCACGGTCGCTTAGTTCCAACTCATAAAAAGACAGACTGATGCATTAAAATATTTAAAAGCTTTTCACGTCCCTATCACTTTTTCAACACTCAGTATTGCACACCAGACTGTGTCAGCATCCAAGACATCCACAAATTAAGCGTGAGGATCTAACAGGAACACTTGATTATAAGGGGGGAGGTAAAGGTCAGGCCATTCATCACCCACATACCTGGTCATTACAGCAACACCAATGGAAACCGTGACAAATGAACCCTTCTCACTTTAATGGACTTGGCATTCTGGTATTCTGAATGCACACTCCAGCGCAACTTGGAGTCAACAAGCCACATATATTCAGTGTGGAGAGCTGGAGCATTCGTAACCTCTTCAGCCAAGGCCAATTAACAAGCACCTACTTAGAGGAAGGAATACGCATCGGATGAGAACGTGGGAGGAAATGGATGAATGACATAACAAGCATTGTGTCATTGTGCAACCTCACAAAAGAGGCTTTGTGGAAGGAGAGCATGGGAAGAATTCACACTCCGTCCCGTGCCTCCATGCTCTAATCCTCTCTAGTTTTATGTTTCCTCTTGATTTCCATCTCTGTGCAATTCTATGCATGATACTGCGTGTACCGTGTTGGATTTGTGCTGGCATTTCAGAATGAGCATGTCTAATGCTTTTCAAATTTTAGAAACCGCAGATCCTATTTCACCTAAATATCTCCTGAAAAAAATACTGTAATTTTGGCAACTGCTCAAGCTGTTCGCAAAACTGGTGTGTTATCAATGTGGAGACGGAGCAGAGCGGCTCCTCCAGGGATCTCGCATTTTCCAAAACTCTCCCACTGTGTTTTCCCGTTGACAGCACTCTTTGCTCTCCGGCCGAGCTCCGAACACAAGAGCGAGCCCCCAGTGGCAGTAATTACTGCACCACTCAACCGAAATGACAAATGAATAAATGTCACAATACCACGGCCTGCTTGCTCCCTCTTTGCTCTGGCAGCTCCACACACACACACACACACCCATTAGCACCCAGAAATCCTCTCTTATCCACACACACATACACAAGTGTTTACTGCAGGAAGGTAATCAAACAGCGCAGGTGAAGGCTGTGACAGGTGTACACACCCCTTTTGTGGTGGCAACCTAAGAGATGGAAAGAAAGAAAAGGAGAGGGAGGATGAGAGACTGGTAGATAGCCTGTCAGAGAGCAGGCAGCCATGTCCGTAGCAGCAGGGTCGTATGCCGAACGCTAATTACATTGATGAATGGCGCTGGCTGTGCATCCCGCTACCAGCGATTTACAGCCTCGGTGACCCTAACTATCACCATACGTGAAGGACAAAGCACGCAGGGCCCAGAGAAAAAGAGAAAGGAGGAGGTAGGGGAACCCCCCCTCCAAAAAAAAGGAAGATTTGATGCCTGTTGACATTACCCGTCTGTATTATCATCATTTCATGGCGCCCACAAAGCTAATTGAATCCGCACCTCCACCTTGCACTGAATCCTCTTTACTGCTGGCAGGGCCACCTTCATTACATTTTTTTTTCATCCCCATAACAGAACACTTCACATTTGACACATGACTCACTCAAACACACACAGAAGACAGAATACATTAGCACAGCTTCATTTCCACTGCGGCTCACGCTGACAAAAGCCACATAATACATGTTTGCTGGTTGTGTGTGCGTGTGTTTGTGTGTGGAATGAATGCCAGAAAAAAATGAGGAGGGATGAGGAGAGGGGCGGGGATGAATTCAAGCTTTTTGCCTGCATCATGTAAGGGACGAGACAGGGAGAGCTGTGGATTTGTGTGTGTGATTACATGTGTGAGGGTGAGGCAGAATGAGAAAAGAGAGAATATGATAAAGCCAACTCTGAAGATAAAAAAAAGAATAATATTCAGGCATCTGTGTGTATGTGTGTGTTTGCACATTTCACATTTTTGTGTTGAAGATCAAGAGCAGAGTGCCCTGTGATTGATTCTCCCTCTGTTTCCCACGTTCGCATCATCAAAAGGAGACACGGTGATCTTGAATACAATTAAGAAGGCCCAGCCCTGACACCGCTGTAATCAAACAGACTGGAGGAGAAGAAATGAGGACGTCAACTCAGGCTGCTGCATCCGCACTTTCATCTATTGCCCTTTCCCCATCCTGTCTGTTTCCTGTCGATGTGAGGGATGTGTGTACAAAACGGGGTGGATGACAGGTCTAACTTATCAGGCCTGAGTCATCCAGCATCTGGTCCACACAATACATCCAGGAAAAGCAGGTTGATACATGTAATGGTCTACGGTATATTACATGCTGGTTCCTCAGCTCTGTTAAGAGCATAAGTAGTTCCCAAAGTAGGAATAATGTTTCAGGACATTAAAAAAACAAATTTTGAATAAACTATGTTTTCATACTATATATTTTAAACATATAAAAAAGTGAGTATAAACATCTAAATGGCTAGTTTAGTATTAAAGAATAAGTTCACCCAAAATGAAGAATAAGTCATTATCCACTCACCCTCATGCCGACAGGAAGCTGGATGGAGTTTCATATAGACCACAGAACATTTCTGGGTGTCGTAGATGGGAATTGTTTTACAATGTGAAGAAACAGCTAAAGGAAGATATAACATGTCTGCAGACAGCTTGTCCAGTTAAGCTGAAGCCCCAAGATCCAAAACAAAATTTAAAAATATGTTTTACAGCCCTTTTAAGCCAAAATCTTGTAGCCGTGTAGTCCCTTTTTTTTTTAAGTCCCCACCTACTTCAGTTGTTCAAGATTACACCATTTTATCTGTGAAGATCCAGAAAAGTTGTGTGGACTATTATCCTTTTGAGAGCGCTGTTAAACATGCAGTCATGTCCTGGAGACAGAAAGGATGACAACAGCTCAGGGCTGCCGGTTGTCACAGTAATGCAACAGACTGTAGAGAATCTGTCACTGTTAACAGAGAAAGTGCTGATGGCCCTCCATACAGTTTAAAACAACCAGCAGAAATAAATTTGATTGTATGCAGTAAACCTTTTGGCTAACTGCTTTTAATTGAGATGGGAATCTAGCTGCTCCACACCTGAATGCTCATCTGCAGAAAATTAAAAAATGTAATGCAACACTGGTGCCAAATAAGTTAAATATATATCTAGAAGCAAAGTACTTCTCTGTAGACAGCAAAGTTACAGGAGTTATTAAACTCTTCAAGCGTCACGATCAACACATGATGAAGTGTGTCTTCGGTCCTTGAAAACTTTCCATTTGAACAGAACAAAAGTATCAGTTCGCTGCTAGTTTGGGAACAGCTGGTTTTAGAGATGCTGTTTGCTTGCGCGTTGGTCAAAGAGGTTAAATAAAGAGATGAATTTGGTTTCTTAGCCACATTTTTTTTTTTTCTAAATACATAAGCACATTTGTGGAGTGAATTACAGGATCAAACAATGAGCTGCTCAGCCTTCAACCCATTCAAAATGGCAGCACGCTTTACTTTTACCGCATGACGGGTAAAATCTTACAGAAGGAAGTTGAGCTAAATTACCCGAGAGAATTTAAATGCAGTACCGTCTGCACAGGAACATCCAGGTGAGCATTATTAAATCAATCACGAGGCTGCACATAACCAACATTTACATACTTAAACTACTGCACTCTGAATAAGGTGCAGGCTAAGAAATCATTAAGCTGCGTTTGGAATTATTTGTCATAATTACAATAATTGTAAGACAGAAAAAGACTGCTGAGAGGTTTAGTGAAAGTTATGAAGTCATTTGTATCCTTGTATCCTGGCTGTGATTCTGAGCTCGGGGTGAACAAAAGAAATGCAATTATTTCTCCTTCTAAACCATGGTGAGCAGACCGGTTCTTGAGTCAGACGGCCAAATATATATATATTTTTTTCATCGAAAACTAACTCTTGTCAAGTACTTTATAAGGATGTCTGTCCATAAAAGTAAGGACACTAAATTGATTTTAAAAAGCATCACAAACTTTGCCTTAAGGCTGCATCCGACATCAGATGATGCAAAATAAATGTCAGCTGGGTGTTGTGAATGATGAATGGTAGCCAAAGTTATTATCAGAGAATTCTGTGTGAAAAGTGTCAATCCCGTTGATCAAATCAAAAATGTTGTATTCTATTTTTCAATAACCATTCAGTTTAACACTTTCATTATTAAGTCGTAAGAATTCTCATGACTCATTCTTGAGGCCTTAAATGATAAATTACATCTTTTGTGCTGAGATGATGAGTGATGAATGTAAGATGAGTACACTGATAACTCCTGACACTCTTTTCATCAAATCAGCCTTAAATGAATAAAATCCCTTGATAATTTAGCAATTTCTTTTTCAACCCACATCCACTTTCATCGTCACTATTTTTATTAATTGTTTTAAAAGTGCAAAATGTAAGAAATGGCCTCCTCTCAAATCCCACAAATAGGGGCAGCATATCACCAGAGCAACCGCTAACTGGCACTAGCTGTAGCTGTGCCAAACCTAATAAAGAAAAGGCTGTGAGCTTGATAACATTATGGAGTGTCATTCCGTTAAACATGAACAATCTCAGGGTGTCATTCAAAAGAATTGGACTGATGCTCGAGGGACGACAAATATTGACAGACATTAGTTTGTGAGAAAACTTGTCATGGATCACACTGTTGGTCAGGGGGAAATTCAAGCTGCCATGTGCTGCATGAATGATATAAGCATCCACCAATTTCAACGAATACCCAAACCTCTGCTTTAAATGCGTGGGCACACTGACCAACCAGTGGATTGACTGACATTGCCTTCCTTAGGCTGCGCTAGCAGAGCAACATACACATGTCGGACGTCATATTAAATGTCAAAAGATCAGACAAGGATTGAGACATGAATAAATGTCTGCCAGTTGGACTCCTGTGTATTGTGGGCTTTAAAATGCAGATTACGGTTGCAGACTGAGAATGTTATTGAACTAAAATCGTTGAAAATACAAAAGACTGCCACATACACATTCAAAAGAACTGATTCAAACGCTGTCTCTCCTTGTTGTGAAAGCATAATAGGCTGAATTATCATTCGCTTCATCCTGAAGTTGATGTCTTCGCTGTGTCCATTTCCAAACTGTTTCTTACATTGTTGCTAGAGTGATAAGGATTAAAGATCATGAGGCATCTGGGCTACTTTGGCAGAGGGTAGGACACCCTAACCCACTAAATTATCAAAATGAATGCATTTAATTATTGCTACAACTAAGTCATAAACACAAGAGTGCTACTGCATATGTGTAAAGCATGTGATCTGATAAACTGGATCCAGGGATGTCACCCAGTGGTTAAGCTGCACTCTGGGTAATGTATGCTTCATACATATGCTGTCACACTCAAAACATGTAATCACAATTAATATGTAAATTTGGTGGAGTTACCCTTTAATGGTTTGAAGAAAGTTTTATCTTGATTTTAACAGATGTTTTCAGTCTACTTCTCTGTACTTCTACATCAACATGGACTGTTAAAATGTGTGCAGAATGCACAATTAGCTGCTCACATTATTTGTCAAATAGACAGAAGGAAATATGCTCAGAAATGTGTTGGCTGCAGTGTGCATATTAATGTGGGACGTGCTGCTACTGCGCAGTTTCTAAGAGGCAGTTTAAAGCACCAGTTTCTTTTGTCAACAGAAATAGGAAATACTTTTTTTTTGCTGTTCTGCTCTAAAAGGTAAAATGATGACTCCTTTCCTCTGTAACTAAGAAGAAAAATGACGACAGCACTGTGGAGAGTTTCAGTGAGGGTCGCACTGATTACAGTGCAGAAAAACAAGCTGAACAGCAGTTTTTCTTTTTTTATTCTACTTCACTGTGTTTGTTGCTAATTAAAAACAATATGACTGCCTCCACCCTTGCAAACATTCAGTCAGACATGTCATACATATCAGCCCATCTTCTTCTCTCATCTTTGCTTCTCTTCAGCCAACAGACAAGTTCAGCAAGGGGAGGCCGGTTGCCAGGCAACAGCCCCCAGTGTATGATTAAAACTTTGATTTCCAATCTATCACCTGAGAGACTGATGTGGCTCCTTTCCTCTGATGCTCTGCAGAGCAGCTGGGATGGACTCATGCACAGCAGCTTTACACTTGCCAAATGAATCTTCACTGTGAAATGAAACATTTGGTTCACATGGAGTCGGGCTAACTCATCTTCAACCAACCTGACATCGAGCGACGCCTTCAGAATGTCATTTTGTGCTGTGGTCCAAAGTTGTGGCCACCTAACTGGGTTCATTTAGGGATTTTTTGGGAGGAATTTGTCTCCCCCTCCCGCACGTTTGACTACAAACGAATCATCCCATCACTTTGGTCTTTTGTCAGTTGTGCCATGGCTCCAGATAAAAGTGACTCTCGTTAGGGTACAAGAGAGATAAAAGGAAGTACAAAAACCTCATTCATGTCGGCTTTGTTGAATGACATTGGCCACACTGGTCGAGCTGTTACCACCAGGTTTCATCATTATGATTGATTCTAATCCATCTGAGATGCTCTTATGCTCTGGCTGAAGATTTTGAAAAAGGAGTGGAAGTGGAGGAAACAGTGCATAGGTGTGTGTGTGTGTGTGTGTGTGTGTGTGTGTGTGTGTGTGTGTGTGTGTGTGTGTGTGTGTGTGTACGTGTTTTTGCATGTGTGTTTGTGCCTTTTCAGGTCCCCAGGTGATGAGCAGCGTCAACGATCCTTTACAGTTTGGCCCCAGGCAGCGTAGTGAATAACACATTCATCCCAGGCAAGCAATGTCTGTATGTGACGTTACAGACGTGTGTGTATGTGAGCAACATGCATGTGCGCAGTGTCTACGTGTGCACCTCGGCATCCCAATAGGTAGGAAATCTAATCTAGAGGCCAAAGATGATAACATGGTGGCATCTCGCAGAGGCAGGGACGAGACAAGAGTGAGATGAGATGTTGAGCTAAGAGGAGGAAAAAGTGGGGAGGTGAAATGGAAGGCAGAAAAGTGAGGGACATTTTGTCGCTTCAGGAGACAGGATGAAAAAATACAGGGGGGCTGAGATTGGAGTGAGGATTGAGACACAAGGGGGCTTGACAATGGCTTCTATACAAAGAGAGAAGATGGGAAAAAGGGAAGTGCTGAGAGATTTGCAGAGTGTTGAAAAAACAACAGTAGACAGAGGCATTTTTTCACACTCAAGTTGGATTTATTGTACGTTTTCTGTCTCGACCAACAGGTAGCAGCTCCAAAACCAAAATCAGCCAAAGAGGTAGCTACTGTCCAGCTAGAATAAATGCTGGGAATACGTTTCTGCAAACCACAGATATATTGAAACTTTACATTTCCTTCTCATTGTGACAACGCAGTGCTTATGCTGCGGTAAGATTCAGACACAAAGATAATGACTCAGTCAGGGTTAGGGTCATGCTTTAGTTTGAAATATCATACAAATGCTGGGGCCTCCCGATGTTTAAATATTTAAATATTTTGTGCTCTACTGGCTTTACAGCCTCACTTATCATCCGTTGTCCCGTAGCACTGCATACCAAGCCTGTAGTTTTATTTGTGAGGAAAATTAACTGATCTACTGTAGCCTGATGTCCAGTTGAGTGGTCCAGCTCAGTGTTCACTAGCCAAATCCTGGTATTAACTGAGAATCTCTCTGTTGGTTGCGTCTGTCATCGATACAGAGAGCAGTGGGAGACAGGAGACGAGGAGAGCCTTGGGCATGTTTGCGGTTTCGACTGAGTGAGGGTGCTCCAGAGAGCAGGATGAGGAAACCCGCTGCACCACAGGGAGCTGGAAGGCGAGCAGAGAGGCGGTGGAACGGGTGAATATCAGTCCTCTACTGCATGTTTTGACAGCCAGCATCTATCTGGACTCGTGTGCCTAGAGTCATGAATAGCCTACAAAGATGAGCGAAATTCAAATTCTGATTTTGGATAAATCTGTTTGTACCATTCTCCTGACTGGTACTTGAGGCTGTCATTTTTTTAAGAAGAAAAATCAAAATTCTGAGGCGGCTGTAGCTCAGCGGGTAGAGCGGGTCGGCTAGATCAGAAGGTCACTGGTTCAAATCCCAGCTCTGAGCTGAGCTGAGCTGAGCTGCATGTCAAAGTGTCCTTGAGCAAGATACTGAACCCCAAATTGCTCCTGATGTGCGGGTGACACCCTGCATGGTGGCATCAGTGAGGCCAGAGACAGCTGGGATTGGCTCCAGCAGAAACCCCTGCGACCCCATAAAAGGGATAAAGCTGGTACAGACGATGGATGGATGGAAGTCAATCTTTTTTTTTTTTTTTTTTCTTATTCCAGCTTCTTAAATGAGAATATTATCTGGTTTGTTTCCCTCTCCATGACAGCAAAGTGAGTATTTTTAGGTTTTGGCCAAAAGACGATTTTTGAGGACAACACTCATCACATTTTACACAAATTTTTTTTGACATTTTATGAACCAATTAAACAATTAATCAGTAACTGAGAAAATAACTGACAGATTATCAGAAATACAAATCATTTTAATGAAGTCATTTTATTACTCTTATGCAGTAAATTAGGTGTTGATTTAAAAGTTTCTTGTGTTGGTACTGCAACAAAGAAGAAATGAACCAAGCTCAACTTCAGGCTTAAACTTTTACATGTGCAGGCTGACAAATAGACTTTTTTTTCTGCATAATTTGGAGACTTTTGTGTGTTGTTGCCATAGAAACCAGGCTGCCTGTCTCACATAGCAGGATTACTTTGTTATCTACATAACTTTGTGAAAGATGTGAAACTAAAAAGGAGCTGGTGATTATCCACATAAGTCAGTATCACTGCTTTGTAAGACAAGCCGCACAGGCTGAACCAAGCTGAGGTTTGTTTAGAGCCTATTAAGGCAAAAGCTGGGGGATGATGAAATGCATGAAAAGGATTTCACTGACCGCTTGACCTTGATTTGCAATCAGTCTACGTTTCCTTGCAGAGATGTTTTTTCTCTTTAAATAATCTCACATCCAACTGTGAAACACATGGAACAGCAAGTGTGACTGTATTTTGAATGTCAAGTGACAAAATTAGCTAATGTCAGAACTGGAATTTACATAATGTTCTGCTAGAATATAAACAACCTTTAATCTGAGCACTTGACGTGATGTGTTTTCTTAATGATATGACGTTTATGATGCCCCATGAATTCAGTGTGAGGCTTCATCCAACAGTAAGAGACCAGTTTTGGATATTTCATCTGCAACAAGGTAAAATACTCACTAGAAGCATGAAAGTGTGTGGGTGGTCAGTTATATACATTTAATGATTGTGTTATAGAAAGTTTTGTTCATTTCATCACTGGTCTTTGGTAGGATCGGACCCACACGTTCATTTTAAAGGCTTGCTTTACAATCCTCTCTTCGAAACGTCATATAAACTTACATGCATGGCTCGTTGTAAAGTTAGCGACCACGTTATTGTCCTCCGGGTAATGACTTTGGATCAGGTAGCCGGTTGCAAAAGTGCTTTGAGGTTTTATAGAAAGATGCTGCTGCATCTGAAAACTTCCCTCCTCGAGCCTGTGTGTCATTTTAAGCAGATTAGGCTGCAGTCATCGGTCACTAGCTTTCATTACAATATCACAGGAGCTGTCATGTTGCCTGACTATTACACAGTAATAATAAAAGGCATGAAAAGCAAAGCTGTTGGCTCATCCGGTTTAAGTGTTTCTTTAGGTGCTGTGAAGTATGCAGACTGATAGTTTGCTATAATTTCACGAGGATAATAAAATACTGTATGCATTAATTTTATGACACTACAATTAAACTGTGATTTTTATAAGTCTAATTATTTCTTTATTTTTTAATGAATGCCTACAATGTGTCATTAGTTCTTATTTCTTAAAGTTTGATATTAAAAAAAAATGAAATTTTAGAATATGCAAAGTACATGGAGAGAATGTTGCTCATACACGACCACATTTTCTCTGTAACCCTCTGTGAGTGTGTCACAGTTCATGACTTTCAAAGTCTTCAGATCGCTGTACACTAAACAACTGTCTGTCTTGTAGAGGTGAATTTTAAAGTCATTGTGGTTCGCACACTATGTGACTATGTGACCAACAGATGGTCACACAAGTGCAATGAGCTCCTGATGAGCCTGTCAGGTTGCCAAACCACGGTTGTTCCTTAAAAAAAGAATTAAAACAAGTGACAAGAAACAAGTGGCCTGAGTTGTTTGTGTCTGATTTGCAGAAAGAAGGGGAGACAACGAACATGGGAGAGCTGGAAGTAGGTTCATTTATGCAATGAAAGCTGAAAACATTTATAGGAGGCATTTTGTTATTATTTTCAGGTTCACGATTTTATATTTGGGTTACTACTACAACTGTTTTACATGTTTTATGCTCAAAAACACAGTTTCCTCATACTCTCCAATGCTGCTGGAATTAACTCCATAAGGTTCCTTTTCCCTAAGAGCCAGTCTGCTCTGATTGGTCAGCTGACACATGCCTGAGCCAACATCGCTAATAACAGCCAAACAGTTGTCCTAAATCAATTCTTATGCGCCAAATTAGTGGCTAGGCATACATTATCTAAATGTGTGGATGGTGACATCGTATGATGTCACAAAGTCACAGAATTAGAGGCGGGACTACTGACGAGGCGTTTCAGGAACAGCGTTTTCTGTAGGAGAAAGGTGCTTCTATTGGTGGGAATGTTGACCTGTTCAACTTTCAAGATGTTTTACATGCGTGTGAAGTGTGAATGCTAATCCATTCAGTTTGAAACTATATTTTTGTGCCCCGTCCAAACAAACAGATACATGATAAGACTGCAGCTCCTGCAGATGACAGCAGAGGAGTTTCTGCTCTCACAGGCTGCAGCGCATTGCATGGCTCTGTGACCCGTTCCCGACACGACCGGTTACTTACCCTGCTAGACATCTTTCAGGCACCTGTGAGCCATTTGCAAGCTCTGGGATCACTCCTTTGAAAAGTTCACACACAGCTGTCATCACTCGCTGGAGTGAGCGCCAATTTGCCTCTGATCTGATGCTTTTGTCAGTGATTCCCAAAAACTGTGGATGAAAAAAATCGGGGGTACAATCATGTAGTGAGAGAAATCATGACAGAGGGTCTTACCAACCTGTCTTCAAGGATCTCAGAGGGTTGTGGAGGAAATCCACATCTGGAGGCTTTAG